>NC_086446.1:722369988-722704450 GCF_028390025.1 Pseudophryne corroboree
CCATTACTTTCCTTACTACTGATGTAAGCCTCACTGGTCGGTAGTTACTTGCCTCTCACTTGCTTCCACTTTTGTGTAATGGGATTACATGTGCTCTTTTCCAGTTCTCTGGAATTACTCCTGTAGCTATTGTCTGATTGAATAATTCTGTTAATGGCGTTACCAAAACCCCTTTAAGCTCTTTTTTTTATCCTTGGATGTATTCCATCTGGCCCCATTGATTTCTCCATGTTCACTTTTGAGAGTTCTCTTAGGACCATCTCTGTAAATGTACTTATATCTACCTCATTTTTATAAATGTCCTTGCAACTTAACTGTGGCCCCTAATTACGTATTTAGATGATCTGCTATTGCCTTGTCCCCCTTGATCAGACTCTCACTCTGCCATGAGCCTCTCTTTGGAATCACCCCTGTATAAATCCTTTGTTTGCCCCTACTAGCTGCCAATAGTCCCAATTTCGGGAGGATGGCCTCATTTTCTTTCATTCTTTAAGAGTCATTTTGCAAATATTTTTAATGTTCAGCAACCAAACAGTTAATGTTGGAGTTTTTTGAGGCCTAATGATTATTTACAGTATTTCATGTAATGAATATGCAAAGCGCAGTTCAAGTAAGGTTTAGTAAGGAAGTTACCGTGATTAATGCTTATTTCATTTGTATTCTGCCAGTAGTTTGGCCTTTATCTCAAGTACTTGTCCGTATTCTATAATTCCTTTTATTTATACCCTTCTCAGAGACAGGTTTGGTAGTATTCAGCAGGCATAGCATGACTTTTCTGCATCCTTAGTTATAAAATATTTTGATTAATTGTTTCACCTTTCAACTTGAAAATCATAAGACGATTTGTATGAAACAAACACATATTTTACAGAGCTGACAGTCCTTCCAGTTTCCCCACTTTATGGTATGATAGGAGGCACAAAAGAAATATCGCAATCAGTCTTCAGACACTGACTGTCACGGGTGCGGAACATTTATGGATTGAGGTTGATGTTCATTTTGGAAAATGAATCAGCCCTGAGACAAAATGCATCATTGGAATGGGGACCCTGTACGGATAAGTCGTCCTTACTACAGGCTGATCTGTCAGAAGAAAACATAAAACACTTTATTTCATACACATTATAAATAATTAGTATAGTCTAGGGCTGAAAAACAAGACTGCATACATATAATGTAAAATATAAATGTTGATTTACCCCACCACTTGCTCAGTAAATGATCATGGAATTGGTTAATGAAATGAACAGCTCTAATTGATTATGGGCTAAGGCATAGCTCCTTAATAATAATATAATAAAATTGTGTAATTCAATTCTGTAATGCCTGATTGGAAAATGAGTACAGATGGCTGGTTGGGAAATGTGTTCTGTCACTTGCACATCACAACTGTCAGTAATGAATGTAACTATCTTTTATTTCCACTTTTCAACAACTCTATAGTCAATAAATTTACTAAAAATCAAAAGAAAAATGTAACAACGTGGACACTCTGATTGGTTGCCTTGGGTCATTTCTTGAGATTATCTCTCTCCAAGGCTTGATACATCTGCCCACAGTCAGTAAAAATCTGTTTTTTGACACTGTAATAACACACCTCCTAACATTGGAGGAGTCCAGATTGGAACATTGTGGGGGAAATTTACCAATCGATTTAAAATCAGTATAAACTGATGTTGGGTTTCAGGGACTGAAACACACATTTGCTAACAGGTGATTTCTTTATATTAATTTTTAGATATTAATAAATGTGTGTTTTGGTCCTGGAAGTACAACATCGATTATTTTCGATTTCAAATCATTTAATATCTATGAAAATTGATCTGGGTGTTTGAACAGGGGCGTGTCTGGCGCTGAAAAGGTCTCTCTCCAGCAGTGGCAATGAGAGGAGGGGGGAGGCAGTTACAAATGACTCGGGCCCAGGCTGCTGGAGGGGCCTGGCGGGGGCCCGTGTCCGCTACCCCTCCTATATAAAACCTGCGCTGTGGCCGGCGGCGCCATTTTCCCGGTGATATCTTCTGGAAGATGGCGCCGCACATTGAATGCAAAGACTCTGGCAAATATCACTTGGAAGATGGCCCTGGCCTGGGGAGGAGATACCCACTTCCTGTTCAAGTAAGGAAGGAAGCAGCTACCGTCCCCCATGCTCCCCCCGTGTTAAAATTGCACCCCCCACTGTGGAGTGCACGGGACCGCAAATTTTTTTTTTTGTTATTTATTATTTTTATGATAAAATATTTTTTTAGCAACAGGCATCATCACGCCCCCTTTTTAAGCCACGTCCCCTTTACCGGGGCCCAGTGTGGTTCTCTGCGCCCCTGTTCTCTACTGCACACACCAATGCAAAAGTAGAGATATTCAAATTAACAATTTGCTAAAATACCAAATACATAAGATACTATCTCTGTGCTCCTGTGCCATCTGCCAGTTGCAGTAGCATTCTAGAATAAAAACAGAGGATTCAGTTGTACATTTGAAGTATTAGGAATAATACCATTATTAAATGATCTCTATAATAAAGCTAATATTTGTCCAATTAATGCGTCTGTACTTTTGTTTCATTAGTTATATCCCAGAATTTTGCAGATGCAGATGCTTCTGTGTGTCCCTTTTCCAGTGTTCTGGCATTGTTCCTTTTCTCAAAGCAATGACAATGAGAGGACAGTGTGAAGATAAAGGTGGTCATTCCGAGTTGATCGCAAGTAGCAACTTTTTGCTGCTCGTGCAATCAACTAGACGCCGCCTATGGGGGAATGTATTTTAGCAAAGCAGGGCTGCGATCGCTTGTGCAGCCCTCCTATGCTAAAACAGTTTCCTGCAAAACAAGACCAGGGTCAGACCTACTTACCCTGTGCGACGGATCCAGCAACGAAGGTCCCGGGATTGACGTCAGACATCTGCCCTCCAAACGCCTGGGCACGCTTGCATTCGGATCTCCACGCCCGGAAAACGGTGAGTAGACGCCCCAAAACGCCTCTCTGCTGTCAATCTTCTTGCGATCGCGCCAGCGATCACTTTCTTCTTTGTTCTAGCCGCTGCCCGGCGTCGGGCATCGCCAGGCAACGACGTGTGTGCCCATTGCGGCCGCCGCGCATGCACAGTTCCGACCCGTTCGCACCGCAGCGAAGAACCGCTGCGTGCGAACGGGTCGGAATGACCCCCAAAGTACTTTGGTTGAAGTTGGAGCAAATTATTACTATTATCATGTATTTATAAGGCGCCACAAAGCGTCCACAGTGACATATGAGATAAGGGTAAAGAATAACACGATATAAGTGCAATACATAGCAGCTACACAAGTACATAATCTCTTAAAATTGCCTGAGTATAAGTATTCATGTTATTTAGAAATTAGACAAAAAGTAGGATTAGATAATTATTTGACAATTAAATGACAAACCAATTAACAATAGACATCAATTTACAGACTTTATGTAAGTCAACAACTTGTATATTAGCTATTATTTACATCTTTGATAATACATCTTTTTTTATTTTTATAGTTTTATGCAATAGAAAAATATTTTATTGTGTTAACTTCTTGCAGGACTTGATGGTCTTGCACGTCTAGTAGCCAGCAGCAGAGGACGGTCCGTCACTGCTGTCATGGAGAGTAGGAAACATTGGTGCAGATGGATTAAGCCTGGAGAAGTGATAAAGCAATGATAAGTACATGGTGATAACATAACACACCAGCCAATAAGCTCCATTATGTAAATTGACAGGAGCTGATTCGCTGTTGCGTTATCACCTTGCAGTTATCACTGCTTTATCACTTCTCCAAGCCTAATACATCTGCCCCATTGTGAGAAGGCGGGGCTGAAGTCAGCCAATCATAGCCAGTGACTGAGGGCACAGGAGAGAAGGATGGGAAACTGCAGCTGCCTTGAGACTATGAGCTCAGTCTGCAGGAGGATTGTCTCCTTACAGTTGTGGATGGGTAATCCTGATCTGTACACGGGGCAAGAGGATGAGGTTGTGGGGAGGTACCAGAGGGGGAAGTGGGTTTGGCTAGGTGTGTTGAGCCAGGTGGCTGTTGAAAGATTACCTTCTAGCAGCCGCATGTCAGGGAAAGCCCAGCTTGATGTGATCACACCAAGCACGTTGTTAAGCAGCTATTATGAACAATTATAATGATATCAGAGTGTCACGGCCTTGAATAAATGAAATTCTACCTACAGAGTGTCACGGCCTTGAAAAAATTATCCCTTCTAATCCAAACTATATTACCATGCATGTAATGTATGCATATACTGTATGCATGTATGTATGTATTATATGTCCAATGTACAATTCTTAAAATGTTGTCAGGTGGGGTTGCACGCATTACTACTATTGTGTCAAAATACCTTTTGATTGTTTACTGTAATATGCCTCCTGGCAGTTGCCCTTAAATGAGTTGCAAGCTGCTTTAGCAGACATGCTGGAGCCACACACTGCAGGTTGCCTGTAAGTGAACTGAGGAATGGGGAGTTTCATGGGTAGTCCCTGGTACATGAGTATGTGAGAGAGTTTTGATGCAGGTGCATGGCATAAAGTTCTCATGGTCAGTGCTGAGACTGGGTTACAGATATATTTGGACAAGTCTCACAACAGTGCAGGGTTTACCCACAAGTAGTTAGTGATAACTCCACAGTTGACCAAAAGCAGGTAGACATTCAGTTTATTCCCTGCCACGTGGTTAGAGGAGTAACAAGTGCAGCTCAGCCTCTGGAGCAATTATGTTTTGTGATCTTTACTGTAGGTGTGTGTAATGTGCAATGTGTTGAGCTCCCTTGTACTGTCACATTCCTGCTATTACTGTGTAATGTATGTATTTAAATATAATAAAAAATTCATTTTTAATCTACTATTTGCCTAGGTCAGCTACTTAAGCCACATCTAGGTTCACAGAAGGACAGGGGCGACTCATGTGGCTGACCTAGGTGTAGTCCATTCAGCTGGCAGGGTAACAGGAACTAACAATACCCCGGTATCCTCATAATAATAAGCTTTAAACAGGGCTAAGAGGGATATTCAGAATCTGTATCCTGATCATTAGGAGGGTCCTAACTGTAACCGATGCTGGGACAGACCGTTACATTACTGTCACCATTGCAGAGCCTATAAAGTTTTGATTCCGGGCTGGTTTGCAGCAGGAGTGCAGTGAAGCTTTGACAAGTGACACATGTTCAGCCAATCAGCGGGGATGAAGAATCCTGAGAAAACAGTCAGATATTTGAGGCAGCAGATTTTGGAAGATGGAACATGTAGGGAATCCATTAACTGTAAATCAAAACGATGAGAGGCAGCATTTTACTTGGTCTCTCAGCTCTTCAAACTTGACAGCTGACCGGCTTTGAACTTAAGCTCTATAGATGACATTTAGAGACTAGGAGCCTAATTCAGACCTGGACGCTGCAGCGGTTGCAGGCTGAAGCCCAGTGAGGTGTGTGCACGCGCAGCAGCCGCACTGCGCGTGCGCACACAGTGTGATGCAAAGGCATCTCACTTGTGCCATCGCCTCTGCCTGATTGACAGGCAGAGGTGGTTGCGGGGCAATCGGGGCCTGACGGCGATGCAGCGGTGTTGGGGGGAGGCGCGGTCTGGACAACTTAGGCGTGTCCAGAGCATTTGCGGGGTGGGCCGCAGCGGCTGTGTGACATCATACGCAGCCGCTGCGTCCAAAAACATAGCGGGTAGCCTCCTGCCTTCGCAGCTAGGCTGCTTAGGCAGGGAGCTACTCGGTAGGTGCTAAAGCATCGCCGCTGTGTGGGTGGGGTGGGGGGTGGGGGGCTGGCATAAGGGCCGGACTAGCCCTTTGCTGGTCGTCCCCTCGTATGTCCGAGATTTTGATCGTAGATGTGTGTTTTTTTCACACATCTATGATCAGGTCTGAATTAGGCCCTAGGGGAAGTGGGATGCTGCAGTGTATGAGAAAACATAGTTTGGGGGAATCATTTAAAAAAAATACAAATCTGGAGTTCTCTTCTTTCATAATTTAATAAGAAGTGTTTTTTCACTAAGTGTGGAAAGCTTATATGTAACACACCAATAAGACTGCAATAATGGACATTGGGCATAATTCAGACCTGATCGCTCGCTAGGGTTTTTTATGCACTGCTGCAATCAGATAGTCGCCACCCATAGGGGAGTGTATTTTCGCTCTGCAAGTATGCGAACGCATGTGTAGCAGAGCTGTATAAACAGATCTTGTGCAGTCTCTGTGCAGCCCAGGACTTACTCAGCCGCTGCGATCACTACAGCCTGTCCGGGACCGGAATTGATGTTAGGAACCCTCCCTATAAACGCTTGGACACGCCTGTGTTTTTCCAACCACTCCCAGAAAACTTTCCGTTGCCACCCACAAATGGCTTCTTCCTTGTCAATCTCCATGCGATCGCCCGTACAAATGGATTCTTCGCACAAACCCATCACTGAGCGGCGATCTGATTTGTACCTGTGCGACGCGCCTATGCATTGTGGTGCATACGCATGCGCAGTTCTGACCTGATCACAGCGCTGCAAAAAACACTAGCGAGCGATCAGGTCTGAATTACCCCAATTGCCAGAAACATTCATGGACTTGCACTTCCTGTCCACAAGGGGGCTGTTGGAGAGTTGCCTGTACACTTGTGGGCTTGGCCTATCCTGCCCGAATTCACAATGCCCAGCCTCAGAATAGAACCGCATGCAATTGGGAGAATACAAAATCAAAAGCAATCTAATCGCATCTGCATTTAGCGGGTCATTCCGAGTTGATCGCTCGCTGACGATTTTCACAGCGATCAGGTAAAAATCCGGGTACAAACAGCATCGTTGCTGTGCAATGCTTCTAGCGACAAACCCATTCGCACAGCCGATCGCAAGGAGATTGACAGGAAGAGGGCGTTTATGGGTGTCAACTGACCGTTTTCTGGGAGTGGCTGGAAAAACGTAGGCGTGACCAGGCGTTTGCAAGGCGGGTATCTGACGTCAATTCCGAGACCTCCGTCGCTGGAATAATCGCACAGGATAAGTAACTACATGGCTGGTCTTGTTTTGCACAAAATGTTTTTGTAACGCTCGGCTGCACATGCGATCGCACACTTGCATAGCGAAAATACACTCCCCCGTGGGCGGCGACTATGCGTTTGCACGGCTGTTAAAAGTAGCTAGCGAGCGATCAACTCGGAGTGAGGGCCTTAATACCGGAGAGGAACTGAAATGGAATAAGACAAAAATGCTAGTTGCCAACTAGCACTCCTAAGTCTTATTCCATCTCAGTTCCTGAATTATTACACAGGTAGTGCTATTGGACGCATAATTGTTACCATGACCTGCAGTAGCTTTCTCATTTGTCCAAACCCTTCTACTTTCCTTTTACAGTATTTGTGTTTTATCCTATACAGTCTACTATAGTTTAATTTCATTTAGCTTATACCCATTTTCTGAAATGCAATAGAAAACAGCAGCACTGTCCTATAAAATAAACACCAAAAACGTATATAAACAACTCAGTATTGTTGGCAGTCACTCGGCTAAGTTCTCCCCATATAGCTGTGCTACTAGGAGCAGGAGATTGTCCAACGTTTCAATGCTCTTATTTTGCAATTCCAACACTGCAGATGCAACTTGGCAGGATCTAGACCGTTTAGTCTGCTCTAACAGGTTATCACTTTCTCCTTCAGCATCATTTTAAGGGTGCAGTTAACTAGAGTCAAGACACCATTTAGTTGTTGGTCTCATGCATGTCTGTCTACACACAGTTGTAATGTGGGTATGATCAAAATAAACCTGTAGCCAATCCGATCATTAGAAAGTATTTCAGTAGCTAAGCAGATTGATTTTGTGAAAGGCTCTGGCATGGACGGGATGGGGGGAATTTGGGAAAGCAGGTGTTAGATAATGTAGGTAGCAGATTCTAGCAGCAGCATAGAAAAGAGATGCCAGTCGCCTGTAAATCTGATGTGGAAAGATGTTATGTTGAAAGCCAAATCTATGTGAAACAAAGTTCATCCATCCAACTGTAATTTATGCCAAATGAAATGTATAATTTGCATATTTTAGTCAGCCAATAAATGTACTACTTTTACTTTAGTAGTTTTTGCTACATAAAGGTATGTACCCATGGGCGTATCTATAGGTGCACAGTGATAAAAGTGGAGAAGTGAGCCAGTGTAGAAGTTTCCCATGGCAATCAGCTGCTCTGTACACTTCTATTGTATGCAAATTATAAATCTTACGTCAATACTGATTGGTTGCCATGGACAACTTATCCACTGGCTCACCTCTACTTTTATCACTGCTTAGTACATCTTCCTCATAGTGTATGCCGACCCTAGGGTCTTGGAGGGCCCACACCACACACCCTGCACCCATAGATTATACTCGTCTCTCCGTCAATGGCATCACCAGGAATTTTCAGTACCATTTTCCTGGAGAGTTACGCAGTAGTGTATGGCAGTGCCAGAGCCTACTGTACTAATATTTTTTAAAAATTTACAGATTGATTTCCTAATCACAAAATCAAAGACAAATCATTTATCAAATCACTGTTTTTTTCAAATGTAAAATATAAATAAATAAAATTGACACAAATCACAGGTTTCTCAGGATAACTATAGAACGTAAGACGATATAAAAGTTTGAATTACTGAATCGATTTTTAAATCACCTCAAAAAGTTTCCACTGGTTTCAGAGTCTCAAAATCAATGAAATGGAGAAAGAAAACGTTTGTACATGCAGTGAAATGAGGTGGTTCATTCATGCCAATATAGTTAGCGCAGGTTCCCTTAATTGTAATAGTTTGCTTTCCCCAAATCAATAGAAATTTGGAAGTCTTTAATTAAGTGATTGATTGATTCATTTGTTAACAATTTGATTAAGCTCAATATTGAAAGATTTGCCCTATATCATTAATGCAATTGCCGTGGAAGCTTTCAATACTCAGCATAATCACAGTGTTATCATACTAATTAGCCACTCAATTAAAGGCTTCTAAATCACTATTGATGTGATCCAAAAGAACAAACAATGAATGCTGCTTGAAAGCTCTGGGGACATGGAAGCACAAAAAAATTTTCAGGACCAATTGAAATTCCCTGACATTTCCAGATGTTTGTGTCCAAGAGGCCTATTGTCACACACCAGAGGCGGCGTTCACCGCGCTTACCCCTGCGTGTCTGCTGGTCGGTGTTGCGGCCTCTGCCTTCGGTGGGCCACGGGCTCCGGCGTCTGGCTGGCGCGGCTCCCGGCGGTTCTCCGGGGCATGGGCGCCGCCATGACACCCGGCTTCACGTGGACGGGGGGCGGGTGACGTCATCTGACTGCTCCGCCAATCCAGCGATGGCGGGGAATTCAAAGTCTGACGCCGGACGGAGCCTCAGTGCCTGAGTATCGTCTTTCCCTGACGTAGATGCCAGCGCTCTTGTTCCCGGCAAGGATCTCTGCAGTTGTACTCCAGTGTCTTCGGCATTTCCAGTCTGCCAGTTCGCTGCACCGGTTCCAGTGTACTCAGCGGCCAGTATATCTCTCTGCAGTCCAGTCACCAGTGCTCCTAGGAATCAGCGTGGCTGCGGGCCTCAGTCACCGTTCTCAAGTTCTACAAAATAACAGCGTCTAAGACCCCTGCACTTTAGTTCCTCACATCATCAGCGTCTCAGTCACCGTTCTCAAGTTCTACAAAATAACAGCGTCTAAAACCCCTGCACTTCAGTTCTTCACATCATCAGCGTCTCTGTCACCGCTCACAAGTTCTTTATCCATCTGTGCCTTTATCATTATTTATAAGTTATCAGTGACTTTTAAACATCACCCACAGTTTCCTCAGTTACCAGCATCTCTAATCCTGCTCATAAAACCCTTCAGTGGGTCTGGACATTTCCCACATTTATTCCTTTTGTCATTTGACTTTAAGTTGTTTTCCCTGCAATAAAACTCTTCAATATTTCATCAAACTCCGCTGTCAGCGTCCTGTATGAGGAAATCCTATATTAGGCCTCCCCGTTTCGGCTCAGTTGTGGTTCCTCTTCCAACCATCGGAAGAATCCCCGAGTTCACAACACCCTCAGTCTAGGCCAGTGACACCTATTCATTGCGTAATTGATCAGGGGGTCAGATGGCCCCTCCAATAAATAAGGATCTAACTTGTCACGAGCACCCGAGAATTTCAACATTGCTTCAGGGCGGAGACAGCTGATCCAAAGATCAGCTGGCCCTGCAAATCCTTTCTCCGCTACTTTAGTAGTGGTGAAACTTAGCATTGCCAAGTCTGACTCGGCTACTGCGCAGGCGTGAATTTGGCTTCAGGCATGTACAACTTCTGATGGAAGGAGCAGGTGCGAACCAGGACTTCTTTCCCAAGGGAAGGAGCAGGTGTGGGAACAAATGTGATTTCTGGTGGAAGGAGCAGGTGTGAAATCAGTACAAGAAGGAGCAGGTGCGGGAACAAATGTCACCTGAAGATGGTGACGGTTCCCCCAGTCAAGCTCCAAAAATATTGTATTTTAGTAGCTTGATGACTTTAGGTTCCCATACTAGTGTATAAGGGCAGCGGGCCGGATCAGGACTGAAAGGTAAGCAGGAATTAACCGTGATGTCATCTGTATTTGTTATATAATGAATGGTCCAGACCTGTGCCAGACTGCCAATCTGGCACTTCTGGCAAATGCCAGAAAGGCAGATGGCCTGATGATGGTCCAATCTGGCCATGCGGAAAGACTGGGGCTGGCCGTGCACTCTGCTCAGCTCCCGTAGACAGGGGCTGGCTGAGCAAATTCACCTCCCATCACTCTGCTCGGCTGCCCTGCATACTACAGAGATATGGGGGCGTGCCATGAGGCCAGGCCCAGGTGACTCATGTGATTCCCCTGTGAACAATAACCACTCCCCTTTTTGCACACAATACTAGGTCAGGGCTGTTATACAGCCCCTGTTCATCCCTAGCCCAGACACTTTATACAAAAATTGTTTTAATTAACGTAGAATACAATTTTAGTGACATGATTGGCTGAATTGTCTTTTTGTGGCATTGCCAAAGGACACAATGATATTCCTGAAGCAGCCATTGTGTGATTCAGACCACAAAATGGCTGCTTCAGACCACAAAATGTCTGCTTCAGGGAAGCCACTGTGCCTATAGGTAGAACCATTACATAACTGCTTCTGCTTTTATTAAGTAATACTTTCTACATTTACATGAACATGCTCTTGTGCAGTAACATTAGAAACAATATATACAATTTCCTAGCGCTTGTAAATTCAATCGTTCCACTCGTTATTTAAAAAATGATTATAGCTGCTCCCAAAATAGGTACTGCTGGAATACCAAACAAAATTTATCATAAAAAAGAGGGGATATAAATATCAGGAAGCGCTATAATCAAATAACATTTATTTTATTAAAAATCAATACTACAGTACATATATCAAAATTGTAGACATAAAAATATGGAAATAAATATAGATATAAATATAAATATCTCAACTGTGTCTATATGATTATATACGTCCATTCAATGCTCATATAAAACCATTTGTTGGTTTTTAAGGAGTCTTGGTATATTAAGATACTATTGCACTTATCTCCTTGTATTGTATCAGTCTGGTGGCAACACGAGGATATATAGAGGCAGGCAAGCCAACATGCAGTAATTCCTCCGTGAATTGTGTGCCCAATTTGGAGGAACAGATGGAGGGAGGGCGCCGGTCTGCTGGAATCTCGGCGCTATGCTGCACCCCCGTCTGTCCTCAGCTGACAGTTTCCGAACTTACCGGACTTGTACGTGACCTGTATGTGACCTGTATGCCGTAGATTTGTTTAAACACGGTGTTTTGCTGTTAAACAAATCTACGGCATACAGGTCACGTACAAGTCCGGTAAGAAGTATTCTCCTAAATCTGCATAAACTTATTTCGGAAACTGTCAGCTGAGGACAGACGGGGGTGCAGCATAGCGCCGAGATTCCAGCAGACCGGCGCCCTCCCTCCATCTGTTCCTCCAAATTGGGCACACAATTCACGGAGGAATTACTGCATGTTGGCTTGCCTGCCTCTATATATCCTCGTGTTGCCACCAGACTGATACAATACAAGGAGATAAGTGCAATAGTATCTTAATATACCAAGACTCCTTAAAAACCAACAAATGGTTTTATATGAGCATTGAATGGACATATATAATCATATAGACACAGTTGAGATATTTATATTTATATCTATATTTATTTCCATATTTTTATGTCTACAATTTTGATATATGTACTGTAGTATTGATTTTTAATAAAATAAATGTTATTTGATTATAGCGCTTCCTGATATTTATATCCCCTCTTTTTTATGATACATTAGAAACAATGCAGATGAAGCTTCTGCTACATGTGTCCCACTAAAGCATGCTGACAGAAGAGCCATTTGAATCAATAGTGATAGGACACAGACAGAAGAAGAGAATAGGTAAGCACCATCCTGCTAGGGTTTGGGTGCTGCAGGAATGTAGGTTGGAAATGGGGGAAAGGCCCCAAGCATTGACTTGTCTCTTCCACACCAACTGCCAGTGAATCCCGGCCAGTGATGTTTGGCAGTGTTTGGGGCGGCAGTTGGTGTGGGTCCCCTGTTTGAATTTTAAACTGAGCTTCAGTCCCACCTCTGGAGCTGCCACTGGTGGGGATGTTGCTTACATATAAAGAAGAGCAAAGTTTGTAGCCGAACAGCCTGTTGTGGAGGTTTGTGTTTTTTTTTATGCATGGTATACTGTACTGATAATGCTGCAGTTTGTGTTTCCCTGATTGGAGGGTGAGCTGGGAAGATAAGGGTGTCACTTCATTATGCTCTGCAATTGAGTTGATCTTGTAGATGAAAATAAGGGACAAAAACAATTGTGGAATTCCAATCATAAAGCCAAACTAACCTGGAGACACATGCAACATTTTGCACCGAAACGCATAATGAGGTAATTATTCTGTTTACATGCAGGAATGAGGTGTTTAATAAGTTTCCAGAGGCAAGTGCTGTAACTAGACATTTTAGCGCTGTGTGCAAGAAACAGCATTGGTGCCGCCCCCCCCCCCCCCCCATATACAAAACAGGGTCAATGCACGTGCCAAAAATATAGGGTTGTTGCTTCATGGGGAAGGAGCATGGTCACAGAGCTCCCTTTTACACATTACATTAGGTAGAGCTCCCTTTTACACAGTATGGCAGGTATAGTCCCCTTTTACACATTATGACAACAGAGACCACCTTTTTTACGCATTACGTCGGGCAGAATCCCCCTTTTTTACACATTAGGCAGGCAGAGTCCCCCCTTTTTACACATTACAGTAGCAGAGTCCCCCTTTTTACACATTAAGCAAGCAGAGTCCCCTTTTTACACATTAGGCAGCAGAGTCCACTTTTTTTTACACATCACACAGCAGAGGCCACCTTTCTTTACACATTAGGCAGGCATTCCCCCCTGTTTTGCATGAGAGAGAGAGTGTGTGTGTGTGTGTGTGTGTGTGTGTGTATGTCTGCCTGTGGTGTCTCTGTCAGTCACCTGGAGGTGGTAGGCAGCATCCAGGCGCAGAGCCTCTCCTGTGTTCGGGACACATGCTGCGGCAATGCTACTTCACACAAGAAGCATGAGAGCAGGTCTGGGAGCAACCTGCGCCAGCGCTCCGCATCCCGCCAGCAGGGGACAGCCAGCGGGACTCAGGGACAGAGTGGCGGGTTCACTGCTGTCCCATGAGGCTGCGGCACAGCTCCCATTCTCCTGCACTCACAGCAGGACTCAGGCACAGCGGCGGCAGAGTTCAGGACGGCGGCAGCGGGACACGGGGCAGCTGTATGCTGCTAGATGCCGGCTACAGCCGCGCACCCACTCCCATGCAGAGGCCGGCGCCGGTCCAGGACTGTCACTACTGACTGAATGGCTGTATGGGAAGGTGTGTTGCCAGTTGGTGCACCTTGCCCACATTTGCGCTGTGGGCAAGGCACCATCGGCAAACACCTAGTTACGGCACTGCCAGAGGCACAAAAGTTATTATATTTACAAACAAGGTGAAAATTAATTTTATTTCAACGTATTCACCAGAGGAGTCTATACAAAGTTGCATGCCCTCAAACCATTTGGTGAAGCAGCTGGACCAGTCTGAAACAGGTTTGTCTTCTACATGCTGGATGAAGGTCTCCACTACATCTTCTGGTGACTCAAAATGAATCCCACACATCTTGTGCTTGATTTGTGGGAACACAAAGAAATCACATGGGGCCAGGTCTGGACTCTTCGGTGGATGATAACGCTCCTGGATAGGTTCATGAGCCAGAAAATCCACCACTTTCATGAACTTGTGGGCAGGTTCATTGTTGTGATGGAGAAGGGCACCACAGGTGTGAGTTCTTGACTGATGGCTGGAAATAGTTTCCAGCACTTGCTGAAGGCGCTGATTGGCGTCCCAGTTCCAAGTGACAATGCGCTGCTGCATGAGTGGTACAGTAGCTACATGACCAGTCTTGGTCACTAAAACAGCCACCATCTGCTTGGCCACACTGTAATTATGTTGGAACTTCTGTACTGGCGCATCTCCAACAGGGTTCCACTGGACTGACTGTTGTTTGTTCTCTGGATCGAAACTGTAGATTTAGTCTTTATTGCCACTGATGATCTCTTAGACAAGTCACCGGAGCCTCCTTCTGCTCTCGACTCAGCTGATGGTACATCCAGCATGAAGAAACCATGCTCAGGCCAAACTTTTTGTAGAGTATCAAACAGATGAATCCTGATGGGATGCATATCTCTTTCTCTAACTGTGCCACGGTCACATTGGCATCCACCTCAAGTATGGCCTGCATGGCAGCAATGTTGTCCTTGTTGATGGTGGACACAGGTCGGCAGCATCGCTCTTTGTCTTCCAAGGACCGTCTCCCACGTCACAATTCTGCAAACCACTCAAACACAGTGTTTCGGGATGGTGCTTCCTCTCCAAAAGCATCTTGCAGTTGGTCAAAACTCTCCTACTGTTGCAGACCACTCTTGTAGTCATAGAAGATCTTGGTTCTTCAGTGGCCTCTGTTGAGCTCCATAATGAGTTTGTGAAGGAAGTGAACATGCTGACTTCTTCAGTGTGCAGTGCTACTTATAAATGGTTCTGTGCCTTGTCATTTCACAAGAACTTTAGTCAGAGATTACAGTTCACAACCATGTATTCAGATTGTGTCTACTCTACCTTTGCACTGCACATCCGGAAACTTATTGCACACCCCTCGTAATAATGATAACTGGAATACATAAAGCCAGATGAACTTGGAGAAACATGCAAAATATGCAACATTCTGCACTGAAACATATAATCAGGTAAATGCAGGAAAATTACAGTTTATCAGTCGGCTATGTATCCTGCCTTATTCAGTACCAGGAAATCAGATATTGATGCAGACTTAAATGCAGCTATCAGCAAGCGAAACTAAACTTAAATACTAACATTGAAACTAAAGGCCCATATAGACGGGCCGATGCAGGAGAGATGTGTGCTGAGCGAACCGCTCAGCACGCATCTCTCCCGCCGCTCAGCACAGCGCGATCTATGCTGAGCGTGCGGGGGGAGACGGGGGGGCCGCTCACTTCACCCAGCGGGTGAAGTGAGCGACCCGCTAGATTGGCCTGCATGCAGGCCAATCTAGCACCAGCGATAGCGATGTGCGGGGCCGCGCATCGCTATCGCTGAGGGGGCTACACATGGAGCGATCATGCTGAAATTCTAAGCAATCTAGTCAGATTGCTTAGAATATCGCTCCGTAAGTACCCCCCTTAACTGAAACACTCTACTCACAATCAGATGTATTAAGCCTGGAGAAGTGATAAAGCAATGGTAAGTGCAAGGTGATAACGCACCAGCCAATCAGCTCCAATATGTAAATTGACAGGAGTTGATTGCCTGGTGCGTTATCACGTTGCACTCATCACTGCTTTATCAATTCTCCAGGCTTCATACATCTGATTGTGAGTAGAGTGTTTCAGTATTGAATTATCATCTCAATGCTGATGATTATATTTATTTTGCATTGTAGGATATCAAAATACAATAGATACTAAACATTTTCAATGTAGTATAATAAAACCTTTTCAGAGAAAATCCATAATAGATGGATACTTTTTCTGCACTACACTTGATTGCATGCCTAGTGGCAAGAACAAATTCTAATAAATGTATACTACACTTACATTAACTATAATAAAGTGAGTTTCATACCACAACATTATTAATATATTAATATATTAATATAATCTTGGCACTGGTAGAGAAGTATTAATTTTATCTGGGGACTGGGGGTGGGAATTAATATTTGTAGGATCTCCCAGAGGAATATAAACATTTTGTGAAAGCTCATGGTTGTAATAATATTTTGCGGGTGTTGGTGGGATTATGTCATACTTGCCTACCTGACCTCTCCATGAGGGAGAAAATGCTCTGTTCCTGGACTTTCCTGGTAATGTATGATTGCCATCACCTGTGGTGAAACACCTTTCTGATCAATTAACTAGCTCACCACAGGTGATGGCAATCATACATTACCAGGAAAGTCCAGGAACAGAGCATTTTCTCCCTCATGGAGAGGGTCAGGTAGGCAAGTATGGATTATGTGCATGTCCTACTAATGCATAGGTCTGCAAACTCGGTCCTCATTACCCCACACAGTGCATGTTTTGCAGGTCTCCTCACAGAATCGCAAGTGAAATAAATAACTCCACCTGCGGACCTTTTAAAATGTGTCTGTGAGTAATTAATACACCTGTGCCACTGCTGGGTTACCTACAAAACATGCACTGTGTGGGATAATGAGGACCGAGTTTGCAGACGTATTTACTAATGCAATATGGTGTTGGTGTGTTCAAGTAATATATTTTAGAGGTGAATAATGCAATGAAGTGTCTACATTACATTTTTTTGGGGGGGATAATTTAATTTCAGACAGACTAGGGCAATTAGGTATAAGTGTGAATTGATTATCTGCTGGGGGAAAACATAATTATTAAATATAATTTGTATTTATCGTGTAATCTAGTAGGGTTAAAGAGGTCTTATTAAATATGGGTGCTACTAATTTAATGTCTAGGCTGGTTACAGGAAGTGTTTATTTAAAACAGTTATCTATATAACACGCACAGTTATTATATAGCGAGTCTGCACTGTAGCCGGTGAATAGTTTTGTGTTTTATTTTCATTTGCAATTATATTACTTGTTAATGCATGAAGTGTTTTCTGTTTTGGAAACTAAGCAATGAGTTTAGTTGTCCTTTGAAGAGTTTTATGCTGAATCAAAGCCCTAGGAGATAGCTGTTGAAATAAGAGAAGTAATTTCAGCATTGTTAAACAAACAGCAAAGGAAGAGGGGAGAGAACATGCTGGGCTTAACTGCTGACATTCTAGGAAGCGACACTAACTATTGTTTATTATTGCCAGGGGGCTCAGCAATAATTTTTTATTTCTTTGGAGATTTGCACGGAAAATAAACACAAGAATGAGCTATTAAGCAAAACATATTTCCAGATATTGACCCTAAAGCCATTAATGCATAAAGTAAATTAATTAGTCATCATAAATATCATAACAGAAAAGAAACAAAAAAATAAAATGCTACAAACAAGGTTACTGGAACGTTGACCATATAGTCCTCATGAATTTTAATAAAATAATCAAATTGGACTGTGATAATATGAAAATTCTCTTTCCCTCGTCCCTCTGGGAATAAAGGGGATGATTCAGAGTTGATCGTAGCTGTGCTAAATTTAGCACAGCTACGATCAGGCACACTGACATGCGGGGGGACGCCCAGCACAGTGCTAGCCCGCCCCGCATGTCAGTACCTGCCCCGTCGCAGAAGTACAAAAGCATCGCACAGTGGCGATGCGTTTGCACTTCAGGAGTAGCTTCCAGCCAGCGCAGCTTCTACACACCAGCCAGGAGCTACTCGTCGCTGCCTGGGTCACAGCAGCTGCGTGTAACATCAAGCAGCAGCCGCGGCCCGCCCCCGGCACTGTCCGGCCACGCCTGCGTTGGCTGGACTGTGCCCTGAAATGGCGGCTTAACGCTGCCGTCCTGCCCCCTCCCGCCCAGCGACCGTCTTTGCCTGTCAATCAGGCAGAGGCGATCGCAAGCTAAGGACAGCTGTCGGCCGTCTGGCATGCGCCGGCGCACTGCGGCGTCAGTGCTTGCGCAGTTCAGGCCTGATCACTGCTGTGCGAACACGCACAGCACCGAACAGGTCTGAATTAGCCCCAAAGTTCCATGTTTCATTTCCTTTCACACTACACCAATAAGGGACATTATAAAAATAAGCTACTCCTGTTCAAGAACTAAAAGTTTATATGTTATTCTATTTAATGTCTTTGCACACTGAGTTTTAAAAGCATTAGATGCATTGCTTGTGTCGACAGTCCTCATGTCGACACAAGCAAGTTGACACTTATGATGTGTGGGTAAGAATTAGGCTGTAGGTCAGGGCCAAGTGGCGGCTTCAGGGGAGAGGCTGCTGCCCAGTTCAAATTCCAAATAGGGGTGCCACCCCAACTGCCACCATCTGTCATCCCAAACTGACTCACCGGCAGTTGGCGGGCGCTCCCATTTGAGCTGCAGCCCCACCTCTGGAGCCGTTACTGGTAGGGTTAGAGATACGAGTTAGTGTTCCGGGACTCTGCATCACCTGACACCACCAGACCCAGATGACCCAGAAGCATTGCCGAAACTGAATGGAGGTAAGTGATCACCACAACGAAACACTGTTTTATTGACATTTTGAGCAGGGCGACATTTCATCGCTGGCAACATGCTGAATGTCAACATCAGGACCATTTTGACATAATCATGTTAACATGATGAATATCAAAGAAAACACCAAACACTGGGCTTAATACAGCATGGAACACTGTTCCAACATCATTCGCATGCTGAAGCCCAGTGCAGTGTGCGCAAGTGCAGAAGCCGCACTGTGCGTGCGCATACAGTGAGATGCAACGGCATCTCACATGTGTGAACACCTCTGCCTGATTGACAGGAAGAGGCGTTTTCAGGGTGGGAGGGGGTGGCGCATTGGCGTTCAGAGGGAGGCGTGTCTGGACCATTTGCGGGTCAGGCCGCGGAGGCTGCATGACATCAGATGCAACTGGTGCGACCTGAAACATGGCGGGTAGCCGTCTGCCTTAGCAGCTAGGCTGCGTTGGTAGAGGGTAGCCCTAAACATGCGTGATCACCCCCATCTTGTGATGCGCTTGCAAGTTTGCTGGTGGTGGTGGGGGGGGCAGGACCCGGCATGCGGGGTGGACTTGCCCTGTGCTGGGCGTTCCCCGTCATGTCAGGGTAAAGGGTTGTAGGTGTACGATATGTCACACATCTACAACCCATGCTGAATTAGGCCCTCGGCCATGGTCAATCTGTTTCTCCCTTGAAGGAGTTCCTTAGAGCAGGACATGGATTTCTAATCAGCCTTTGAAGGCCAACTGGTCATTTCGCATGGTGACGACAGCAGAAAATATTGACTAAAGATATTGTTTTAGTTATGTAATTTATTAACAATAAACCATTAAGTGATAAGAATGGGAACATGATTTCATTAGATAGGAAACATGAATTGATAATATTTGGGGCATTAATTAATTAATCAGATTGGTATTATGATTTTCTTCATTTATTATTAGACCAATACGTATTTAATTTCCGATGGGGGCAATCATATTTAAATTTAAAAGGAAGACAACACTGCCCACATGCGTGCTGTTACTTGTAGTTTTATAAGCGTCAGCGTGCAAGAATACTTCCTGGCCAGTGATTACAAGCGGCCAATTGTAGTACCTCAACTGCAAGTACAACACTTTCACATTATTCCTCTAGTACCCATGAACCAGGAGAGACCCAGTGCTAGTAAGCCATGGGCCCGTTCACTTTAGGTGCAGGGGTGCTTGTTCAGCCTCGCTCTAGAGGACTAGGCGCAATGGGCCGTTAGAGATGGGGAAGGAGGTTTTCAGATGCAGAATGCCTGGAAAGAGAAGTAGAGCAGAGCCACCCAGAAGGATGCGGGCACAGCTCTTCTTCCTGGTGCCATCATGATATCACATGTTTGGGTTGGGAGGGCGGCATAGGGCTGAAAATCGCTCTGCTCTGGCTCTGTTCATGTAGAACTGGTATAAAAACTGTGTGTAACACAAACGCAAAGCACATGTGCTAGTCTTCCTGAGCTGATAGTAAATGCAAAATGTGTGAAGTTGGCAAGCCTATCATACATATGTACCACGTCTACTCCTGCAGACAGCAGGCAGACAAGCACCAGTGCTATGAAGATGTATGTCTTTACAGTGGGCTTGATTCAGAGCCTGCACACCTACGATTTTGTTCACACTGCGATAATATGCTAGAGTCTACTCTCCTGGAAGTGGCGAGAGGCTCCCGATTTTTGGGGAAGTCTCCTGCACCAGCGGTAGAGCAGGCAGATCTCCCGTATCCTTCCCTTATCCTAGAGAACCGAGCAGGATGGAGAGATAATCACCGGCATTTGCGTGTCTGTGGGGAAGGGCTAAAACAATGCAAATCATGTCATATTAGCCCCGTGGACCTCCGGACCTGTGAATCGTGATGTTTAAACAGCTAGGTTGATGAAAGTCATCTGCTTAAAAGGGTTGTATTCGTAAACGGCAAGTTAGCTAAATAGATTAGCACTTCTGTGAGTTTGTTCTTTGGAAAACCCAGGGCCTTAAGGTACTCGCCATTAGAGGGATGTTTGGAGGTCTTTTCACCTTTTCCCTTGGAAATTACGAGGTTTGGTGTTATTCACCTCCAGATGGTTCATTAAAAGGACTTAGCTTTCCTTCTCCCTGTCTGTTTTGTATTAAGTTCAGTTATCAATCCATTTTTTAAAGATTTTTATTTACAGATATATTGAAGGAATCATGCCAGGTGTGGATTATAGGACATTTGCATGTCTATTGGGCTAGCAGGCATCCATTAGCTACAGATGTGTCCTCACACATTTTTGATGAAAAAGACTGCTTGGAATGGCGTTGCTGCGATAGTGGCAATATGTACCAATAGCAGTCCATTGTTCTGCTACTAAAGCCACCATGGAAAACTACATGTAACTACGGGTAACAGGAGAATACCTTCCCACTATCTATGGCCATACCATGCCGTAGACTCCCCATTCCTATGTAGGCGAGTGGGAGCGTCTTACTTCCACTGCCTGTGACAGCACACCGATTCCCTGCATACTGTAGCAGGTGCGTGCGTATGCGCGTACACCCGAATGCCACGTTGTGCCGGGACTCTGTTCGCATTGCAGGGCAAAGCTGTATAAAAACACATCTGTAAATCGGCTCAGTTTCAAGTGCAGTGGAATGATGTGAGAAGTTTCAGATGGAGTGGTTTGTAAGATCCTCTATGGGAGTCAGAGGTTAAATGGGGTGTCCCCCGGATTGGAGGGAATGATCTTGGATCCTGTAAGGACATAGGCCCTCATTCCGAGTTGATCGCTCGCTAGCTACTTTTTGCAGCTGTGCAAATGCATAGTCGCCGCCCACGGGGGAGTGTATTTTCACTTTGCAAGTGTGCGATCGCATGTGCAGTCGAGCGGTACAAAAACATTTTGTGCAAAACAAGACCAGCCCTGAAGTTACTTATCCAGTGCGATGATCCTAGCGACGGAGGTCCCGAAATTGACATCAGATACCCACCCTGCAAACACCTGGTCACACCTGCATTTTTCTTACCACTCCCAGAAAACGGTCAGTTGACACCCATAAACGCCCTCTTCCTGTCAATCTCCTTGCAATCAGCTGTGCTAATGGAATCGTCGCTAGAAGCATTGCACAGCAACGATGCTGTTTGTACCCGTACGATGCACGTGCGCATTGCAGTGTGTTATGCACACCAGTGCCTGCAGGAATGTACTGGTGTCTGAACAGAGAGGGATGCAAAACAAATGAACTCACAGACAGACTGGGAAATATGACATAACGTACACAGAAGGTGATAGGGTAACAAAACCAACACAGAGTGAACAGTGAAGCCCAGAGGCTAAGAAACTGGGTGTCTCCCTAGTATTAGAAATGCTCAGATGGAAAAAGCAAGATGTTGTGTTTTAATACGTAGAGAACCCGAAATGCTGTTGCTAAGGGCAACAGCAAAACCCTAAAGGGTTACCAACGGGTGTGGCAGTAAACTCCTTGGTCAGAGATGGAATAATAGACACAAGGAGAGTCTCCACAATCCTAATTCTCACTTGCAGGGCCCAGGTACAGCTTACTGCCACTAAACTGACACATGGACACCCTGCACAGTGAGAGAGGATTAAGCAGGCAGGTCTGAAAGTACAGCCACAAACCTGCTGGGTTCACAGAATATCAAAAGAACCTCAGCAGGCTAAACGACTGACTCCAGTCTTACTGCTAGGTCTGGATTGGCAGAGTGTAGTACCAAATCCCCAGGCCTATTTGCAGTAAGCAACAACAAATACAAAGCTACACAGTACTGGCTGACTTTCAGGAACTGACTAACCAACAAAGATTCAGCAGCATCTGCTTAACCTGAGAAGAGGCCTTATAAAGCAGGTGCTGTCCACGCCCCCCTCAGACCTCACAGACTGTGAGCACAAAAACCAGCACCGGATCCCCTGCCTGTAACCACTGCACAGCAAAAGACCCGAACCGGAGTATCAGCTGCGCTCAGGTTACTCCGCTAGCACTTGTCTCCCGGTTGCCATGACGACGTGGCAGCACAGGGCAGGAGACCCTAACAGTACCCCCCCTCTGACGAGGGGTCAAAGAACCCCTACCACTGGGTTTATCGGGGAACTGCGAGAAGAAAGAGCGTATCAGTCTGGGGGCATGAAGATCACAACTGCGCACCCACGACCGCTCCTCCGGGCCATACCCCTTCCAGTGCACCAAAAATGACAGCCGACCCCGAACCATCTTGGAGTCAAGAATCCTTTCAACAACAAACTCCCTCTGGCCACGTATCAGAAGAGGGGAAGGTCTTCCTCTGGAAGAAGGATTACTAATCGCCCGTTTTAAAAGGGAACAATGAAATGTTTTATTGATACCCAAAGAACGGGGCAGATCTAACTGAAATGCCACCGGATTGATAACCCTGGTGATCTTATAAGGACCGATGAACCGGGGGCCTAACTTATGAGATGGCTGTCTCAACTTCAAATTCTTGGTAGACAACCAGACGAAGTCTCCTAATTTGAAGCTGCAGGGTCTTTTCCGCTTATCAAAAACCCTTTTGGTCACTAATGACACAGACACAAGGGCTTTCTTCACTTTCCTCCAAATACCTCTAAGGACCGAAACGACAGAGGAACCACCAGGCGTGGAGTCCAGGGGGTCAAAAGAATTGGCCTTAGGATGATGCCCATACACACAAAGGAAGGGAGAGATCCCTGTAGCAGAGTGAGCCGCGTTGTTATAGGCAAACTCCGCCATTGACAGATGAGCAACCCAGTCAGTCTGACACTTGGAGACATAACACCTGAGGAACTGCTCCAAGGACTGGTTCACCCTTTCAGTCTGCCCATTAGACTGCGGATGGTAACCTGACGACAAGCTGACAGAAATCTGGAGATCGGAACAAAATGCCCTCTAGAATTTGGCCACAAACTGGGATCCGCGGTCAGAGACTACATCAAGTGGCAACCCGTGGAGACGCACAACATGCAGCATAAATAATTCAGACAGGCGTCTGGCCGATGGCAGCCCAACCAGTGGAACGAAGTGCGCCATCTTCGAAAACCTGTCAACGACAACCCAGATGGCTGTCATCCCCGAGGATTTGGGCAAGTCCACAACAAAATCCATTGAAATGTGGGTCCATGGCTTAGATGGAATAGAGAGTGGATGTAATGGGCCAACAGGAACCCCTCTAGGAGTCTTATTTCGGGCACAGATGTCACATGCCCGAACCCACTGATCCACATCCTTAGCCACCAAGGGCCACCACACCGCCCTAGATAGCAATTCCCGAGTTCTGGCAATACCCGGGTGACCTGCCGACTTCTTGGCATGGAATTCCAGGAACACTCGCTGTCTTAACCTAGGAGGCACAAACAAAAGACCTACCGGAAGGTCTGGAGGAGCCTGCTCCTGTGCTCTAAGGACTAATGACAAGAGGTCCTGGGTAATGCCTACTTTAATACATGATGGGGACACAATGGGCAACGGCTCCTCGGTGGTCTCCTGGATTGGAGCAAAACTCCGCGAGAGCGCATCAGCCTTGATGTTTTTTGACCCAGGGCGATATGTTATCAAAAAATTAAAGCGAGCAAAAAACAAAGCCCATCGTGCCTGCCTGGCATTGAGACGCTTCGCTGACTCTAAATATGCCAAATTCTTATGGTCGGTGAGAATTGAGACCACAAACTTAGCCCCCTCAAGCCAGTGTCTCCACTCCTCGAGTGCATCCTTAATAGCCAACAATTCCCGGTTACCCACGTCATAATTCATCTCGGCAGGCGAAAATTTACGGGAAAAGTAAGCACAGGGATGAAGGCGATTATCAGACACTCCCATCTGAGAGAGCACTGCCCCAATACCCATCTCAGAGGCATCCACCTCCACCACAAAAGGACGCTCTGGATCTGGGTGTCGCAGCACCTTGGCCGAGACAAATGCCCTTTTGAGACGGGCAAAAGCCGCTTTGGCCTCACGAGACCAGTGAGCAACATCCGCCCCTTTCTTAGTGAGTGCCACCAAGGGCGCCACTATAGACGAAAATCCAGCGATAAATCGTCTATAAAAATTTGCAAAGCCCAGGAAACGCTGAAGCGCCTTCAAACTAGTGGGCTGCACCCAATCCAGGACTGCCTGTACCTTGGAACCCTCCATTTGGAAACCTTCTGGGGAGATAATATATCCTAGAAATGCGATTTGCTGAACTTCAAATTCGCACTTCTCCAGCTTCGCCCCAAGCCGGTGGTCTCTGAGTTTCTGGAGGACTAAGCGTACATGCTTCCGATGTTCCTCCAGGGAATGGGAGAAGATTAGGATGTCATCTAAGTATACAACTAAGAATCTATCCAAATATTCCCTGAGCACATCGTTCATGAAATCCTGGAAGACTGCCGGGGCATTACAGAGCCCAAAAGGCATCACCAAATATTCATAATGCCCTGAGTGGGTATTAAAGGCAGTCTTCCATTCATCCCCCTCTCTTATTCGGATTAGATTGTACGCACCGCGTAGGTCAATCTTAGAAAAAATGGTGGCAGTACGAAGCTGGTCAAACAAGACCGAAATGAGAGGCAGTGGGTATGAGTTTTTAATCGTGATACGGTTCAATTCCCTGAAGTCGATGCAGGGTCGCAATGAACCGTCCTTTTTACCCACGAAGAAGAACCCCGACCCAACTGGAGACTGTGAAGGTCTGATAAATCCTTTAGCCAAGTACTCCTGAATGTACTCTGCCATAGCCTGAGTCTCAGGACGTGACAGGGAGTACAACCTGCTCTTGGGAAGCTTAGCATTCGGCAACAAATCAATGGCACAGTCATAGGGGCGATGGGGAGGTAGTACCTCTGCAACTTTTTTGGAGAACACGTCCGCAAAATCTGCATAACACCCTGGCAATCCTGGCAAACTTAGCTGCGAGAGCCTGACTGGAAGGCTCAAGCAACTCCTGAAACAATCAGTACCCCAACTAAGAATCTCCCCAGAGACCCAGTCAAATTGAGGATTGTGGGCCCTTAACCAGGGTAACCCCAACACCAATGGGGCAAAAGTACAGACAGTCACATAAAAGGACAATTTTTCAGAGTGTGTGGCTCCAATAAACAAAGAAATCTGGCTAGTGCAAGAGGTAATTTTACCCTGGGATAATGGTTCCCCGTTTAACCCACAAATCTCAATTTCCGACGCCAAGGGTACTAAGGAAACAGAGTGTTTCATGGCGAATTGGCGGTCCATAAAAACCCCGTCGGCCCCACTGTCCACAAAGGCCCCAGTCTTGACAGTTTGACCGAGGATCTTCAAGGTCACCGGAATGATAAAAGTCTTCTTGGGAAATTCTGACTTCTGGCCTGACAGGATATTTCCCATCACCCTCAGGCCCTGAAGTTTTCCGGCTTTTCTGGGCATGATACTACCACATGACCCTTATTCCCATAGTACAAACACAACCCCTGCTGTCTCCTCCGCGTCTTCTCACGCGAGGAGAGGCGGGTAGCCCCAATCTGCATAGGCTCCTCGGAAAATTCCTCAGAGTCTGAGGTTCCCTTGGGAAAGAAGGAAACCTCGGTCTCCCTTTCAAGCCTACGCTCTCTCAGCCGTCTATCCACCCGGATGGATAACTGCATGAGCTGATCCAAGCTATCAGGCAAGGGATATTGTACCAGTTGGTCTTTTATCTGGTTAGAAAGACCTCTTCGGTACTGGTGTCTCAGGGCTGGGTCATTCCACTGGGTATCATGGGCCAACCTCCGAAACTCCGTACAGTAAACCTCAACTGGCCTTCGCCCTTGCTTAAGGATCGAAATCTGAGCCTCGGCTGAGACCGTCTTGTCAGGGTCATCATACAACATGCCCAGTGCCGTAAAAAAAGCATCAACACTTTTAAGCGACGGACAGTCAGGCTGCAACCCATATGCCCAGACCTGTGGGTCTCCTTGTAGCAAGGAAATCACTATGCCCACCCGCTGAATCTCTGACCCAGAAGACTGAGGCCTAAGGTGGAAATATAACTTGCAGCTCTCCTTGAAACAAAAGAACTGCGAGCGATCTCCAGAAAAACGATCCGGAAGATTTACTTTCGGCTCCTTAACCCCTGAAGGTGCTGCTGCTGCGGGAGCTCCGCCAGCGGCCTGGGAGGTGTGCATTTTAATGGACAAATCATTAAATTGACGAGTCAGGACCTGCACCTGATCGACCACCTGTTGCAACGTATTTTGAGGGGTATGCTCCATATTCCCACAAAATTTCAACAGGAGTATTGGGCTGCTGAATATGTTATGCACACCAGTGCCTGCAGGAATGTACTGGTGTCTGAACAGAGAGGGATGCAAAACAAATGAACTCACAGACAGACTGGGAAATATGACATAACGTACACAGAAGGTGATAGGGTAACAAAACCAACACAGAGTGAACAGTGAAGCCCAGAGGCTAAGAAACTGGGTGTCTCCCTAGTATTAGAAATGCTCAGATGGAAAAAGCAAGATGTTGTGTTTTAATACGTAGAGAACCCGAAATGCTGTTGCTAAGGGCAACAGCAAAACCCTAAAGGGTTACCAACGGGTGTGGCAGTAAACTCCTTGGTCAGAGATGGAATAATAGACACAAGGAGAGTCTCCACAATCTTAATTCTCACTTGCAGGGCCCAGGTACAGCTTACTGCCACTAAACTGACACATGGACACCCTGCACAGTGAGAGAGGATTAAGCAGGCAGGTCTGAAAGTACAGCCACAAACCTGCTGGGTTCACAGAATATCAAAAGAACCTCAGCAGGCTAAACGACTGACTCCAGTCTTACTGCTAGGTCTGGATTGGCAGAGTGTAGTACCAAATCCCCAGGCCTATTTGCAGTAAGCAACAACAAATACAAAGCTACACAGTACTGGCTGACTTTCAGGAACTGACTAACCAACAAAGATTCAGCAGCATCTGCTTAACCTGAGAAGAGGCCTTATAAAGCAGGTGCTGTCCACGCCCCCCTCAGACCTCACAGACTGTGAGCACAAAAACCAGCACCGGATCCCCTGCCTGTAACCACTGCACAGCAAAAGACCCGAACCGGAGTATCAGCTGCGCTCAGGTTACTCCGCTAGCACTTGTCTCCCGGTTGCCATGACGACGTGGCAGCACAGGGCAGGAGACCCTAACACAGTGCATACGCATGCGCAGTTTTGCCATTTTTTTACCTGATCGCTGCGCTGCAAAAATCGGCAGCGTGCGATTAACTCGGAATGACCTCCATTGATCTGATAAATGCGATAAGGAGAGACTTGCAGGTGATCTCTGAACGTTGGCTACAAGTGTTGTTAGTTTGGTCAGAAGTCATACCTTGCAGGTTTTGGAAGGGTATACAAGGTGGTACAGCATTAAATAGAGTAAGAAGGAAGCTTAAAGCAGCAGTATCGAGGTTTGTTGTGAGCCTGAATGGGTTAGTTATTAGAGGGTGTAGTAGTGTATGCCGGCGGCCGGGCTCCCGGCGACCAGCATACCGGCGCCGGAATCCCGACCGCCGGCATACCGACAACTGGGCGAGCGCAAATGAGCCCCTTGCGGGCTCGCTGCGCTCGCCACGCTGCGGGCATGGTGGCGCGCTACGCGTGCCACACTATTTATTCTCCCTCCAGGGGGGTCGTGGACCCCCAAGAGGGAGAATAAATGTTGGTATGCCGGCTGTCGGTATTCCGGCGTCGGGATGCTGGACGTCGGGAGCCCGGCCGCCGGCATACAGAAGACCACCCGTTATTAGACACCCCATATTATGATATGAAGAAGTTGAATTGTACAGGCCAGGTGGCATTCATTTAGTGGGGGAAGGTTTGGAGATTTTTGCCACAGCCCTTTCTGGTTTTCTGATGTAGGGGGCGGAGATTGGTTTGATGGTAGCAGTTCATGGTCTTGGATGATGAATTTGGCAGAAAGCAGTGCTCCTCTGTGGCTCAATTAGGCACAACAAAGCTTGATTAACATTTCCCCTTTGAGAAAGGCGAGTCGGTCACTACCTTAGGAGAGGACCAGGGGGGTAATTCCAAGTTGATCGCAGCAGGAAATTTTTTAGCAGTTGGGCAAAACCATGTGCACTGCAGGGGAGGCAGATATAACACGTGCAGAGAGAGTTAGATTTGGGTGGGTTATTTTGTTTCTGTGCAGGGTAAATACTGGCTGATTTATTTTTACACTGCAATTTAGATTGCAGATTGAACACACCACACCCAAATCTAAAACTCTCTGCACATGTTACATCTGCCCCTCCTGCAGTGCACATGGTTTTGCCCAGCTGCTAACAAAATTCCTGCTGCGATCAACTTGGAATTACCCCCTCGGTCTCCATCTCAGGGAGGAACCAGCACTGAGCCAGTTAAGGGGAAGTGGTACTACCCAGGCCAGTTTTGCACAAGGGGTGGATACTTCTCCCCCATTTATTTAAATAAAATCTATAAAATGGGCTTTGGCCGAGGTAGCTCTGCTTTTTCACCACCATGCTTAATTTGAATTTAATCATTCTAATTTGGTTACATACATTTGGCTGTGACCTTCTTTTTTCCAATCTATATCATTGTCTGTGTCTTTATTTATTAGTTTAAGATACATATTGTGGAAATCATAAACCATATAGGTAACTTAAGTTCAGGGATCATGTAAAATAACATTCAAAAAAGGGACACAAGTAGAAGATTTACGTTTTATTTAAGTGAACTTTATTAAACGTACCAGTCACTTTTCGATTGAAAAGCTCAATTGGATACATGCCTTAATTTTGTTCTGGGAAGTATCTGCACATACAGTGACCCACAGATGTGAAGAAAAAAATTTGATACAATGTCCCTTATAAAATTTACAGAAAACATTTGTAAAAGTTACAATAGCTATTTAGGTAATTTAATATAATTTCTACTTGAGAGCTAGCCGCATAAAGAGCTCCAATTTTGTGTAATCTACCTTGAGATGCTCTGAGTGGTTTCCTGCTGTGTCCTTTACAGCAGGACTCAACCATTTCATGACCGGGGGAGTTTATTGCTTTTTTGTGACAGGACCAAAATTCACTATGTGGAATGCGTCACTTTAAATTGAAATAACTTTTTTTTTATTATTTATTGTTTTCAGAGTATGATATAGTTACTTTTGAATCCTAAGCATTATTTAGGGAAAAGCTGGGAAGAATAGGAAACATTTCTCATGACTGCTCTCCTAGTAACGCAAATGTAAGTAGACACAACAATACAAAAGAAATGTTACTTTATTCGAGGACTGGAGGGTAGCAGATTGTATAATACTCCTTAAATATGACAACAGTAAATTGTTCCTCATCAAGTGCTATTAAACATACTTTTCCTGTCTCTAGTCACAAACAACTGTCTTTGCTGATAAGTAGTACAGAGGGCTGAGTAATCAGATGAGCATGTGAATGGGGAAGGTCTGCAATACAGAGAAGTCAGTGCAGTGCAGTGCATGGCTGTGCATGGTGTATGCAAAATATGCAGCACTGTAGACCAGGGATGTCCAGACCTTTGGAAACAGTGATCTACTCTTAAAGATGAAAAGCTTTCATAAGCTACCAGTGTCGCACATTTGGCGTAACAAAAAGGGATTGTGATCTCACTGCACAGGGTTTCTCCACAAAATCACACATTGGCCTCCACAGGAAAAAAACATGCTCATTGGCCCCCACAGTAATAAACACATTGGCTCTCACAGGAAAAACATAAACATATTGTCTCCCACAGGAAAAAAAAAAAAAAACATTGACTCCCATAAGAGAGAGGAATTCCCAGTCCTTCCCTGCCCTCAGACATGGCAGTCTGGCAGCAGCTTCAGTGTAGTTTTGATCAGTAGAGAGTCCCAGTATCGGCCGCACTGAGGGCCCGATTCAGCATGAGTTGTAGTTTTGCTAAAAGTAGCAGTCAACTCTTTTTGCTAGCATGCAGGGGACCGCCCAGCACAGGACAAGGCCGCTCTGCACTCCAGGTCCTGCCCCCACTCTAACATTCGAGGGCTTCGCTAAACAGCAAAGCAGTCGCATGACGTCATGCTGCCGCCGTGGTCCACCTTGCAAATGGTCCGTATACGCCTGTGTTGTCCAGACTGCGCCCCCCCAAACGATGCTTCAATGCCCACAAAATGTGTGTTGATGCCTGGTCACTTCCCCCCGTCGGCACTTCAACTGCGATTGCGCGCAATCGCAGTTTAAGACCTCGTGCATGCGCACACTGCCATGCGCACATGCACAGAAGTGCGGAAAACAGCAAATAGCAATTTCCGCACTTCTATGGGGCTTACTGAATTAGCCCCTGAGCCCATTATCCGGCCCTGCCCAAGTGCCCCCCCCAAACCTGTCACTCTGGCTGCAGCATCAGCAGAATGGAGTCTGTCACATGTGACAGCCTCTGCCAATAAAAATCAGCTTGATTACTATTGGCTATTGCTGTCACAGTGACAGAACAAGTTGCGGCTTCACCTAGCAACAGCTGCTTCAGTTTGGTGCAGCTAGTCAATAAGAATTAGCCTGATTCTTATTAGAGATGAGCGGGTTCGGTTCCTCGGAATCCGAACCCGCCCGAACTTCATGTTTTTTTTCACTGGTCCGAGCGACTCGGATCTTCCCGTCTTGCTCGGTTAACCCGAGCGCGCCCGAACGTCATCATGACGCTGTCGGATTCTCGCGAGGCTCGGATTCTATTGCGAGACTCGGATTCTATATAAGGAGCCGCGCGTCGCCGCCATTTTCACACGTGCATTGAGATTGATAGGGAGAGGACGTGGCTGGCGTCCTCTCCATTTAGATTAGAAGAGAGAGAGTGAGATTGATTTGAGACAGAGACACTTGATTTACTGGAGCTTAGGAGTACTGTAGAGAGTGCAGAGTTTAGTAGTGACTGACCACAGTGACCACCAGACAGTGCAGTTTTATTTAATATAATCCGTTCTCTGCCTGAAAAAAACGATACACAGTGACTCATTCACATACCATATCTGTGTGCACTGCTCAGCCCAGTGTGCTGCATCATCTATGTATATATCTGACTGTGCTCACACAGCTTATAATTGTGGGGGAGACTGGGGAGCAGTGCCAGTTATAGGTTATAGCAGGAGCCAGGAGTACATATTATTAAAATTAAACAGTGCACACTTTTGCTGCAGGAGTGCCACTGCCAGTGTGACTGACCAGTGACCTGACCACACTGACCACCAGTATAGTTAGTAGTATACTATATTGTGATTGCCTGAAAAAGTTAAACACTCGTCGTGTGACTTGTGTGGTGTTTTTTTTTTTATTCTATAAAAAACTCATTCTGCTGACAGACAGTGTCCAGCAGGTCCGTCATTATATAATATATACCTGTCCGGCTGCAGTAGTGATATATATATATTTTTTATATCATTATTTATCATCCAGTCGCAGCAGACACAGTACGGTAGTTCACGGCTGTAGCTACCTCTGTGTCGGCACTCGGCAGTCCATCCATAATTGTATACCACCTACCCGTGGTTTTTTTTTCTTTCTTCTTTATACATACATACTACATCTCATTATCAACCAGTCTATATTAGCAGCAGACACAGTACAGTAGTCCACGGCTGTAGCTACCTCTGTGTCGGCACTCGGCAGTCCGTCCATAATTGTATACCACCTACCCGTGGTTTTTCTTTCTTTCTTCTTTATACATACATACTACATCTCTTTATCAACCAGTCTATATTAGCAGCAGACACAGTACAGTAGTCCACGGCTGTAGCTACCTCTGTGTCGGCACTCGGCAGTCCATCCATAATTGTATACCACCTACCCGTGGTTTTTTTTTCTTTCTTCTTTATACATACATACTACATCTCATTATCAACCAGTCTATATTAGCAGCAGACACAGTACAGTACGGTAGTCCACGGCTGTAGCTACCTCTGTGTCGGCACTCGGCAGTCCGTCCATAATTGTATACCACCTACCCGTGGTTTTTTTTTTCTTTCTTCTTTATACATACATACTACATCTCTTTATCAACCAGTCTATATTAGCAGCAGACACAGTACAGTAGTCCACGGCTGTAGCTACCTCTGTGTCGGCACTCGGCAGTCCATCCATAATTGTATACCACCTACCCGTGGTTTTTTTTTCTTTCTTCTTTATACATACATACTACATCTCTTTATCAACCAGTCTATATTAGCAGCAGACACAGTACAGTAGTCCACGGCTGTAGCTACCTCTGTGTCGGCACTCGGCAGTCCGTCCATAATTGTATACCACCTACCCGTGTTTTTTTTTTCTTTCTTCTTTATACATACATACTACATCTCTTTATCAACCAGTCTATATTAGCAGCAGACACAGTACAGTAGTCCACGGCTGTAGCTACCTCTGTGTCGGCACTCGGCAGTCCATCCATAATTGTATACCACCTACCCGTGGTTTTTTTTTCTTTCTTCTTTATACATACATACTACATCTCTTTATCAACCAGTCTATATTAGCAGCAGACACAGTACAGTACGGTAGTCCACGGCTGTAGCTACCTCTGTGTCGGCACTCGGCAGTCCGTCCATAATTGTATACCACCTACCCGTGGTTTTTTTTTCTTTCTTCTTTATACATACATACTACATCTCTTTATCAACCAGTCTATATTAGCAGCAGACACAGTACAGTAGTCCACGGCTGTAGCTACCTCTGTGTCGGCACTCGGCAGTCCATCCATAATTGTATACCACCTACCCGTGGTTTTTTTTTCTTTCTTCTTTATACATACATACTACATCTCATTATCAACCAGTCTATATTAGCAGCAGACACAGTACAGTACGGTAGTCCACGGCTGTAGCTACCTCTGTGTCGGCACTCGGCAGTCCGTCCATAATTGTATACCACCTACCCGTGGTTTTTCTTTCTTTCTTCTTTATACATACATACTACATCTCTTTATCAACCAGTCTATATTAGCAGCAGACACAGTACAGTAGTCCACGGCTGTAGCTACCTCTGTGTCGGCACTCGGCAGTCCATCCATAATTGTATACCACCTACCCGTGTTTTTTTTTTCTTTCTTCTTTATACATACATACTACATCTCATTATCAACCAGTCTATATTAGCAGCAGACACAGTACAGTACGGTAGTCCACGGCTGTAGCTACCTCTGTGTCGGCACTCGGCAGTCCGTCCATAATTGTATACCACCTACCCGTGGTTTTTTTTTTTCTTCTTTATACATACATACTACATCTCTTTATCAACCAGTCTATATTAGCAGCAGACACAGTACAGTAGTCCACGGCTGTAGCTACCTCTGTGTCGGCACTCGGCAGTCCATCCATAATTGTATACCACCTACCCGTGGTTTTTTTTTCTTTCTTCTTTATACATACATACTACATCTCTTTATCAACCAGTCTATATTAGCAGCAGACACAGTACAGTAGTCCACGGCTGTAGCTACCTCTGTGTCGGCACTCGGCAGTCCGTCCATAATTGTATACCACCTACCCGTGTTTTTTTTTTCTTTCTTCTTTATACATACATACTACATCTCTTTATCAACCAGTCTATATTAGCAGCAGACACAGTACAGTAGTCCACGGCTGTAGCTACCTCTGTGTCGGCACTCGGCAGTCCATCCATAATTGTATACCACCTACCCGTGTTTTTTTTTTCTTTCTTCTTTATACATACATACTACATCTCTTTATCAACCAGTCTATATTAGCAGCAGACACAGTACAGTACGGTAGTCCACGGCTGTAGCTACCTCTGTGTCGGCACTCGGCAGTCCGTCCATAATTGTATACCACCTACCCGTGGTTTTTTTTTCTTTCTTCTTTATACATACATACTACATCTCTTTATCAACCAGTCTATATTAGCAGCAGACACAGTACAGTAGTCCACGGCTGTAGCTACCTCTGTGTCGGCACTCGGCAGTCCATCCATAATTGTATACCACCTACCCGTGGTTTTTTTTTCTTTCTTCTTTATACATACATACTACATCTCTTTATTAACCAGTCTATATTAGCAGCAGACACAGTACAGTAGTCCACGGCTGTAGCTACCTCTGTGTCGGCACTCGGCAGTCCATCCATAATTGTATACCACCTACCCGTGGTTTTTTTTTCTTTCTTCTTTATACATACATACTACATCTCTTTATTAACCAGTCTATATTAGCAGCAGACACAGTACAGTAGTCCACGGCTGTAGCTACCTCTGTGTCGGCACTCGGCAGTCCATCCATAATTGTATACTAGTATCCATCCATCTCCATTGTTTACCTGAGGTGCCTTTTAGTTGTGCCTATTAAAATATGGAGAACAAAAATGTTGAGGTTCCAAAATTAGGGAAAGATCAAGATCCACTTCCACCTCGTGCTGAAGCTGCTGCCACTAGTCATGGCCGAGACGATGAAATGCCAGCAACGTCGTCTGCCAAGGCCGATGCCCAATGTCATAGTACAGAGCATGTCAAATCCAAAACACCAAATATCAGTAAAAAAAGGACTCCAAAACCTAAAATAAAATTGTCGGAGGAGAAGCGTAAACTTGCCAATATGCCATTTACCACACGGAGTGGCAAGGAACGGCTGAGGCCCTGGCCTATGTTCATGGCTAGTGGTTCAGCTTCACATGAGGATGGAAGCACTCAGCCTCTCGCTAGAAAAATGAAAAGACTCAAGCTGGCAAAAGCAGTAGCACCGCAAAGAACTGTGCGTTCTTCGAAATCCCAAATCCACAAGGAGAGTCCGACTCCAATTGTGTCGGTTGCGATGCCTGACCTTCCCAACACTGGACGTGAAGAGCATGCGCCTTCCACCATTTGCATGCCCCCTGCAAGTGATGGAAGGAGCACCCGCAGTCCAGTTCCTGATAGTCAGATTGAAGATGTCAGTGTTGAAGTACACCAGGATGAGGAGGATATGGGTGTTGCTGGCGCTGGGGAGGAAATTGACCAGGAGGATTCTGATGGTGAGGTGGTTTGTTTAAGTCAGGCACCCGGGGAGACACCTGTTGTCCGTGGGAGGAATATGGCCGTTGACATGCCTGGTGAAAATACCAAAAAAATCAGCTCTTCGGTGTGGAAGTATTTCACCAGAAATGCGGACAACAGGTGTCAAGCCGTGTGTTCCCTTTGTCAAGCTGTAATAAGTAGGGGTAAGGACGTTAACCACCTCGGAACATCCTCCCTTATACGTCACCTGCAGCGCATTCATAATAAGTCAGTGACAAGTTCAAAAACTTGGGCCGACAGCGGAAGCAGTCCACTGACCAGTAAATCCCTTCCTCTTGTAACCAAGCTCACGCAAACCACCCCACCAACTCCCTCAGTGTCAATTTCCTCCTTCCCCAGGAATGCCAATAGTCCTGCAGGCCATGTCACTGGCAATTCTGATGATTCCTCTCCTGCCTGGGATTCCTCCGATGCATCCTTGCGTGTAACGCCTACTGCTGCTGGCGCTGCTGTTGTTGCTGCTGGGAGTCGATGGTCATCCCAGAGGGGAAGTCGTAAGACCACTTGTACTACTTCCACCAAGCAATTGACTGTCCAACAGTCCTTTGCGAGGAAGATGAAATATCACAGCAGTCATCCTACTGCAAAGCGGATAACTGAGGCCTTGACATCCTGGGTGGTGAGAAACGTGGTTCCGGTATCCATCATTACTGCAGAGCCAACTAGAGACTTGTTGGAGGTACTGTGTCCCCGGTACCAAATACCATCTAGGTTCCATTTCTCTAGGCAGGCGATACCGAAAATGTACACAGACCTCAGAAAAAGAGTCACCAGTGTCCTAAAAAATGCAGCTGTACCCAATGTCCACTTAACCACGGACATGTGGACAAGTGGAGCAGGGCAGGGTCAGGACTATATGACTGTGACAGCCCACTGGGTAGATGTATGGACTCCCGCCGCAAGAACAGCAGCGGCGGCACCAGTAGCAGCATCTCGCAAACGCCAACTCTTTCCTAGGCAGGCTACGCTTTGTATCACCGGTTTCCAGAATACGCACACAGCTGAAAACCTCTTACGGCAACTGAGGAAGATCATCGCGGAATGGCTTACCCCAATTGGACTCTCCTGTGGATTTGTGGCATCGGACAACGCCAGCAATATTGTGTGTGCATTAAATCTGGGCAAATTCCAGCACGTCCCATGTTTTGCACATACCTTGAATTTGGTGGTGCAGAATTTTAAAAAAAACGACAGGGGCGTGCAAGAGATGCTGTCGGTGGCCAGAAGAATTGCGGGACACTTTCGGCGTACAGGCACCACGTACAGAAAACTGGAGCACCACCAAAAACTACTGAACCTGCCCTGCCATCATCTGAAGCAAGAAGTGGTAACGAGGTGGAATTCAACCCTCTATATGCTTCAGAGGTTGGAGGAGCAGCAAAAGGCCATTCAAGCCTATACAATTGAGCACGATATAGGAGGTGGAATGCACCTGTCTCAAGCGCAGTGGAGAATGATTTCAACGTTGTGCAAGGTTCTGATGCCCTTTGAACTTGCCACACGTGAAGTCAGTTCAGACAATGCCAGCCTGAGTCAGGTCATTCCCCTCATCAGGCTTTTGCAGAAGAAGCTGGAGACATTGAAGGAGGAGCTAACACGGAGCGATTCCGCTAGGCATGTGGGACTTGTGGATGGAGCCCTTAATTCGCTTAACAAGGATTCACGGGTGGTCAATCTGTTGAAATCAGAGCACTACATTTTGGCCACCGTGCTCGATCCTAGATTTAAAGCCTACCTTGGATCTCTCTTTCCGGCAGACACAAGTCTGCTGGGGTTGAAAGACCTGCTGGTGAGAAAATTGTCAAGTCAAGCGGAGCGCGACCTGTCAACAACATCTCCTCCTTCACATTCTCCCGCAACTGGGGGTGCGAGGAAAAGGCTCAGAATTCCGAGCCCACCCGCTGGCGGTGATGCAGGGCAGTCTGGAGCGACTGCTGATGCTGACATCTGGTCCGGACTGAAGGACCTGACAACGATTACGGACATGTCGTCTACTGTCACTGCATATGATTCTCTCACCATTGAAAGAATGGTGGAGGATTATATGAGTGACCGCATCCAAGTAGGCACGTCACACAGTCCGTACTTATACTGGCAGGAAAAAGAGGCAATTTGGAGGCCCTTGCACAAACTGGCTTTATTCTACCTAAGTTGCCCTCCCACAAGTGTGTACTCCGAAAGAGTGTTTAGTGCCGCCGCTCACCTTGTCAGCAATCGGCGTACGAGGTTACATCCAGAAAATGTGGAGAAGATGATGTTCATTAAAATGAATTATAATCAATTCCTCCGTGGAGACATTCACCAGCAGCAATTGCCTCCACAAAGTACACAGGGTGCTGAGATGGTGGATTCCAGTGGGGACGAATTGATAATCTGTGAGGAGGGGGATGTACACGGTGATATATCGGAGGATGATGATGAGGTGGACATCTTGCCTCTGTAGAGCCAGTTTGTGCAAGGAGAGATTAATTGCTTCTTTTTTGTGGGGGGTCCAAACCAACCCGTCATATCAGTCACAGTCGTGTGGCAGACCCTGTCACTGAAATGATGGGTTGGTTAAAGTGTGCATGTCCTGTTTATACAACATAAGGGTGGGTGGGAGGGCCCAAGGACAATTCCATCTTGCACCTCTTTTTTCTTTTCTTTTTCTTTGCGTCATGTGCTGTTTGGGGAGGGTTTTTTGGAAGGGCCATCCTGCGTGACACTGCAGTGCCACTCCTAGATGGGCCCGGTGTTTGTGTCGGCCACTTGGGTCGCTTATCTTACTCACACAGTCAGCTACATCATTGCGCCTCTTTTTTTCTTTGCGTCATGTGCTGTTTGGGGAGGGTTTTTTGGAAGGGACATCCTGCGTGACACTGCAGTGCCACTCCTAGATGGGCCCGGTGTTTGTGTCGGCCACTAGGGTCGCTTATCTTACTCACACAGTCAGCTACCTCATTGCGCCTCTTTTTTTCTTTGCGTCATGTGCTGTTTGGGGAGGGTTTTTTGGAAGGGACATCCTGCGTGACACTGCAGTGCCACTCCTAGATGGGCCCGGTGTTTGTGTCGGCCACTAGGGTCGCTTATCTTACTCACACAGTCAGCTACCTCATTGCGCCTCTTTTTTTCTTTGCGTCATGTGCTGTTTGGGGAGGGTTTTTTGGAAGGGACATCCTGCGTGACACTGCAGTGCCACTCCTAGATGGGCCCGGTGTTTGTGTCGGCCACTAGGGTCGCTTATCTTACTCACACAGTCAGCTACCTCATTGCGCCTCTTTTTTTCTTTGCGTCATGTGCTGTTTGGGGAGGGTTTTTTGGAAGGGACATCCTGCGTGACACTGCAGTGCCACTCCTAGATGGGCCCGGTGTTTGTGTCGGCCACTAGGGTCGCTTATCTTACTCACACAGCGACCTCGGTGCAAATTTTAGGACTAAAAATAATATTGTGAGGTGTGAGGTATTCAGAATAGACTGAAAATGAGTGTAAATTATGGTTTTTGAGGTTAATAATACTTTGGGATCAAAATGACCCCCAAATTCTATGATTTAAGCTGTTTTTTAGGGTTTTTTGAAAAAAAACACCCGAATCCAAAACACACCCGAATCCGACAAAAAAAATTCGGTGAGGTTTTGCCAAAACGCGGTCGAACCCAAAACACGGCCGCGGAACCGAACCCAAAACCAAAACACAAAACCCGAAAAATTTCAGGCGCTCATCTCTAATTCTTATGTGTACACAGCTCCTCCTACATGGACAGTGCAAGGTGAGATGGAACATACCTCCTGAAAATATTTTGACTTTCCCATTACACCATGGAAAAAGGATGACATGAGTTTTTTCTTATATTTTTTGGGTGTTGTTTTCGTCGTAAAAGTGACGGGGAAACCCAATTGGTGCACCGTATCCCCTTGCATAGCTCGCTTCACTCGCCATGCTTTGGGGAAGGTGCCCCGCTCTGCTACAGCTGCGCTCAGCACAGGTTACGTAGTCCACGTGGATTGTAAAGTATGAAAAAGTTTTAAAAAATTAAAAAAACAACAACTCATGTCGACCTTTTCATGTGCCGACTTTTGCCATGTCGACCTAGTGACCATGTCGACCAATAGTGGTCAACCTAATGACAGCCCAGTCTGGAGTGATGTCCTGTTGGATCATACTTAAGTGTAACAGACCTACATGGATTTGACTGGAAACTGCATCCTTCTTGGGTAGTTCTGATGACCAGAGCTATGCTCTTAGAACTACAAGCAGTCTCACCTTAATGATGGTATATACGGTGGCTGTCATATGATCAATGGGCCTAATTCAGACCTGATCGCTAGCAAGCGATTTTTGCACTGCTGCAATCAGATAGTCTCCGCCTACAGGGGGAGGGTATTAGAGATGAGCGGGTTCGGTTTCTCTGAAACCGAACCCGCACGTGGCTGGCGTCCTCTCCATTAGAAATTAGATTAGAAGAGAGAGAGAGATTGTGCAGAGTCAGACAGAGTTTACCACAGTGACCAGTGCAGTTGTTGTTAGTTAACTTTTATTTATTTTAATATAATATATCCGTTCTCTGCTATATCCGTTCTCTGCCTGAAAAAAAACGATACACAGCAGCAGCCAGTCACACAGTGTGACTCAGTCTGTGTGCACTCAGCTCAGCCCAGTGTGCTGCACATCAATGTATAAAAGGCAAAGCTTATAATAATTGTGGGGGAGACTGGGGAGCACTGCAGGTTGTTATAGCAGGAGCCCCCAGGAGTACATAATATTATATTAATTTAAAATTAAACAGTGCACACTTTTGCTGCAGGAGTGCCACTGCCAGTGTGACTAGTGGTGACCAGTGCCTGACCACCAGTATAGTAGTATATTGTTGTATGTATTGTATACTATCTCTTTATCAACCAGTCTATATTAGCAGCAGACACAGTACAGTGCGGTAGTTCACGGCTGTGGCTACCTCTGTGACGGCAGTCGGAACTCGGCAGGCAGTCCGTCCATCCATAATTGTATTACAATATATACCACCTAACCGTGGTATTTTTTTTTCTTTCTTTATACCGTCGTCATAGTGTCATACTAGTTGTTACGAGTATACTACTATCTCTTTATCAACCAGTGTACAGTGCGGTAGTTCACGGCTGTGGCTACCTCTGTGTCGGCAGTCGGCAGGCAGTCCGTCCATCCATAATTGTATTATTATTATAATATATACCACCTAACCGTGGTTTTTTTTTCATTCTTTATACCGTCATAGTGTCATACTAGTTGTTACGAGTATACTACTATCTCTTTATCAACCAGTGTACAGTGCGGTAGTTCACGGCTGTGGCTACCTCTGTGTCGGCAGTCGGCAGGCAGTCCGTCCATCCATAATTGTATTATTATTATAATATATACCACCTAACTGTGGTATTTTTTTTTCTTTCTTTATACCGTCGTCATAGTGTCATACTAGTTGTTACGAGTATACTACTATCTCTTTATCAACCAGTGTACAGTGCGGTAGTTCACGGCTGTGGCTACCTCTGTGTCGGCAGTCGGCAGGCAGTCCGTCCATCCATAATTGTATTATTATTATAATATATACCACCTAACCGTGGTTTTTTTTTCATTCTTTATACCGTCGTCATAGTGTCATACTAGTTGTTACGAGTATACTACTATCTCTTTATCAACCAGTGTACAGTGCGGTAGTTCACGGCTGTGGCTACCTCTGTGTCGGCAGTCGGCAGGCAGTCCGTCCATCCATAATTGTATTATTATTATAATATATACCACCTAACCGTGGTTTTTTTTTCATTCTTTATACCGTCGTCATAGTGTCATACTAGTTGTTACGAGTATACTACTATCTCTTTATCAACCAGTGTACAGTGCGGTAGTTCACGGCTGTGGCTACCTCTGTGTCGGCAGTCGGCAGGCAGTCCGTCCATCCATAATTGTATTATTATTATAATATATACCACCTAACCGTGGTTTTTTTTTCATTCTTTATACCGTCGTCATAGTGTCATACTAGTTGTTACGAGTATACTACTATCTCTTTATCAACCAGTGTACAGTGCGGTAGTTCACGGCTGTGGCTACCTCTGTGTCGGCAGTCGGCAGGCAGTCCGTCCATCCATAATTGTATTATTATTATAATATATACCACCTAACCGTGGTTTTTTTTTCATTCTTTATACCGTCGTCATAGTGTCATACTAGTTGTTACGAGTATACTACTATCTCTTTATCAACCAGTGTACAGTGCGGTAGTTCACGGCTGTGGCTACCTCTGTGTCGGCAGTCGGCAGGCAGTCCGTCCATCCATAATTGTATTATTATTATAATATATACCACCTAACCGTGGTTTTTTTTTCATTCTTTATACCGTCGTCATAGTGTCATACTAGTTGTTACGAGTATACTACTATCTCTTTATCAACCAGTGTACAGTGCGGTAGTTCACGGCTGTGGCTACCTCTGTGTCGGAACTCGGCAGGCAGTCCGTCCATCCATAATTGTATTATATACCACCTAACCGTGGTTTTTTTATACCACCTAACCGTGGCAGTCCGTCCATAATTGTATACTAGTATCCAATCCATCCATCTCCATTGTTTACCTGAGGTGCCTTTTAGTTCTGCCTATAAAATATGGAGAACAAAAAAGTTGAGGTTCCAAAATTAGGGAAAGATCAAGATCCACTTCCACCTCGTGCTGAAGCTGCTGCCACTAGTCATGGCCGAGACGATGAAATGCCAGCAACGTCGTCTGCCAAGGCCGATGCCCAATGTCATAGTACAGAGCATGTCAAATCCAAAACACCAAATATCAGAAAAAAAAGGACTCCAAAACCTAAAATAAAATTGTCGGAGGAGAAGCGTAAACTTGCCAATATGCCATTTACCACACGGAGTGGCAAGGAACGGCTGAGGCCCTGGCCTATGTTCATGGCTAGTGGTTCAGCTTCACATGAGGATGGAAGCACTCAGCCTCTCGCTAGAAAAATGAAAAGACTCAAGCTGGCAAAAGCAGCACAGCAAAGAACTGTGCATTCTTCGAAATCCCAAATCCGAATTCCGAGCCCACCCGCTGGCGGTGATGCAGGGCAGTCTGGAGCGACTGCTGATGCTGACATCTGGTCCGGACTGAAGGACCTGACAACCATTACGGACATGTCGTCTACTGTCACTGCATATGATTCTCTCACCATTGATAGAATGGTGGAGGATTATATGAGTGACCGCATCCAAGTAGGCACGTCACACAGTCCGTACTTATACTGGCAGGAAAAAGAGGCAATTTGGAGGCCCTTGCACAAACTGGCTTTATTCTACCTAAGTTGCCCTCCCACAAGTGTGTACTCCGAAAGAGTGTTTAGTGCCGCCGCTCACCTTGTCAGCAATCGGCGTACGAGGTTACATCCAGAAAATGTGGAGAAGATGATGTTCATTAAAATGAATTATAATCAATTCCTCCGCGGAGACATTGACCAGCAGCAATTGCCTCCACAAAGTACACAGGGAGCTGACATGGTGGATTCCAGTGGGGACGAATTGATAATCTGTGAGGAGGGGGATGTACACGGTGATATATCGGAGGATGATGATGAGGTGGACATCTTGCCTCTGTAGAGCCAGTTTGTGCAAGGAGAGATTAATTGCTTCTTTTTTGGTGGGGGTCCAAACCAACCCGTCATTTCAGTCACAGTCGTGTGGCAGACCCTGTCACTGAAATGATGGGTTGGTTAAAGTGTGCATGTCCTGTTTTGTTTATACAACATAAGGGTGGGTGGGAAGGGCCCAAGGACAATTCCATCTTGCACCTCTTTTTTCTTTTATTTTTCTTTGCGTCATGTGCTGTTTGGGGAGGGTTTTTTGGAAGGGACATCCTGCGTGACACTGCAGTGCCACTCCTAGATGGGCCCGGTGTTTGTGTCGGCCACTAGGGTCGCTTATCTTTCTCACACAGTCAGCTACCTCATTGCGCCTCTTTTTTTCTTTGCGTCATGTGCTGTTTGGGGAGGGTTTTTTGGAAGGGACATCCTGCGTGACACTGCAGTGCCACTCCTAGATGGGCCCGGTGTTTGTGTCGGCCACTAGGGTCGCTAATCTTACTCACACAGCTACCTTATTGCGCCTCTTTTTTTCTTTGCATCATGTGCTGTTTGGGGAGGGTTTTTTGGAAGGGACATCCTGCGTGACACTGCAGTGCCACTCCTAGATGGGCCCGGTGTTTGTGTCGGCCACTAGGGTCGCTGAGCTTAGTCATCCAGCGACCTCGGTGCAAATTTTAGGACTAAAAATAATATTGTGAGGTGTAAGGTGTTCAGAATAGACTGAAAATGAGTGTTAATTATGGTTATTGAGGTTAATAATACTATGGGATCAAAATGACCCCCAAATTCAATGTTTTAAGATGTTTTTTAGGGTTTTTTGAAAAAACCACCCGAATCCAAAACACACCCGAATCCGACAAAAAAAATTCGGTGAGGTTTTGCCAAAACGCGGTCGAACCCAAAACACGGCCGCGGAACCGAACCCAAAACCAAAACACAAAACCCGAAAAATTTCAGGCGCTCATCTCTAGAGGGTATTTTAGCTGTGCAAGTGTGCGAACGCATGTGTAGTAGAGCTGTACAAACAGATCTTGTGCAGTCTCTGTGCAGCCAAGGACTTACTCAGCCGCTGCGATCACATCAGCCTGTCCGGGACAGGAATTGATGTCAGGAACCCTCTGTGCAAACGCATGGACACGCCTGCGTTTTTCCAACCACTCCCTGTAAATGGTCAGTTGATACCCACAAACGCCCTCTTCCTGTCAATCTCCTTGGGAACGCCCATTCGAATGGATTCTTCGCTCAAACCCATCGCTGAGTGGCGATCCGCTTTGAACCCGTGTGACGCGCCAGCACATTGCAGTGCATACACATGCGTAGTTTGGACCTGATCGCCTGCTGTGCGAAAACGTAGCCTAGCGATCAGGTCTGAATTACCCCCATTGTGTCTCAGCAGTATGTATGTACTTGAATTTACTGTATTGCCGGTCTTGAGAAAGATTCATTAATGAATCGAAACGTCGACTACAAGGCTACTTTTCTCATATGTCCTAGAGGATGCTGGGGACGACATCAAGACCATGGGGTATAGACGGGATCCGCAGGAGACATGGGCACTCTAAAGACTTTTCATTGAGTCTGAACTGGCTCCTCCCTCTATGCCCCTCCTCCAGACCTCAGTTTTAGAAATGTGCCCAGGTCGACTGGATGCACTCTGAGGAGCTCTACTGAGTTTCTCTGAAAAGACTTATGTTAGGTTTTTTATTTTCAGGGAGATCTGCTGGCATCAGACTCCCTGCTTCGTGGGACTGAGGGGGCAGAAGTAGGAACCAACTTCCTTAAGAGTTTCATGGCTCTGCTTCTGGCTGACAGGACTCCATTAGCTCCTGAAGGGAACTGAACTCTAGCCGTGCCTAGATGCTCACTCCCACAGCATGCCGTCACCCCCCTCACAGAGCCAGAAGTCAGAAGACAGGTGAGTGTTAGAAGACAGATCTTCTACCAAGAAAGTGAAGGCTAAAGGTACCGTGTGGCTGGCGGGAGCGCAGCGCGCCATGTTGCCCACACACACAAGGGTGCTGGGCACGGGGGGGGGGGGGGGCGCCCTGGGCAGCATGAAACCTATGGAAAATGGCATAAATAAGGGGCATAAGTTGCTGAGGTACAGTCCTACCCCCACCAGTATAAAAATGACCTCATAAAAGCTGAGGAGATACACACCATTGAAGAGTGGAGCTTCCTCCTCAGTCAGCCAGCACACTGCTCAGCACCATTTTCTCTCTCTCTCCTCAGGCTGCAGAGTCAAGGCTGGTCCTCCTCCACTACTGAAAAAGTATCAGGGTGCAAAACAGGGGGGGGGGGGGGGGCACAGTAATTTTGGTGCTATATAATTGTGTGATTAACATTATAAAAGCGCTGAATGTCAGTGGGCATTTTGTGTTCACAGACCTTGTGTTACTGGCACTGGGTTGTGAACTGGCAAATCCCATCTGTGTCCCTCTGACAGATTTTACTGTGGGTCTGTCCCCCTAAAAGTCCCGGAGTGTCTGTGGTGTGGTTCTGCATGTGTGTGACATGTCTGTGGCAGGGAACTCTGTGGAGACATGTTAGGGACACAGAGGTGTAATATGACACCAAGAGCCTGACTGGGTAAAAGGTTACATGATAGTGTGAATCATATCAGTAAGAGGTTGGACTGAATCTCATACAGAAAATTAAAATAATCTGTTGAAGATGTGATTTTTAATAGTTCTGCCTTTCATCCACAGGGACCTTTCTGGGTCACATACAAATTTGCACAAGTAGTACAAACTGATACCGACAAGGACTCTGATTCCTGTGTCGACACTAGTGATTCCAGGGGAATAGGTCCTAAGTTAGCAAAAAAGCATTCAAAACATGTTTTAGCTATAAAGGAGGTGTTAGAAGTGACGAAGCCCCCTCTTTTACCACAAGGAGAGGGTTTACTTTAGTAAAGAAGTAATGTAATTTTCCCTCCACCTCAGGTCTGATTTAACCTGAAAAGAAATTTCAGATTCCCAAAAGGAATTCAGGCAGCTTACCTTTTTCCAAAAAAGGTGGGAGTCACCCCGCATTTTAGACAGGGCCCTGTCATAAAAGAGAAAAGGTGTTTCTCCCTGCACCTGGAATGGCTTCACTTAAGGAACCGACAGACCGCAAGTGAGTGAGGTGATTTATTGATGTGGCCAATGGGACACTACTCAGGCCTACCATTGTCTGTGAGTGGGTGAGTAGTGCTATTCAAAAGTGGTCTGAAAACTTGTCATTAGACATTGACACAATAGATGGAGACGAGATACTCCTAACGTTAGGTCATATCAAAGACGCTGCTGCGTACGTACTAGAATCCATGAAATATATTGGTTTCTTGGGATCAAGAACCGCTACCATGGAAGTATCGGCTCGGAGGGCGTTGTGGATTCGCCAGTGGAATGCTGATGTAGATTCCAAAATAAAATATGGAGGCGCTCCCGTATAAAGGTGAGGCCTTGTTTGGTGATGGGCTGGATGCGTTAGTCTCGGCGGCTACCGCATGTAAGTCGACATTCTTGCCTTATGCTCTTACACCGGCGAAAGACACATCATTCTCACATACAGTCCTTTCGGCCCAACAAATACAAAAAGGCCAAAGGTCTCCCCTTTTTTTGCAGGTAGGGGAAGGGGAAAAGGAAAGAAATCCGCAGCGTCTCCCGGATCGCAGGAGCAGAAGTACACCCCTGCTACTGACAAATCTGCAGCATAACACGGGCTCCCTTGCGGGAGTCCGCTCGGGTGGGAGCACGTCTGAAACTTTTCAGCCAAATCTGGATTCAATCTGGCCTGGACCAATGGGTCTTACAAATAGTGTCCCATGGGTACAAACTAGAGTTTCAAGACGTCCCCCCATGACGATTTTTCAAATCGACCTTGCCAGCTTCTCTTCAGGGAAGAGAGGCAGTAACAACGGCAATTCAAAAATTATGTCAGGATCAGGTCATTGTCCTGGTACCCTTGGCACAGTAAGGAGAAAGTTTTTTTATTCAAGCCTCTTCGTAGTTCTGAAGCCGGACGGCTCGGTCAGACTGATTTTAAACATGAAAATCCGAATCTCTACCTGAAAAGGTTCAAGTTCAAGATTGAATCCCTGAGGGTAGTGATTTCCAGTCTGGAAGAGGGGGACTTCATGGTGTCAATAGACCTAAAAGATGCTTACTTGCATGTTCCCATTTATTATCCTCACCAAGCTTATCTGAGATTCGCAGTACAGGATTGCCATTACCAGTTTCAGACATTGCCGTTCGGACTATCCACGGCAAAGAGGGTATTCACCAAAGTGATGACAGAGATGATGGTCCTCCTTCGTTAAAAAGGAGTTAATGTAATTCCTTATCTGGACGATCTCCTGATAAAAGCGAGATCCAGGGAACAGTTGGTGCAAAACATCGCACTCTCCCTGTCAATACTCCAACAAAACGGTTGGATCATGAATTTTCCAAAGTCGTAGTTGGAACCGACGACAAGATTGTCCTTTTTAGGGATGATTCTGGACACAGAAGTACGGAGAGTATTTCTCCCAGTGGAAAAGGCTCTGTAAATCCAGGAAATGGTCAAACAAATATTGAAACCAACAAGCGTGTTGATCCATCAATACATTCGGTTATTGGGGAAAATGGTAGCGGCCTACGAGGCCATACAGTTTGGCCGATTTCATGCCAGAGTATTCCAGTGGGACCTGTTGGACAAGTGGTCCGGATGCCACCTACACATACACCGGATAATAATCCTGTCCCCCAAAGCCAGGATTTCGCTCCTGTGGTGGCTACACAGTTCTCACCTGCTAGAAGGACGCAGGTTTGGGATTCACGACTGGGTCCTAATAACCACGGATGCAAGTCTTCGAGGCTGGAGAGCTGTCACACAGGGGGAAAGCTTCCAAGGAAAATGGTCAAGTCAGGAAGCCTGCCTTCACATAAACGTGCTGGAATTGAGAGCCATTTACAACGGCCTTCTACAAGCGGTACATCTTCTTCAAGATCCCGTGCAGATCCAGTCGGACAATGTAACAGCAGTCACGTACATAAACAGGCAAGGCGAAACGAAAAGCAGAGCGACAATGGCAGAGGTGACAAGGATTCTCCTCTGGGCAGAAGGACATGTTAGAGCTCTGTCAGTAATTTTCATTCCGGGAGTGGACAACTGGGAAGAAGACTTCCTCAGCAGACACGATCTCCATCCAGGAGAGTGGGGCCTCCACCAAGAAGTCTTCGCAGAGGTGACGAGTTTTTGGGGAGTTCCTCAAGTAGACATGATGGCATCTCGTCTAAACAAGAAGCTTCAGAGATATTGTTCCAGGTCGAGAGACCCTCAAGCAATGGCAGTGGATACACTGGTGACCCAGTGGGTGTTTCGGTCGGTATATGTTTTCCCTCCACTTCCACTGATTCCAAAAGTTCTCAAAATAATAATAAGAACAAGAGTTTGAGCAATCTTCATTGCCCCAGACTGGCCAAGGAGGGCTTGGTATCCAGATCTTCAGGAGTTGCTCATAGAAGATCCTTGGCCTCTTCCTCCTCGAGAGGACCTACTACAGCAGGGGCCACGTGTGTATCAAGACTTACCGCGGCTATGTTTGACGGCATGGCTGTTGAGCGTCGGATCCTAGCCCGAAAGGGTATTCCCAAGGAAGTCATCCCCACTCTTATTCAGGCCACGAAAGGAGTAACGTCTAAACATTACCACCGTATTTGGAGAAAATATGTGTCTTGGTGTGAATCCAAGAAGGCTCCTACGGAAGAGTTTGAGTTGGGACGTTTTCTCCATTTTCTGCAGGCTGGTGTGGATGCAGGCCTTAGATTGGGGTCAATCAAGGTCCAGATTTCGGCCTTATGTTTTCTTTCAAAAACAATTGGCCTCCTTTCCAGAAGATCAGATGTTCGTGAAAGGGGTTCTGCACATCCCGCCTCCATTTGTGCCTCCAGTGGCACCATGGGACCTTAATGTGGTGTTGCAGTTCCTTCAATCGGGTTGGTTTGAGCCTCTACAAGAAATAGAGTTGAAGTTTCTCACTTGGAAAGTGGTGATGCTTTTGGCGTTGGCATCCGCAAAGCGGGTGTCTGAATTGGGGGCCTTGTCCTACAAGAGCCCTTACCTGATCTTCCATGAAGATAGGGCAGAGTTGAGAACTCGTCAACATTTCCTTCCAAAGGTGGTTTCCTCTTTCCACATAAACCAACCTATTGTGGTGCCTGTTGCTACTGACACATTCGCTGAGTCAAAATCTCTAGATGTGGTTAGAGCTTTGAAGATTTATGTTGCTAGAACAGCTTGAATATGGAAAACAGAGGTTTTGTTTGTCCTGTATGCTCCCAACAAGATTGGGTGTCCTGCTTCCAAGCAGACTATTGCGCGCTGGATCAGAGGTACGATTCAGCAAGCTCATTCTACGGCTGGATTGCCGTTACCGATGTCGGTGAAGGCCCATTCTACTAGGAAGGTGGGCTCCTCCTGGGCGGCTGCCCGGGGTGTCTCGGCATTATAACTTTGCCGAGCAGCTACTTGGTCAGGGTCAAACACATTTGCAAAATTCTACAAGTTTGACACCTTGGCCGATGAGGACCTAAAGTTTGCTCAATCGGTGCTGCAGGGTCATTCGCACTCTCCCGCCCGTACTGGAGCTTTGGTATAAACCTCATGGTTCTATGGTGACCCCAGCATCCTCTCGGACGTAAGAGAAAATAGGATTTTGATAACCTACCGGTAAATCCTTTTCTCCTAGTCCGTAGAGGATGCTGGGCGTCCGTCCCAGTGCGTACTTTACCTGCAGTTTAGTTATTACAGTTACACAAGTTGTGTTATCTTGGTTTCAGCATGTTGCTGCAATTAGTTCATGCCTGTTGGCGTGTGTTATGTTGAATGCCATGTGTGCGGCATGGTTGAGGGTGTGAGTTGGTAGATATCTCACCACTAGTTAAGTAATTCCTTTCCTCGAAATGTCAGTCTCCCTGGGCACAGTTCCTACAACTGAGGTCTGGAGGAGGGGCATAGAGGGAGGAGCCAGTTCACACCCAATGAAAAGTCTTTAGAGTGCCCATGTCTCCTGCGGATCCCGTCTATACCCCATGGTCTTGATATCGTCCCCATCATCCTCTACGGACTAGGAGAAAAGGATTTACCGGTAGGTTATCAAAATCCTATTTTTTACCATAATAAATGAATCATTGGATTTGGAAATTAAAGTTATTAAAGTGAAAGTGCACCCTCCACTTAGTGGAATTTGTGGTATAGCAGTGGAACAGACGATGACAGACGATGACCTATTTGGAGCACCCACAACCTTTATTTACATGAGATCAGAGTGCAGGACACTTTTGTATATAGTATTTCCATGCGTATAACTTTAATTTTGAAGAACTTCCTAGTAAACTAATTACACTTACAAAATGACATGCTCTGCCCATCGCTGCCAATCTTTGTCAGGCTGCATCTCCGAACGGGCCTTCGCCAAATTAATGCTGTCAAAGGCTGGCCTCCCCGTCCTGCCTCAGATGCTGCCCTGCTCAGTGCTGTAAATGCTGGGATGACAGGCCAAGCTCCGCCCATTGTATGTTAAATATGTAAGGTTTGCAGGGATAGGCTGACTCTATTCCAAAGGGCCCTAGATCTCCTTGCTTAGCTTCTCGCTCTCCTTTGGGCTCCTCCTTTGAAGTAAAAAGGTAAAGATTTTGCACAACACTTTGGTCACTGGGAGAGCTGTCGGTACACTTTACACTTCAGAGAAGCAGTTGCTGACTATCAGGCTTTCCTTTAATGCATTTACGAGTCAAAATATCTATGTCTCCTTTCCTCCTATTGCTCTCTGAGAGGTTTGGCAATGTTTAGTTCAAGTAACAGACTAACCTTTGATAACTGAGACACTATCCTCTCCTGACTGGAAATAGGTTGGTTAAGTACTTATCCCTGAAATATATATATATATATATATATATATATATATATATATATAAAAATAAATGCAAATACCACTGACTCATCACAAAGTCTCCTGAACCATATGGCTGCACTTCCTTGCCAGTGGCAGTTTTAGAGCAGTCCATTATTCAAATAGAGGAGCTACACCCAGCGATGTTTGACAGTGTTTAGGGGTGGCTGTTGATGTGGTTCCCTATTTGAATAATGGAGAGCTCTGCAACTGCCTCTGAAAGGAAGTCAGGAACAGACAATTGTGTCCTCCCCCCTATATGACTTGGTATCGCCGGCACCATGCATGGGTGGGCTGTCTAAATTTTCCTCTGTGAGGGGGGAATAATCTCACCCTTTTAACCCTTCTGTGGGTGGAATCTTTAAACATTTCTTCTAAGTGGGTTCCTACGTCAATGGCAAGCTACTGTCCATATGTCAAGTTCCTAGTCTTTATGGTTCAGGAGATTTTAAGATGAGTCAGTGGTATTTGCATATATATATATATATATATATATATATTTGGATTACAAAGATTGTCGGAGAGGCGCTCAAATTCACTTGAAAGTTCTTATAAATTTTTTGCACTTTATTAAACACAGAAAAATGTTCATTTAAAGTATTAGTGTGCTGGTCTATCCTAAGCGTGGTTCCTGTGAAGGTTCACTTGCATATGGACAGTACTATGTTATTTATCTGACCTGGCACCTAACAAATAACCTGGAAGTGTGTTGCGACTCTATTTGTGGAAATTCATATAGCCAAAGTAACGGACTGTTATCTTTTGGACTTGGAGCTGCACCACTAAGATTATTAAGATTTTTTCACTATTTTTTCTCAATATGTTTTGTCTTGTTGATTTTTGACTTTTTTGTTTTTTTGCTTATTTAAAATTTCTTTGGTGTGTTGTGTACTGTCTTGATGATGGATCTGGATGCAAAAGACATTAAGGGTACCAAACGTTTTCTAGATAAAGAGGTTGCAAAAATTTTATTTTCCTCTACTGACCAACTAGCCTTTGACATTGACACACCGACGGAAATAAATGCTGATTTACTGCGATTGCGTAAAAGATTGGTTGAACTGGAACTACATGGTTTGACCATATCACAATATCACAGAGAGAATTTAATTCCACGTGGGTTTAGAATTAAAAACCAACCCACGTTGGGACGCAGTAACAAAGAATTTTGCCGTCAGTGGTGCCAAATATTGAATCAATGTAGTTTTGACTTGATGGTATTAGTAGTCCAACAGGTTAATTTGGATATAGAGACCGTGAAGAAAGAGATTATATCTTGTGAACAAACAGGTTTGGATGTTTTGAAAGCTGATACTTCTTATGATTGGCTAATTAAATTGGATGAATCAGTTGCAGCATTTAGAGGTGATCTGCTAGCTTTCAAGAAATCCAAATACAGGAAAGTAAAGGAGGACTATCGAGATCTTCGAGTGTATCCTTGGTTATTTACTCAAACTAACAGGAGGCCCTGGAGAACGACTCAGGGTTATCGTAAAAAATCTGAGGTCCTGTTTACTGATATAGAGTCACATACCTCTCAAAGTGACTCCGATCACTCAAGTAATCAGAGGGGTCCTTTTTTAGGGGAAAAGACCTTCACAAGGAGCAAAGCGAGAGGAAACAAAGACACAAGGGACCCTGCAGGAGAGGGGGGATCAGGCACAAAAGGTTCCGGAGGGAGAAGTTACAAGGGGGGTCGGAAATAGCTGTTTTTAATTTATCTGAATATGTCCCTTCAGTGGTAGAAATGGCAGTACTCTCTAAGGGACTGACGTTTGTACAAACTCACAAACAGAGTAAGTTTGACTGTGAGGTCGAACTGTATAAATTTTTTCGACAGCTTAAGCTCAAAGATTTTTTTTCTAAAAAGAGTGATGTGAGTAGATCTATTAATCCTTTCAAAGCTCCTAGTAAATTTGACCCGCCATTAAATAATGCGGCCATTGAGGTTTTTATGCGTTTGGTCAAGAACGATGTTCTACCTAGTGTTCAGAACACTAGGATTAAAAATTACAACATGACCAAGGCTGAGAGGTCGGCCATTAAAACCCTACGGGACAACACAGATATCATCATACGCCCCGCCGATAAGGGTGGGGGTGTGGTGATACTAAACAGAATTGATTATGTAAATGAAATTAACAAACAATTAGCAGATGGCCAATGTTATAAACAACTTCGCTTTGACCCCACTGACAACTTTAAACGGGAGGTTGATTCAATTATTGAATTGGGACTCTCTAATAGGTGGATAGATGAACAGACAGCTGGCTTCCTTACACAGGAATTTCCCCGTATACCTTTGATTTATATTTTGCCAAAGATTCACAAGTGCATGAAAAAACCCCCAGGGAGACCTATAATCTCCTCGAGGGGTTCCTTGTGTCAAACACTATCACAGTTTATAAACAAAAATTGTGGGGGTGGTTCGGCTGGCGCTAAGCTGCTTAGATGTAACAGGACTCTGAATAAATGTCACCACATTTAAAACGCAAATACACAAACCAGAAATTAGAACCCTGTCATACACCACAAGCGCTAAAGAAGAATATCACCATAACGTTCCTTTTTGGACCAGGAGATGGGCTCTATTCTTCTGAGTAGAGTCTTCAATTTAGTTCAAAACAAATATGGGATTTCTCAGATGTTGATATCATAAAAGACAAAAAATGGCGAGAACAAACCAATGTGAGTTTGTAGATTTCTATCTGCAGCCTGTTGTACAAGCTACGCCCTATTTTATTAGGGACACTACAGATTTTTTGAACAAATTGAATTCCATCGGTCCACTGCCGGACAAATGCATCCTGGTGACTCTTGATGTCACCAGCTTGTACACCAATATTAATCATGTTGAAGGTCTAGAGGCCACGAGAGATGCGATTACCTCCAGTCCACAATATGAGGGTCCACCGTGTGAATTTTTGATTTTGTTGTTGGATTTCATTTTACATAAAAATTATTTTTTGTTTGAAAATTCATTTTATTTACAACTACAGGGGACAGCGATGGGGTCCAATGTGGCCCCATCGTATGCCAATTTATTTATGTTTCAGTACGAGAAAGCCCATATTATGACAGATCCAACTTTTTCCAAATTTATTAAATTTTACGTTCGCTTTATTGATGACCTTTTCATGCTGTGGACTGGAGATGAATTAAAGCTTCTTGAATTTGTTAATAAATTGAACCTTTTACCAGGATCAATTAGGTTCACGTGTACCCATAATCTGACCAGTATTAATTTTTTAGATGTCACTGTAAGGATACAAGGAGGGTCTTTTTGTACGGACATCTTTACAAAACCTACTGACAAAAACACCTTACTATTGGCATCAAGTTTCCACCCACAACCCCTGAAAAGGGGCCTGCCATTCTCACAATTAGTACGAGTAGTCAGAATAACTTCTGACAGAGAGACATTATTACAGGCTTTATCGGAGATGGGCAATAAATTTGTGGAAAGGGGGTATGACCCGAAAGAAGTACAGGAGTCCATATCCCGATGTTTGAAACTTGACCGCAAACAGTTAATGGAGCCAAGGAAACGTCCGGATGAATTAGGACGTATGATTTTCTCAAGCACTTATTCTGTGTCTTCCAATTGCACGAGACAAGCTATTTTGAAACATTGGCACATCTTACAGTCCGACCCAATTATGGGGAAACATTGTGAAAATCTGCCCTTGTTTTGTTACAAGCGGAGCTCCAATCTAAAGGATCAGATAACTTTTTCCGATATTGTGCCTATAGCCCAAGAAAGAAAAGTGTGGCTACAACTTAAAAAAGGAGCGTTTAAATGTGGGACGTGTGTCAATTGCAAACATATGCGCACAGGTAGCAGCTTTTCTCATCCGATTATCAATGGCGAAACATATCATTTACGCTATCGTATGACATGTGAAACACGATATGTCATTTATCTGATCATTTGTCCTTGCAACAAATTGTATGTTGGCAAAACGATGAGAATGCTGAAGGAACGTATTGCCTTACATCGTTCATCCATCAAAAAAGCATTCACTAAAATGGATGGCACCACACCACCGGTTGCCAGACACTTTGTCTTGAGTGGACACAACATTAAGGATCTACTGTTTATGCCCATTGATCATGTGCCGCCACTTAAATTGGGTGGAGATAGGCACAAGATGTTGCTACAACAGGAGTGTCGGTGGATTCGTCGGCTGGGAACATTAACTCCAATAGGACTTAATAAAGAATTCTCTTTTACCCCGTTCTTGTAACCTATTTTTGACATTTTTTCTTTTTTATAAGAAAAGGATTAGACATAACTATTTTTCAGATTGGGTGCGCATGGACCTAGATTTCTGGTATTGCGTCCAGATCCATTATCTGACAGTATAATTATATATATATTTTTTATTATATATATTTATGATTTATGTTCTTGTTTTGTCATACATCCCACTTAGTGATTGCTCCACAATTGGAGGTCTAAATGTACATGTGGCCCTGATATGGGCATATATAGGGATTGATTTAATACTTTATGGGTCTCCTTACTGGGGTATGGAAGGGTCAGATTGGGATGTTTTTATTGATTAATGTTGTTGTTTTATTTATTTGTTGATATTGTGCCTCTTGATTAGGTATTCCCGCCGGCCTCGGTGGGACGGGCTTGTTGTCGCGGGTTGCCCGTGGCAACAGCAAGTCTTGGTATGGATACCGCCTCTCGCGCGTCATTTGACGCGCTGAAGGGACGGTTCTATCCAGGGGAGGACCTGGTGGGATTAGTCTCCCCAGGGGGAGTGGCGTTGTGATGCGGCCAGGCATCTTGTATGCAGGGAAGTGTGGGCACGCCAGTCCTCTGACGCCTTTACCGGAGCGCGGCATGTAGCGGCGCATCCGGTTGACGTCAGACTGTTCCCCACGTGTGGCCGGCGGCAACAGCTGATCAGCAGGTAATTACACACCGGGATTAAATAGGCTGGGTTTACACTGTAGCGGTTAGGCACTTGGCACTTTACTTTGTTGCACTGCAGGACGAGCAGTGCTTTGATAAACATGCTGAACTTATTTTTCCCCTGATGAAGGCATACGAAACGGCTGTTGGGATGATGAGTATATCACTGCACATGATATGTTGCTGCTAAAATTACCTGTGCTGCATGTTTGCATCAAATTTTTTGCACTTTATTAAACACAGAAAAATGTTCATTTAAAGTATTAGTGTGCTGGTCTATCCTAAGCGTGGTTCCTGTGAAGGTTCACTTGCATATGGACAGTACTATGTTATTTATCTGACCTGGCACCTAACAAATAACCTGGAAGTGTGTTGCGACTCTATTTGTGGAAATTTATATATATATATATATATATATATATATATAAAAATAAATGCAAATACCACTGACTCATCACAAAGTCTCCTGAACCATATGGCTGCACTTCCTTGCCAGTGGCAGTTTTAGAGCAGTCCATTATTCAAATAGAGGAGCTACACCCAGCGATGTTTGACAGTGTTTAGGGGTGGCTGTTGATGTGGTTCCCTATTTGAATAATGGAGAGCTCTGCAACTGCCTCTGAAAGGAAGTCAGGAACAGACAATTGTGTCCTCCCCCCTATATGACTTGGTATCGCCGGCACCATGCATGGGTGGGCTGTCTAAATTTTCCTCTGTGAGGGGGGAATAATCTCACCCTTTTAACCCTTCTGTGGGTGGAATCTTTAAAAATTTCTTCTAAGTGGGTTCCTACGTCAATGGCAAGCTACTGTCCATATGTCAAGTTCCTAGTCTTTATGGTTCAGGAGATTTTAAGATGAGTCAGTGGTATTTGCATATATATATATATATATATATATATATATATATATATTTGGATTACAAAGATTGTCGGAGAGGCGCTCAAATTCACTTGAAAGTTCTTATAAATTCTTTTTGAACTTTTTCTTTTAGAATGGTGTTTAGATGGAGATGGAGCTGGTACCTCAAGTGTTAGCGCACTTTGGTTATTTTGTTTATATATATATATATATATATATATATATATATATAAAACAAAATAACCAAACCTGATGCTACAGGCTGCAAATGAGAAGCAGGGTCCTCTGACAGCGTATTATTGTGATGTTGTCAGACTTGGTTTTGTCTGTGTCCCCGGAGGGGGCGCTAGTGGGTCAGTGGAGGTAGGAGGGAGAAAGTGAGGAGGCTGGATTAAGTTTCTGCGCATGGGCGCAATGATGTTTATTAAACAGAAAGTTCACAAAGGCAGCAGAAATAAACAATAAGAAATGCAAATGTCAATAGTGCAGCGTGAAAGCTGAAAGTCTATGGCAACAGAAATATGACAATGGATGAATGATAACTGATGAATGACAACTGATGAATGATGACTGATGAATAATAACTGATGAACGGTAACTGATGAATGATAACTTGATAGATGATAATCTGGTATAGAAACCAGAGCAGTTTAAAACATGGAGCCAGCAGAGATGGTAACATACAGCAAACCTGGTAGCAGAGGCAGGAGACTGACAACGTTCACAGTGCAGGTGATGAGGCACAAGCAGCAAGCAAGCTGCATCACAGGTGAGGAGATGGAATGCACCTGGAGCGAGTCTCTACTGCTAGGCTGAAGCACACTGGGTTGGTGATTAGTGTGAAGCCTGTAAACAGAAGCAGGTGTTGCTGAGGCTTGTAGTTCCACGGAGCTGTAGGAGGATAACCAGGAGCACAAAGTCACAGGTAGGTAACCAGGAACACGGAGGTGTAGGTAGGTAACCAGGAACACGGAGGAACAGGTACCAGATCCAGACACATGGGTCGCAGGAGTGACACAAAGTTCAGGATAACCACAGGCTCACCCTGCAGCTCCTGATATACCCCCTGGTGTGCAGGCATTGGTTGGAGTGGGAAAAGGAGGTGCGGCCAAGCACCGGATTGGCCGCCGTACTCTGACAGATGGAAACTGTCATGGCGGCGCCCATGCCGCGGCCCGGCGGGAACGCGGCGTGCTCACACACCCGCTGTCACAGGAGCGTTCCTAGGCCCAGGATGACGTCTGGCGGCAGAGGTGCGGATGACAGCAGAACGTTGGAACCCCGGACGGAGTCCGCACCGACGGACAGATGTCACTGTGGTGAGTCGATTCCTGACAGTACCTCCTCCTTTATGGGTGGGCACTGAACACCCACGTGGCTTGGAAGGATGAGTGCTGTGGAAGACACGGACCAACCTTGGAGCATGGACATCTGACGAATTCACCCAACTTCTCTCCTCCGGACCATAACCGGACCAGTCGATAAGATATTGTAGACGACCGTACCGGCAACGGGAATCCAGAATCTTCTCTATCTCGAACTCCACGCCCCACTGAGTTCGAACTTTGGGGCCGACTGGAAGAGCTCTTTGGAAGCGATTCAGGACTAATGGTCTGAGGAGAGAGACATGAAAGGCATTAGGTATTCGTAGTGAAGGTGGTAACTTAAGCTTGTAGGCCACAGGACTGATGACTCTGTCAATAGAAAAGGGACCGATGAAACGTGGTGCGAATTTTATCGACGGGACTCTAAGACGGAGGTTCCGAGTAGAAAGCCAAACCTTGTCACCAGGTTTCAGGCTAGGAACTGCACGTCTTTTGCGGTCAGCAAAGAATTTATACCGGCTGGAGGCATTCTTGAGGGAAGCATGAATCTTCCTCCAGGTTGGAGAAAACTGACTCAGGACAGCAGTGGCAGCAGGAACATCAATGTGAGGGAGTTCTTGGAAATCTGGAACACGAGGATGTTGTCCATATACAGCAAAGAACGGAGTTGTCTCAGTAGCGGTGTGGTAGCGGAAGTTGTGGGCAAATTCGGCCCACGGGAGCAGATCCAACCAGTCATCTTGAGAAGATGAAACATAAAGTCTTAAAAAGGTTTCCAATTCCTGGTTTACCCTCTCTGTCTGCCCATTCGTCTGAGGGTGGTAAGCTGACGAGAACTTCAGTTTAACTTGCATGGCAGAACAGAGGGCTCTCCAAAACCTCGCTACAAACTGAACACCTCGGTCGGATATTATTTCCGAGGGTAGACCATGTAGACGGAAAATCTCCCGTAGGAAGATTTGGGCGAGTTTTGGGGCAGAAGGGAGACCCTGGAGAGGAACAAAATGGGCCATTTTAGTAAATCTATCCACCACATCCCAGATGGTATTATATCCTTGAGAAGGGGGCAGGTCGGAGATAAAATCCATGGACAGATGTGACCAGGGGCGACTGGGAACAGATAATGGTTGTAACTGACCTGCTGGAGACTGACGAGGAGTCTTGTGCTGCGCACACTTAGGACAGGATGCCACGAAATCTTTGATGTCAGCTTTCATCTTCGGCCACCAGTACGTCTCAGAGAGGAACTTGAAGGTTTTCAGGACACCAGGATGTCCAGTGAACTTGGACTGATGAGCCCAAGACAACAACTTGAGACGGAGTTCTGGGGAAACAAAAGTCTTACCAGGAGGAGGAGCAGGAGAAACTTGAGATGCGGCAAATACCACTGGACTCAGGATGGAATGCGGAACTGAGTCAGGCGTTTCCTCTTCGGACTCCATAGATCGGGATAAGGCGTCAGCTTTAATATTCTGAGAACCTGGGCGGAAATGAAGCTTAAAGTTAAAACGAGAGAAAAACATAGCCCACCGGGACTGGCGAGGATTAAGGCACTGGGCTGCCTTTAAATAAAGCAGATTCTTATGATCCGTATAGATGTTGAACGGATATTTGGCCCCTTCCAGGAGATACCTCCATTCCTCAAGGGCCAGCTTGATCGCTAGTAGTTCTTGATCTCCAATGGAATAGTTAGCTTCTGCAGGGAGGAATTTACGAGAATAGAATCCACAAGGGTGAATCTTCCCATCAGTTCCCTTCTGGGAGAGAACAGCTCCTACTCCTACTGTAGAGGCATCCACCTCCAACTCGAACGGCTTGTTTACATCTGGTTGAGACAGAACTGGAGCAGACATAAAGGCCAGCTTGATCTTTTGGAATGCCGCTAAAGCTTCTTCTGACCAGTTGGAATGATCTGCCCCTTTCCGAGTTAAGTTGGTAATAGGAGTGATGAGAGTTGAGAATCCTCGGATAAACTTCCTATAGTAATTGGCGAATCCCAGGAATCGCTGAATAGACTTGAGAGAATTTGGAATGGACCAATTGGCAATGGCTTCCAACTTTGTCGGGTCCATCTGGAGATCCGATCCGGAAATTATATACCCCAGGAAGGGTATAGAGGAAACTTCAAAGGTGCACTTGGATAGTTTACCGTAGAGCCGGTTCTCACGAAGACGTCGGAGGACTTCACGGACTTGTAGACGATGAGAGGAGAGGTCTTGGGAGAAGATGAGGATATCATCCAGATAAACCACAAGATATTTGTACAGAACGTCACGGAAGATTTCGTTCACAAAGTGCTGGAACACTGCTGGGGCATTACTCAACCCGAATGGCATTACCAGGTACTCGTAATGACCATCTCGAGTGTTAAAAGCTGTCTTCCATTCGTCACCACTCCGGATTCTGATGAGGTTGTAGGCACCGCGGAGATCTAACTTAGTGAAGATGCGGGCTCCCTTAACTCTGTCAAACAATTCGGTGATGAGTGGTAATGGATAGCTATTTTTGATGGTAATGTCATTGAGACCCCGGTAGTCGATGCATGGACGTAATCCTCCATCCTTTTTCTTAACAAAGAAGAAGCCCGCACCAGCGGGTGAAGATGAGGGACGGATAAATCCTTTCTGTAAGTTCTCCCTGATGTAGTTGCTCATCGCTTCAGTTTCAGGAACGGACAACGGATAGGTACGCCCCCTAGGTGGTTTCTTGCCGGGAATGAGGTCAATGGGGCAATCCCACTCTCTATGGGGCGGCAGAACGTCAGCGGCTTTTTCACTGAAGACGTCAGAGAAATCTTGGTAAGCCGCAGGAAGACTTGACTGGGTTTTAACTTCAGTAGACTTGATAGGACAAACTTGGGCTAAACAGGACTGGCGGCAATGTGAACCCCAGGAAGTAAGTTGTAACGTAGACCAATCAATCTGTGGATTATGTAGTTGGAGCCAGGGCATACCCAAAACGACCTCTTGGGTTTCCTGAGGAATAACTAAGAACTTTATTAATTCTGAGTGCAGGAACCCAACTCCCAGAACTACTGGTACGGTTTGGTGAGAGATATTCCCCTTGGAGATTCGGCTACCATCTACAGCGGTAATGTAGACTGGGTATGAGAGTTCACAGACAGGCAAACAAAACTTATCTACCGCAGCTTGGGTGATGAAGTTTCCTGCGGCTCCACAGTCCACTAACGCAGATGCAGATTGAAGACCAACCGAAGTTTCTAAAGTCACGGGAAGGATAAGGTCTTGATTTGAAGGAGCTTGTCTAGAAGATCCCAACTTGACTCCTCCTTTACAAGTCAGGATCTGGCGTTTCCCGAACGCACTGTACAAGAATTAATCTGGTGACCTGCAGCCGCACAATAAAGACACAGTCTCTCACGAAGTCTTCTTGACCGCTCCTCAGGAGTTAGGCGGGACCTATTTATTTGCATAGGCTCATCAGAAGGTGGAGGCTGAAATTGTACAGAAGGTACCATTCTTGACCTGCGCGGCTCACTACGAGCACGTTCACTGTTGCGTTCGCGAATGCGAGAGTCCAACTTGATGCACAGGGAAATTAAATCAGACAATTGCTCAGGGAGATCGCGGGTTGCCAGTTAATCCTTGATCCGATCTGAAAGTCCATGCCAGAAGGCTGCTACCAGGGCTTGATTGTTCCACTGAATCTCTGCGGCTAACGTCTGGAACTGGATGACATACTGTCCCATACTACGGGTACCTTGACGAAGTTGAATAAGATCTGCAGAGGCTGACGTTGCACGACCCGGCTCGTCAAAGATTCGTTTGAAGGTTGACACGAATTCAGCGTAGTTGTTCATCAGAGGATCAGCACGCTCCCACAGAGGAGACACCCAACTCAAGGCAGAACCTGAGAGCAGTGAGATGATGTAGGCAACCTTGGATCTTGGCGTGGGGAAATTGTGTGATAATAATTCGAACTGGATTTCACATTGGTTCAGAAACCCGCGACATAACTTTGGGCTGCCATCATACTTGCTAGGCACGGGCAGGTGCAAGCGTGACACTGGAGCTGATGCAGCCGGCATAGAAGAACTCACAACACTTGCAGGCGCTGGAGTAACTGGAACTGAAGTAGCAAGTACACTAGGCAGGGTTTGCTGTAGTGTATCAATCCGGGAGGACATCCCTTGCAGGAACTGAAACATCTGCTCCTGCACAGCCTCTTGACCATCCAAGCGGGAGACCAGATTTTGTAAGGCCTCTGACCCCAAACTCCGACCACCATCCGAGTCCATCGATCCTGAACTTACTGTCAGACTTGGTTTTGTCTGTGTCCCCGGAGGGGGCGCTAGTGGGTCAGTGGAGGTAGGAGGGAGAAAGTGAGGAGGCTGGATTAAGTTTCTGCGCATGGGCGCAATGATGTTTATTAAACAGAAAGTTCACAAAGGCAGCAGAAATAAACAATAAGAAATGCAAATGTCAATAGTGCAGCGTGAAAGCTGAAAGTCTATGGCAACAGAAATATGACAATGGATGAATGATAACTGATGAATGACAACTGATGAATGATGACTGATGAATAATAACTGATGAACGGTAACTGATGAATGATAACTTGATAGATGATAATCTGGTATAGAAACCAGAGCAGTTTAAAACATGGAGCCAGCAGAGATGGTAACATACAGCAAACCTGGTAGCAGAGGCAGGAGACTGACAACGTTCACAGTGCAGGTGATGAGGCACAAGCAGCAAGCAAGCTGCATCACAGGTGAGGAGATGGAATGCACCTGGAGCGAGTCTCTACTGCTAGGCTGAAGCACACTGGGTTGGTGATTAGTGTGAAGCCTGTAAACAGAAGCAGGTGTTGCTGAGGCTTGTAGTTCCACGGAGCTGTAGGAGGATAACCAGGAGCACAAAGTCACAGGTAGGTAACCAGGAACACGGAGGTGTAGGTAGGTAACCAGGAACACGGAGGAACAGGTACCAGATCCAGACACATGGGTCGCAGGAGTGACACAAAGTTCAGGATAACCACAGGCTCACCCTGCAGCTCCTGATATACCCCCTGGTGTGCAGGCATTGGTTGGAGTGGGAAAAGGAGGTGCGGCCAAGCACCGGATTGGCCGCCGTACTCTGACCGATGGAAACTGTCATGGCGGCGCCCATGCCGCGGCCCGGCGGGAACGCGGCGTGCTCACACACCCGCTGTCACAGGAGCGTTCCTAGGCCCAGGATGACGTCTGGCGGCAGAGGTGCGGATGACAGCAGAACGTAGGAACCCCGGACGGAGTCCGCACCGACGGACAGATGTCACTGTGGTGAGTCGATTCCTGACAGATGTAAGGATCCTATCCAACTGGAGCAGGAAAACTGGGGTGTGTGGAATGTATATTAGTTTTCTATTAACATCATTTGCAGACTTCAATTACATTTAATTTTTTGCAGCAGAATTAAAAATCATAATTGAATAATATATTCTTCCATTAAAATGCCAACTGATACTTTGAGATAAAACGTTCGCAAACTGTTATATTGAATCTATTTTGCTCAACATGGAGAAATGCATAGACATGTTCCCCAGGCAAATTGTTAAATAAATTGTACTGCAATACCGTTCAATATTCAAATTTGAAGCACTTGAGGCAAGGAGTGCGGTAACTTTGAAGTGGCAGTTTTAGGAAGAGGTAAAATACAGTTATAATTACAGGTCACAAGAGTTCCCTATTTGACATTTTCTTGATTGCTTCCCCCAATCGCTTTGGATTTTATCACACACATGAACATTTTTTATGACTATCATTACAATTATTGATAGCAAAGAAAATGATTTACATGCAGTAGGTGAGGAGTACTGATTAGCCATTTGTTATTAAGAACGTTATTTTGCATCTGCATGAACGCCTAATTGAAATTTACAATTAAAACTGCAAGACCACAGGTTGAGCGTTCAGCCATATCATTTTCACTGCAAATCATTTCTAAACAAAAAAGAAAAAACTGGTAACAAACTACTGACTCATGTGCTGTATCTCTTACATCGAAGAGAGCAATCTTAGAACTCTAAGGGGTCAAACCTAAAATGTATGAGTTTACAAAATTGAGTTTGCCTCTGAAACTTGCATGCGTACAGGGATGGATACAGAAGAAAATGACAAGGGGGCATCATGATAGGGGAAGGGGGGAGGTGAGTGGTGGTAGGTATACAAGGGGCATGGTCTCTCAGTATATACCGACTTCATGAGCCACATTCCTCATTTTTGTCATTTTGGGGGCATGGGGTACATAAAAATGTATGAGGCCGTACCAATGACCTATACAGTGGCATTATTGCTTCTTTTTCCTGCTACTGATTCCTCTCCCTATGCAACCAAGCATCTGATGTGCCTTCCATATTGCTATCCTGCCTTTTAGGTCACCTGAAATAGTGACTCCTAGATCCCTTTCCTCCTCAGTAGTTTCCATTGCATAGTAGTACCATTGATACTATATTTAGAATTTGGGTTTTTGAGACCCAAATGCACGATTTTGCACCTTCTAGAGCCAAACCATAGCTGCCACACACTTGACAACTCCTCAAGTCTACCTAGATCAGGAAGACTTGAGGAATGGTCAAGAACATAGTAGCTACAGCTCAATGCCTACAAATGCAAAATCATGCACCCATCTCAATAAGACTTGCCTTATTGAGATGGGGGGTGGGGGGTGGACCAGATAAGGTGGACCCCCACACTGTTCACCAACCTGGCCTTCTCCCACCAGCATCGCAGACATATTTTAATATACTGTGACTCTGCTGGTCAGTGACTGCTGATCCGCACACTTACGATGGAAAGACAGCTGGCTAAACAAGGTCTCTGGGACCAGCATACACCTATTGGTCACATCAAAGCCCAGAGCTGGTCAGCACTTATCTGCACTTAAAACATCAGCCACAGCCTATTCGGAGATACACCAGCAGCTAATATAAATGTTAGCACTGCCAACAACCGGCCAAACAGGGTTCCTGTGACCAGTGTCGACTCCTAGTTACTGTAGAGCCCGGAAGCCAGAGGGACCAAACCACACTCCATGCACCATCCCTCACAGCTGCCTGCACAGAAGTGGATCTGAATAGCACTCAAAGTCCAATAACCAACGGACAGTAAAGAATATCCACATTAAATTACCATGCTGCGACTCAGACGAATACTCATCTTAGCTGCGCCCACAGGAGTCCCACTGCCACGTTCTTGATCGCAGTGGCTGCGTGTGACTTCACACAGCCACCGTGATCACGCTCCCAACACGCCCTTGTTCGGCCGCCTCCGTCCCCCAATCGTGTTGCACCGCCACCGCAACGCACCATCTCCTCCCTGGAAACAGAATGTTGCCACCCCCTACTCCGCGACCACCTCTGCCTGACTGACAGACAGAGGTTATCGCATTTTCTGCAATTTGTGATCCAACCTGAATTAGGCCCTTCATTTGTAAACATCATTATTTGGTATTCACATTTCAGCAAAATATAGTGTCCCCGCCCTTAAATACACCAGCTAAGGCATTTATAAGACTTTCCTTAGTACAACTTGTCATTTTTTATAGGTTGTTGTATTAACAAACAGAATGGCAGAGAATTTTTTCTGCACATATTTAAAGGAAAAATAAAATTGACCATGCAAGGATAGTCTGTTCTTTCAGTAACATGTAGATCTCCTGTTCCATTTTTCTACAATTACAAAATTAAAAATAGCACCCTAATTTAAAACTATTGGCTGGATGTAATGCAGTCCGAGATCCCTGGAGGTCCGTGTTGCTGGCCGATCTCGGGCATTTTTTCAAAATGATAATCACTTACAAGGCATGGTTTTGTCTGTACATTTTCATATCTAGTAGAGATCTATAGCTATAGAAGCAGTGGCGTAAGTTCGTCACAGTTGCCCGGAGGCAAGATAAATATTGGTGCCCCCCTATTTCCTATATTAAGATAAATATATGTATGTATGTATGTATGTATGTATGTATGTATGTATGTATGTGTGCGTGTATATACATATATATATATATGTATATGTGTGTGTGTGTGTGTGTGTGTGTGTGTGTGTGTGTGTGTGTGTGTGTGTGTGTGTGTGTGTATGTATGTATGGAGTGTTCTGGAAAAAAATTATATACTGTATTTCTACATTTAATTGTCTTTTATTTTAAATCACACACTTCTTAGCAGTCATATCCCAGGATTAGAACCCATGACCTGTTACACTAACAGCAGACACTTGTAAAATGTGTATATTCAGTATAATAAAGTGGGTGTGATTTGTAAGGTGCAGGGACCAGTGAGGAAGTCGGCCACTGAAAAGACAGTGGCAGCTATCAATTAATTTAATTCAATGGTGTCACAGAATGGGAGGAGAGGTGCACCCCTTCAGAGCAGGAGCCCGGCGGCAGATGACTCCGTTGCCTCCCAGAGTTCTGCCTCTGTATAGAAGCTATAAAGAAAACATCAATTTCCAAGGACTCTAATATAATCATGTTTCCTATAACTACGTGTGGAAAACAATAATCTGGTATTTTCTATGAGACATATATTAATTATATTACTAAAAATTAGAGAGTGTTTGAACAGAAAGTACCATAAGATAAACGTAAAACATTATATATATATATATATATATATATATATATATATACACATACATACACACACACACACTTATTTGAGCTGATTTGTTGCTTCATTTGTTATTGCATGGATTCGGAATATGCTCAGGAGTCTCACTTCTTTTCTACAAATTTCTTTTATTCAGTTTCTACTTTTTACTGTGACTTTTGCGTCACCAACAACAGCAATGTACTGGGTGCACATCAACTTCCATTGTGCCTGCTAACTGCCATCAACCTTATGAAAGGCATAAAGCTGTTTGAGTCCTACATCTGTCTCTCCATGGCTTTCTGTTTGTACCATCAGTATGTGGTCCTTCCTCATGTATCACATCTACTCATGGAGCAGGAAAGAAGGCATGCTGAGAAGTTTCTGAAATATCAGAGCAAACGTTGGGTTACAGTAAATTGTACTGAAGGGTATCAGGAACAGAATGTGAAAAGCTAATACTCTGGAGGTAATCTACTGTAGGCTACTTAGCCTTTTAATTCATGTTTCAACTTATATGTTATTGTAACAGATATATGTCCTATTTTATGGCATATTAAAATAGATCTTTTTATATATTTAAAGTGTGATGGTGCACTAGCAGCGCTATCTGGGTTTTCTATCTATTTGTTCACTCTTGTAGTGGATCAGCACACCTCTAATCAGCTCAGCTGCTGCATTTGCACCTTTCATACCACTCTCACTGCAATTTGGTGCTAGGACCATACCCAAACTTTTCTATACTCCACAGCTGAAGAAGACTGTGAACCAGGCCCTTGGTTTACAAGGTGACCCTCATCTCTGTGACTTTTTGGAATCTATGTACCAGGAACAAGAGGTGAATTCTATTATGCAGCTTTGAGACTACTTCACCAACCCATTTTGGGATGCCCCAGATCAGCAAGTATCTGATTCACAAGCACACCATGAGAGAATGCACTGTAGCTGACATATATCCTTTCTGAGGGGATACAAGCAGTCTGCTCTGCTTCTGTAACCCATCTACCTGTGTGGATCAAATAACACCTGCTTAACTCCTAGGGCTGTTCCTTAGATGGTAATAAGTCTTAGACCATGTGTGATCTTATTAGGCTGTGGGGTATATTCAATTGAAGTCGAAAGCTGCCGTCTGTCGAAAAGACGTCAGTTTTCGACTTTTTTAGGTCGGAAGGGGTTCCGACCTATTCAATATAACCCCAAATTATTCGACAAGTCAAGGAATGCGTGCTTCTGTGCAAACAGGGTCAATAGTAGGATTGAAATGGTTTGGATTGAGATGAGGGAGCCGAGAGGAGGAGAGGGGGGAGACCAGCAGGGAGACGGGGGAAAGCCGCGGGCAGACAGGGGAGATCAGCGCTACTGCAGCAGCTACAGCAGCGGCTATAGCAGCGTAGCCAGAGGATGTGTCACAGCCGCCGCTCACAGCAGCATCCACCCGGCTACAGCAAGCGAGACCTGCTGGAGCCAGGTGGACGCTGCCGTGAGCAGCGGCTGTGACACATCCTCCGGCTATGCTGCTATAGCCGCTGCTGTAGCGCTGCTGTCCCCCGTCTGCCTGCAGCACTCCCCGTCTCAGCTCCCGCATCTCAATTCGACATTTTTAAAGTCGAATTGAGATGGCATTGAATAGCCCTTGTCGGATTCATTCCGACAAATGAATGTCGGAATGGATCTAACTTCAATTGAATATACCCCTGTGACTGCTTCCAACAAACAATGTTCATGCAAAGACAAAAAACTGTTTAGCATTGGTATTTCTGTATAACAAACTGTTATCAACATTTTTATACCATCAACATTGTGACTTTCACTGCCCTACTAAAAATGTTACATCTTTGTTTTCTTAAAAAAAAATTAGATGCCACCAAGGCTTGTCTTTTTAATGCTTCTTTTAGGCAGAAATTGGTTGGTGCACAATTGGATATATCTAAATAAGTAGGGTGTGAGTACAATTTAAGATAAGTCAGGGAATCAAGTCTTCTGATAGAGTGTCAGCGTTTAAACTCAACGTTGGTCTCTGACTGTATTCCATATACCGTGAGCATCACTTAACTGCTGTTGTTAAATTCCTTCACTGTTTGCAAACCTGCTGAAAGATTCTATCATTACATTGAATGACTAGTATCATTGGCTGTGTACACTTTGGGCCTGATTCTGAGCCATGCATAAATCCTAGTGCAGCCTCATCTAGCCATTGTGCATGCCTTGTGGTCTGCATGTGCATCTTTGTGAATAAGGAACGTGCAATCTTTAACTTGGAGTATTTGGTTGATCTTAATCAAATTTTGGTTTGAGATAAAGTGGAGAGAGATATAAAGGGGGGGGGGGGGAGTGCAGTGGCGGAACTTGTGAGTAGTGGGCCGTGGTGCAATAATCTAATTCGAGCCCTCCTCCTCCATCCCAAACCCAAGTTTACCATATGCCACATGGCAGTGGGTGACAGGGAGAGACCGAGGGTGACAGAGTAAGGATGCAGAGGTTTACATAGAGAGGCACTGGGTGACATTGGAAGGCAAGGGAAGGCAGAGGGTGACAGGGGAGGCAGTTGGTGATATGCAGAGAACAGGTGTGAAGAACAGGTACCTTGGTGGGGGCAGGAACACAGCATCCTCTGCTCTGTCTGTGACAGGTGCCCCCACCCCTTGTACTTTCCTCAGTTTGGCACTTGTTCAGGCAGACAGGGCCAGTTACATTACACCGGTTGTGAGCTGCCTTTAAGTCAAAGACAGCAGTGAATCAGAGAAAATGTACAGCTGTCTGTATATTAGAGACAAGATGTGGCTGTAATCAACAGGGTTGATAGGTGACAGGACTCCTCTATCAGTCCGCAATACACAAGGTCAGTCCTGCCTTTCTAAGGTAAGGGTCAGCTCTCTCGGGCAGTGGGGCCCACCCTGCTCTCTCCACTGGGCCATTCATTCGACATTTCTCAAAATGGTCTGCTAGTAAGGGGGGGGGGGGGATAACTCATTGCTGGTCTGGACAGCAGTGGGCCCCTTAGTCCTCAGGGGCCCCGGTGCAATGCACTTGCTGCACCAATGGTAGGTCCGCCTCAGTTTGAAGCTGATTGGTTGGTACTTTATCTCTCTCCAAAGTTTGATATATCTCTCCCCCCTAGTTTTTATTGTATATTAATTTTTACTGCTACTTGTTATGGTATATGAGTTGTCTTGTATGGTAATAGTAAATGTATCCTTTATTTTCTAAGCCATATCAAACATGTTCTTGTTCTGTTTTTCTGGTAAGGGAATTATTAAACACACACATCTTATATGCACTGTTTATACAGTATCTAATTTAGAAATCACATCTCTTTTGTAGTGGCTGTCTACTGAATAAATTAATTAGTCATATCCTGTTAACATGGTAGACCATAAAGCCAATGTGAAAAAGAAGGTTTCAGTGTATACAGTATAGGATATGTGACTGATACAGCCATCCCTTTGCATAATGAAAGTAGTAAATACAGGCTTTTCTTCCTACAATCTGTTTTCAGAACAGGATTTGTAACAATGTAAATCCTCTGCAAAAATAGAGCACTGTAAAATGACTCAGACTCTACTGAGAATAATAAAGTACCAAATTAAAGCGATCCCTGATGTTAGTAACTTGGCAATTGCAAGCATGTAATCTTTGTACAAATGACACTGATTTTCTTTGCTAGCTGCAGGCTTTCCCTGAGTGCTGGTTCTTTGTACATTTGTTATGTTGTAATGATGTGCCCCTCCCGTGTGTGAGGAGTAATCACTGTGGTATGCAGCTTTGTGACTTTAATGTTTGGGCAAATAGTTGTGGTTGCCATCTTGATTGTAGGGCAGAGGGAAAGCTTGATAGGCATAATGTATATGAGTCCAGGTTTTTGGTGATGCAATGCAGACCTGCTACTAGACACATTAAAATATGTAGTTACAGTATCAGGCAAATAGTAGGGCCAATAAGGTTCTTTGGGATGTGTTTTTGTTTAGGAAGTATATGCTGGCACTATAGGCAGTATATGCTGGCACTATAGGCAGTATATGCTGTAGAGTCTAAATGAAGTTTGCACACCATTTTGGATGTTACACTCTCCCACCTAAAAAACCTTGCTCTCTTATTGTGTTTGGTTTTTTATAATATTATTTTTTTCCCCAAATTCTAGTGTAAGAGAAGCACAACAGAAAGGTGTTACTTCTCTTTACTTTTTGTTTTGAATGTACGTACGTACGTACGTACGTACGTACGTACGTACGCTATGGGCCTAATTCAGAGTTGATCACAGCCAGAGTTAGTATCAGAGCCAGGGTTACACAAACATATATGAATCCGAGGGAAAAGTATATCACACTTGCCTACATTGCTGCCCCCTCCTCCGGGAGGAGACAGTGTTGTAGGTGCATGGGGGTGTGGCCGGCAGCAAGATGGGCGGTCTGGGGCGTGACAAGAGGCAATGCCTGCTGTCCCGGGGCGTGACCAACAGGTAAGTGGGCAGTCCGGGGTGTGTGGCATCAAGATCACGTCATCGTGGCTCCGACCACCGCTATACAGTGCCAAGAAAATAGGCACTGTATAGCAGGGGCGGAGCTACGATGAGGAGATTCAGTGTGAATCGCGTCATCGGATCCCTCGGACCGCCCACTTGTTCTCTGCTATGGGCGGCTGAGGAGGAGTGTGGAGGGGCTGCAGGGAAAGCGGGAGGCTTGCTAACCTTTCCGGGGGGCCGGGAGGGCCACCCAATTTTTTGGGAGCCTCCCGGCCATTCTGGGAGGGTAGCAAGTATGGGGTATATGTGGGTACTAAACAAAGGTGCAGCAGTATATACTGCATGAATTTTGATCAGAAATGTCTGGACAAGGTAAGCAGATAGGCAGTGCTTCAGCTCTCATAGACCAATATACTGCAGAGTTTTGAATATAAACATGATTAGAATAATATAAAGGAGATATTTATACACACTTGCTGGAAGGCGTCATACAGCTAGAGTTGCTAGCTTGTGTGTTGCGGTGCAGGATGCCGAAACAGCAAGTAATTGCAGGTGTTACCAGAGTACAACTGCTGACTCCTTATGCCTGTAACAGAAAATACTTTGCCTTAATGAAGGAAAGTTTCTATCTATCTATCTATCTATCTATCTATCTATCTATCTATCTATCTATCTATCTATCTATCTATCTATCTATCTATCTGTCTCTGTACAGTTTCTATCTATCTATCTATCTATCTATCTATCTATCTATCTATCTATCTATCTATCTATCTATACATCTATATGGGTGTGGTATGGAGGGTTGACAAGAGTTAGGTCGACAGTGTCTAGGTTGACCACTATTGATCAACAGTAACTAGGTTGACATGGGTTCTAGGTCGACAGTGACTGTAGGTCGACATGACATAAGGTCGACATGAGTTTTTTCACTTTTTTTGGTGTCGTTGTCTCTGTACAGTGACCGGGAACCCCAATTAGTCCACCGTGTCCCCTCGCATGGTAAGAAAAATTAAAAAAAACTGTGAAAAACTCATGTCGACCTTTTGTCATGTTGATCTAGAACATGTCGACCTACAGTAAAGTCCCTGTTGACCTGGAAACCATGTCGAACTACTTACTGTCAACCACTAGTGGTCGACCTAGGCACTATCGACCTAAGTCTTGTCGTCCTAGAGACCGGATACCCAATAGATATATAGCACACATTTACACACACACTCTCTCTTTGAGGTAAGATGGAGCAGGGGGTTGTTGGAAGGTGCAGAGCTGAGCAGTTTGCATCATTAGGGCCCATCACAGTATCATGCTAAGAACCCCCCTTCCCCCCCCCCCCACTTCGCCCCTGCACGTGCCACTGGTGAAGATACGGGATCAGTAGAATTTACCGATGATCAGGATGCCAGCTGTCAGTATATTGACAATGGCATCCTGGTCGTCAGTATGCCGGCAGTGGGGCGAGTGCAAAGAGTCCCCTTAGGGGCTTGCTGCACTCACCACAGGTTTGATTGCCACTCTGTGGGTGTCATGGATGCCCACGAGTGGGAATAGCCCCTGTTAGCCGGGTTTCTGGCTGTCAGCATTGCCAGTGGTCAGGATCCCGTTGGCGGTATCCTGACTGCCGGGATCCCAACTGCCGGCAACTCAACTGCATACCGAAGATGTATATGCAAAGCATTTGCACGGCTGCTAAAAACTGCTAGCAAGCGATCAACAGGAATGACCACCAATAGCAGTAGCCACTGCGTTCAAAATAGATTGTACTATAGGAAAGAACGTTTCCTTAGGGGAGGACCAGAAAGCAGACTATTGCAATAATCACTGCAGGAAATACTAAGTGTAAGAATGAACATTTTTTGCATTTTTAAGTGAAGACTGAGTGCTCGATTACTGTATAAAACATTTGTCAGAAATACAGTGACTACAGATGAACAAAAGTTCCATTTCTGCAAAACTGATTCACGTTTTTTTTTAAAATCAGTGGCTAAAAAAATTATTAAAAGGACGTTTTAACAGTATAAAACAAAATATTAGAGATGAGCGCCGGAAATTTTTCGGGTTTTGTGTTTTGGTTTTGGGTTCGGTTCCGCGGCCGTGTTTTGGGTTCGACCGCGTTTTGGCAAAACCTCACCGAATTTTTTTTGTCGGATTCGGGTGTGTTTTGGATTCGGGTGTTTTTTTCAAAAAAACCTAAAAAACAGCTTAAATCATAGAATTTGGGGGTCATTTTGATCCCAAAGTATTATTAACCTCAAAAACCATAATTTCCACTCATTTTCAGTCTATTCTGAATACCTCACACCTCACAATATTATTTTTAGTCCTAAAATTTGCACCGAGGTCGCTGGATGACTAAGCTAAGCGACCCTAGTGGCCGACACAAACACCTGGCCCATCTAGGAGTGGCACTGCAGTGTCACGCAGGATGGCCCTTCCAAAAAACACTCCCCAAACAGCACATGACGCAAAGAAAAAAAGAGGCGCAATGAGGTAGCTGTGTGAGTAAGGTAAGCGACCCTAGTGGCCGACACAAACACCGGGCCCATCTAGGAGTGGCACTGCAGTGTCACGCAGGATGGCCCTTCCAAAAAACACTCCCCAAACAGCACATGACGCAAAGAAAAAAAGAGGCGCAATGAGGTAGCTGTGTGAGTAAGATAAGCGACCCTAGTGGCCGACACAAACACCGGGCCCATCTAGGAGTGGCACTGCAGTGTCACGCAGGATGGCCCTTCCAAAAAACACTCCCCAAACAGCACATGACGCAAAGAAAAAAAGAGGCGCAATGAGGTAGCTGTGTGAGTAAGATAAGCGACCCTAGTGGCCGACACAAACACCGGGCCCATCTAGGAGTGGCACTGCAGTGTCACGCAGGATGGCCCTTCCAAAAAACACTCCCCAAACAGCACATGACGCAAAGAAAAAAAGAGGCGCAATGAGGTAGCTGTGTGAGTAAGATAAGCGACCCTAGTGGCCGACACAAACACCGGGCCCATCTAGGAGTGGCACTGCAGTGTCACGCAGGATGGCCCTTCCAAAAAACACTCCCCAAACAGCACATGACGCAAAGAAAAAAAGAGGCGCAATGAGGTAGCTGTGTGAGTAAGATAAGCGACCCTAGTGGCCGACACAAACACCGGGCCCATCTAGGAGTGGCACTGCAGTGTCACGCAGGATGGCCCTTCCAAAAAACACTCCCCAAACAGCACATGACGCAAAGAAAAAAAGAGGCGCAATGAGGTAGCTGTGTGAGTAAGATAAGCGACCCTAGTGGCCGACACAAACACCGGGCCCATCTAGGAGTGGCACTGCAGTGTCACGCAGGATGGCCCTTCCAAAAAACACTCCCCAAACAGCACATGACGCAAAGAAAAAAAGAGGCGCAATGAGGTAGCTGTGTGAGTAAGATAAGCGACCCTAGTGGCCGACACAAACACCGGGCCCATCTAGGAGTGGCACTGCAGTGTCACGCAGGATGGCCCTTCCAAAAAACACTCCCCATACAGCACATGACGCAAAGAAAAAAAGAGGCGCAATGAGGTAGCTGTGTGAGTAAGATAAGCGACCCTAGTGGCCGACACAAACACCGGGCCCATCTAGGAGTGGCACTGCAGTGTCACGCAGGATGGCCCTTCCAAAAAACACTCCCCAAACAGCACATGACGCAAAGAAAAAAAGAGGCGCAATGAGGTAGCTGTGTCAGTAAGATAAGCGACCCTAGTGGCCGACACAAACACCGGGCCCATCTAGGAGTGGCACTGCAGTGTCACGCAGGATGGTCCTTCCAAAAAACACTCCCCAAACAGCACATGACGCAAAGAAAAAAAGAGGCGCAATGAGGTAGCTGTGTGAGTAAGATAAGCGACCCTAGTGGCCGACACAAACACCAGTGTCACGCAGGATGGCCCTTCCAAAAAACACTCCACAAACAGCACATGACGCAAAGAAAAATTAAAGAAAAAAGAGGTGCAAGATGGAATTGTCCTTGGGCCCTCCCACCCACCCTTATGTTGTATAAACAGGACATGCACACTTTAACCAACCCATCATTTCAGTGACAGGGTCTGCCACACGACTGTGACTGAAATGACGGGATGGTTTGGACCCCCACCAAAAAAGAAGCAATTAATCTCTCCTTGCACAACCTGGCTCTACAGAGGCAAGATGTCCACCTCATCATCATCCTCCGATATATCACCGTGTACATCCCCCTCCTCACAGATTATCAATTCGTCCCCACTGGAATCCACCATCTCAGCTCCCTGTGTACTTTGTGGAGGCAATTGCTGCTGGTCAATGTCTCCACGGAGGAATTGATTATAATTCATTTTAATGAACATCATCTTCTCCACATTTTCTGGATGTAACCTCGTACGCCGATTGCTGACAAGGTGAGCGGCGGCACTAAACACTCTTTCGGAGTACACACTTGTGGGAGGGCAACTTAGGTAGAATAAAGCCAGTTTGTTCAAGGGCCTCCAAATTGCCTCTTTTTCCTGCCAGTATTAGTACGGACTGTGTGACGTGCCTACTTGGATGCGGTCACTTATATAATCCTCCACCATTCTTTCAATGGTGAGAGAATCATATGCAGTGACAGTAGACGACATGTCCGTAATCGTTGTCAGGTCCTTCAGTCCGGACCAGATGTCAGCATCAGCAGTCGCTCCAGACTGCCCTGCATCACCGCCAGCGGGTGGGCTCGGAATTCTGAGCCTTTTCCTCGCACCCCCAGTTGCGGGAGAATGTGAAGGAGGAGATGTTGACAGGTCGCGTTCCGCTTGACTTGACAATTTTCTCACCAGCAGGTCTTTCAACCCCAGCAGACTTGTGTCTGCCGGAAAGAGAGATCCAAGGTAGGCTTTAAATCTAGGATCGAGCACGGTGGCCAAAATGTAGTGCTCTGATTTCAACAGATTGACCACCCGTGAATCCTTGTTAAGCGAATTAAGGGCTCCATCCACAAGTCCCACATGCCTAGCGGAATCGCTCCGTGTTAGCTCCTCCTTCAATGTCTCCAGCTTCTTCTGCAAAAGCCTGATGAGGGGAATGACCTGACTCAGGCTGGCAGTGTCTGAACTGACTTCACGTGTGGCAAGTTCAAAGGGCAGCAGAACCTTGCACAACGTTGAAATCATTCTCCACTGCGCTTGAGACAGGTGCATTCCACCTCCTATATCGTGCTCAATTGTATAGGCTTGAATGGCCTTTTGCTGCTCCTCCAACCTCTGAAGCATATAGAGGGTTGAATTCCACCTCGTTACCACTTCTTGCTTCAGATGATGGCAGGGCAGGTTCAGTTGTTTTTGGTGGTGCTCCAGTCTTCTGTACGTGGTGCCTGTACGCCGAAAGTGTCCCGCAATTCTTCTGGCCACCGACAGCATCTCTTGCACGCCCCTGTCGTTTTTTAAAAAATTCTGCACCACCAAATTCAAGGTATGTGCAAAACATGGGACGTGCTGGAATTTGCCCATATTTAATGCACACACAATATTGCTGGCGTTGTCCGATGCCACAAATCCACAGGAGAGTCCAATTGGGGTAAGCCATTCTGCGATGATCTTCCTCAGTTGCCGTAAGAGGTTTTCAGCTGTGTGCGTATTCTGGAAACCAAGCGTAGCCTGCCTAGGAAAGAGTTGGCGTTTGCGAGATGCTGCTACTGGTGCCGCCGCTGCTGTTCTTGCGGCGGGAGTCCATACATCTACCCAGTGGGCAGTCATATAGTCCTGACCCTGCCCTGCTCCACTTGTCCACATGTCCGTGGTTAAGTGGACATTGGGTACAGCTGCATTTTTTAGGACACTGGTGACTCTTTTTCTGAGGTCTGTGTACATTTTCGGTATCGCCTGCCTAGAGAAATGGAACCTAGATGGTATTTGGTACCGGGGACACAGTACCTCCAACAAGTCTCTAGTTGGCTCTGCAGTAATGATGGATACCGGAACCACGTTTCTCACCACCCAGGATGCCAAGGCCTCAGTTATCCGCTTTGCAGTAGGATGACTGCTGTGATATTTCATCTTCCTCGCAAAGGACTGTTGGACAGTCAATTGCTTGGTGGAAGTAGTACAAGTGGTCTTACGACTTCCCCTCTGGGATGACCATCGACTCCCAGCAGCAACAACAGCAGCGCCAGCAGCAGTAGGCGTTACACGCAAGGATGCATCGGAGGAATCCCAGGCAGGAGAGGAATTGTCAGAATTGCCAGTGACATGGCCTGCAGGACTATTGGCATTCCTGGGGAAGGAGGAAATTGACACTGAGGGAGTTGGTGGGGTGGTTTGCGTGAGCTTGGTTACAAGAGGAAGGTATTTACTGGTCAGTGGACTGCTTCCGCTGTCACCCAAAGTTTTTGAACTTGTCACTGACTTATGATGAATGCGCTGCAGGTGACGTATAAGGGAGGATGTTCCGAGGTGGTTAACGTCCTTACCCCTACTTATTACAGCTTGACAAAGGCAACACACGGCTTGACACCTGTTGTCCGCATTTCTGTTGAAATACTTCCACACCGAAGAGCTGATTTTTTTGGTATTTTCACCAGGCATGTCAGTGGCCATATTCCTCCCACGGACAACAGGTGTCTCCCCGGGTGCCTGACTTAAACAAACCACCTCACCATCAGAATCCTCCTGGTCAATTTTCTCCCCAGCGCCAGCAACACCCATATCCTCCTCATCCTGGTGTACTTCAACACTGACATCTTCAATCTGACTATCAGGAACTGGACTGCGGGTGCTCCTTCCAGCACTTGCAGGGGGCGTGCAAATGGTGGAAGGTGCATGCTCTTCACGTCCAGTGTTGGGAAGGTCAGGCATCGCAACCGACACAATTGGAGTCGGACTCTCCTTGTGGATTTGGGATTTCGAAGAACGCACAGTTCTTTGCGGTGCTACTGCTTTTGCCAGCTTGAGTCTTTTCATTTTTCTAGCGAGAGGCTGAGTGCTTCCTTCCTCATGTGAAGCTGAACCACTAGCCATGAACATAGGCCAGGGCCTCAGCCGTTCCTTGCCACTCCGTGTGGTAAATGGCATATTGGCAAGTTTACGCTTCTCCTCCGACAATTTTATTTTAGGTTTTGGAGTCCTTTTTTTACTGATATTTGGTGTTTTGGATTTGACATGCTCTGTACTATGACATTGGGCATCGGCCTTGGCAGACGACGTTGCTGGCATTTCATCGTCTCGGCCATGACTAGTGGCAGCAGCTTCAGCACGAGGTGGAAGTGGATCTTGATCTTTCCCTAATTTTGGAACCTCAACATTTTTGTTCTCCATATTTTAATAGGCACAACTAAAAGGCACCTCAGGTAAACAATGGAGATGGATGGATACTAGTATACTTATGGATGGACTGCCGAGTGCCGATACAGAGGTAGCTACAGCCGTGGACTACCGTACTGTGTCTGCTGCTAATATAGACTGGATGATAATGATATGAAATCAATATATATATGTATATATAATATCACTAGTACTGCAGCCGGACAGGTAGATATATATTTATTAGGTAATGATGACTGATGACGGACCTGCTGGACACTGTCAGCTCAGCAGCACCGCAGACTGCTACAGTAAGCTACTATAGTAGTATGTATCAAGAAGAAAGAAAAAAAAAAAACCACGGGTAGGTGGTATACAATTATGGATGGACTGCCGAGTGCCGACACAGAGGTAGCTACAGCCGTGGACTACCGTACTGTGTCTGCTGCTAATATAGACTGGATGATAATGATATGAAATCAATATATATATATGTATATATAATATCACTAGTACTGCAGCCGGACAGGTAGATATATATTTATTAGGTAATGATGACTGATGACGGACCTGCTGGACACTGTCAGCTCAGCAGCACCGCAGACTGCTACAGTAAGCTACTATAGTAGTATGTATCAAGAAGAAAGAAAAAAAAAAAACCACGGGTAGGTGGTATACAATTATGGATGGACTGCCGAGTGCCGACACAGAGGTAGCTACAGCCGTGGACTAACGTACTGTGTCTGCTGCTAATATAGACTGGATGATAATGATATGAAATCAATATATATATGTATATATAATATCACTAGTACTGCAGCCGGACAGGTAGATATATATTTATTAGGTAATGATGACTGATGACGGACCTGCTTGACACTGTCAGCTCAGCAGCACCGCAGACTGCTACAATAAGCTACTATAGTAGTATGTATCAAGAAGAAAGAAAAAAAAAAACCACGGGTAGGTGGTATACATTTATGGATGGACTGCCGAGTGCCGACACAGAGGTAGCTACAGCCGTGGACTAACGTACTGTGTCTGCTGCTAATATAGACTGGATGATAATGATATGAAATCAATATATATATGTATATATAATATCACTAGTACTGCAGCCGGACAGGTAGATATATATTTATTAGGTAATGATGACTGATGACAGACCTGCTGGACACTGTCAGCTCAGCAGCACCGCAGACTGCTACAGTAAGCTACTATAGTAGTATGTATCAAGAAGAAAGAAAAAAAAAAAACCACGGGTAGGTGGTATACAATTATGGATGGACTGCCGAGTGCCGACACAGAGGTTGCTACAGCCGTGGACTAACGTACTGTGTCTGCTGCTAATATAGACTGGATGATAATGATATGAAATCAATATATATATGTATATATAATATCACTAGTACTGCAGCCGGACAGGTAGATATATATTTATTAGGTAATGATGACTGATGACGGACCTGCTGGACACTGTCAGCTCAGCAGCACCGCAGACTGCTACAGTAAGCTACTATAGTAGTATGTATCAAGAAGAAAGAAAAAAAAAAAACCACGGGTAGGTGGTATACAATTATGGATGGACTGCCGAGTGCCGACACAGAGGTAGCTACAGCCGTGGACTAACGTACTGTGTCTGCTGCTAATATAGACTGGATGATAATGATATGAAATCAATATATATATATGTATATATAATATCACTAGTACTGCAGCCGGACAGGTATATATATTTATTATGTAATGACTGATGACGGACCTGCTGGACACTGTCAGCTCAGCAGCACCGCAGACTGCTACAGTAAGCTACTATAGTAGTATGTATAAAGAAGAAAGAAAAAAAAAAAACACGGGTAGGTGGTATACAATTATAATATTATATATATATTAATTATATACAATTATATATATATATATATATATATATATATATATATTAATTAAACTGGTGGTGATTATTAAACTGGTGGTCAGGTCACTGGTCACACTATCAGCAACTTGCAAGTAGTACTCCTAAGCATACAATCACAATATATATTATACTGGTGTGGCACTCTGGCAGCAAAAGTGTGCACTGTACGTTATATGTAGTATGTACTCCTGAGTCCTGAGTCCTGCTCTCAGACTCTAACTGCTCCCCACTGTCAGTGTCTCCCCCACAAGTCAGATAATACAATACAGTCACACTATCTATCACTTCACTTCAGCAAGTACTAGTAGTACTCCTCCTAATGCTCCCCAAAATTACTACTGTGTCTCTCTCTAGTGAGACTGTCTCACTCTCTTCTCGAATCTCTATAAACGGAGAGGACGCCAGCCACGTCCTCTCCCTATGAATCTCAATGCACGTGTGAAAAATGGCGGCGACGCGCGGCTCCTTATATAGAATCCGAGCCTCGCGAGAATCCGACAGCGTGATGATGACGTTCGGGCGCGCTCGGGTTAACCGAGCAAGGCGGGAAGATCCGAGTCGCTCGGACCCGTGTAAAAAAACATGAAGTTCGGGCGGGTTCGGATTCCGAGGAACCGAACCCGCTCATCTCTATAAAATATGGTATTTTCTATTGGAAACTTTCCACTTTGTGAGTAATTTTGTTTAGCGACATTAGCAGCTGTTTATTTAACTAGATAACCTTGTTGCTATAGCACCACATATATATATTTTCTACATAAGATACCTTCTTAAGTGATAATTAAGAAGTAAAGCAATAAAATAAAAATATTTAATAAAGTAAAACACTGCAATGGAATCTTATCTTAGGTAACAATAAATGTTTGCTAACACTCTCGTGCACAAGTGTGTATTGACTAATGACCACAGTGTAAGGCACATTAAATACAGGGCAAAAAAACAAAAAAGCTTGTAAAGAACAAATGCGCTCTGTAAACAAGGCCACGTAGACCTGACACAATTAAAAATGCACACTGTGGATACACCTTGGAATTACTGAGAGCCTGCGAGGCTGCCACCTCATCCCTCGAAAACGGAACACTTATAAAAGATGCATACGGCAAGGTGGTCTGGCTCCTTCAGTACTATGCTGCGCTATACACTTTTTATAAGACATTTGTTTAAAGTCAGAAGGTTGCAGCCGGAGTGGGAATGCTGCCAGGTAAAACTGCTCCTAGACAGAGAGAGATATGTAGTGTATTCTAACTTGTAGCCCCAATACATTTTATACCGGGTGCATATTAATTGCACCATATAGAAACTTCTATTTTGCAGCTTTTCATATTTGTTTACTTTGGATATAATTACATATGAAAATTTCTATGATGTATGCTACATCCTTATAACTAAAATCCTCATTTAGGGCTCATTCACACCTATGCACTAATACATTTTGTGTGTGTATATATATATATATATATATATATATATATATATATACACACACACACACAACTCCAGCAGCAGCCGGCACTCACAGATATACAACAACTTGCCCAGGTGCCAGAAACGCGGGTAGTAGAAATCCAGAAGTAACGGCATTCAGAGAAGGCATAATAATCAAAAACATTGTATTCCCATTAGATCAACGTTTCGGGGCTATGAACCCCGTAATCAGGACCACAAGAGACATGTCTCTGTGTTTATGTTTCTTGTGGTCCTGACAACGGGGTTCATAGCCCCGAAACGTTGATCTAATGGGAATACAATGTTTTTGATTATTATGTCGTCTCTGAGTGCCGTTTCTTCTGGATTTATATATATATATATATATATATAATTATATATATATATAAATTCCCAATGGAAGCCGTGTTTCAGCGAGCCCATGAGGGGACTCGCTGCCAGTATTCCGGCAGATGGGATTCCGCTGTCGAGATACTGACTACATCTTTATGTCTGTGTATCGATTGTGGAGATCCAACATGTGCGTTTAGTAACGAATGAACCGAATTGTTGAAATCTGTTAACAATGGGGTTATATCACAGCAATACCTTTGCATTCTTTAGTTCCTCTACTGTATACTTTTCCCAAGATACGTAAGATCTGGTTAACCTGCCTGGGCATCCAATCGTGGCGGCACAGGGATTGCTATTTCAGCTAGTGTCTGTGTATTTGGATGCTCTGTTCCAGCCATGTATATTCCTGGGTATCTGCTTGATACTACTGCTATTTTGAATATGTTGAATGATATTGCTGATATTCCATTTAAAAGTTTTTTATACGCATTTACATTTCAAGGTTGTACAGTATACCGTTATTCCTAATAATGATGGCCTGACAGCGGTAAGCAAACTGATTGAAGTAAACCCCTTGTATACGGGTTCAGATATAGGAATGTTCTTGGATTGCTAAATTTGATATTGACCCAAAATTATTTCATTTATGGTGGGAAGTTCTACAGCATAGGTTCTCAAACTCAGTCCTCAGGACCCCACACAGTGCATGTATTGCAGGTCTCCTCATAGAATCACAAGTGAAATAATTAGCTCTACCTGTGGACCAAAATGTGTCAGTGAGTAATTAATACACCTGTGCACCTGCTAGGTGACCTGCAAAACATGCACTGTGTGGGGTCCTGAGGACCGAGTTTGAGAACCTGTGTTCTACGTATCTGTAGATATCAGAGTGTGCAATGGAGTCCAATATGTCCCCATTGCACATGAATGCCTATATGCTGATGGCGTAACATGATATTTTATTTGATAACAGTCCGACATCTGGTTGTATTAAAACATATACATGGTATATATATATATCCAACACAAAGAAGGAGGCACTTGGAGACAGCAAGGTAAATCAAGTTGATGTATTCAAGGTCTAGTACTTTCGAGGTCAGCACCTCGTCCTCAGGACCACATCACAGAAAAAGTTCTGTGATGTGGTCCTGAGGACGAGGTGCTGACCTCGATAGTACTAGACCTTGAATACAATCATCCTCCAAGCTCTTCCCCACCAGTATAGCTTTGGCTTCCACATCAGAAAAGCTTAGTCGTTCACTGGTATCTTTTTGTATCAGGCCCAAAGCCTCATCCATTAACAGCTCAGCATCTGACATTTTAGCTCTTTAAAACGTGTAACACTATATCCTATAATCTCTGTCCTGAGTATGGGTAGATTCCTTCAATCCAGTGCTGGGATTAAAATGCAGCAGCGTCTGTGGGCTGCAACAGAGTGTCCTTGTCTGTAAAGAAATAGCAAATGTGGGGGGGTGCCTTGGCGGGGTAATGCTTCCAGGTTGGCAAACCGCTTGGCATAAGTCCCACTATTCAAAGTGAAATGTTGCGCCCGGCACTCCTAAATTCCCCAAGGTGAAATGCTGTGGTGCCTTCCCAGTGACATGGAGTCACTATGTAAAGTTGTAGAATAGTGCGGCGGCACTCAGCAGACTTGAATTAATCTTTTATTATTGCCGTGGAGCTGACATGTTTCGGGGCTTAACCCCGTCCTCAGGGCCAGACAAAAGTGAGACAATCACAAGAAACCACATTTAAATACCATAACCATAATGAACACAAGATAACTAAGTGTACTCACCTGCTCCACGCCGTGCTCGCCCGCTCGTGTCCGGCGTCAGTATCCGTGTCGCGGCTTGGTGACGTCTGTGGCACGATTAGCCGAGCCTCCATCCCCATGGCAACAACCAGGTCCAGGCTTTCTCTCATGGGGTCTGTTGCCCGCCAATCACTGCCCGGCGTCTAATGCCGCTTTCACTTCCCTAACCCCGCCGATGACGGGGCTGCAGTTGGTGTAGCAGGGGTATCACTATGGCAACCGTTCACCCAATGCTGGAACGGACGCCAAAGATCTAAAGAAACATAAAAAACAAAAACAAAAACACACATAAGCAAAAAAACAATGTGGAGTGATACAACTTATACATAAAAGTGTTAGGATCTCCTGCTTTGTGCTGCCACGTCGCCATGGCAACCGGGAGGCAAGTGTTAGCGAAGTAACCTGAGCGCAGCTGATACTCCGGTCCGTGTTTTTACTGAGTAGTGGTTACAGGCTCTGTGCACGGCAGGGAATCCGGCGCTGGTTTTGTGCTCACAGTCTGTGAGGTCTGAGTGGGGCGTGGACAGCACCTGCTATATAAACCATCCTCTCAGGCTAGGCAAATGCTGCTGAATCTTTGTTTGTTAGTCAGTTCCAGAGAGTTAGCTAGTACTGTGTGACTTTGTTTTTACTTGTTGCTTATTGCGAATAGGCCTTGGGATTCGGTACTTCATTCTGCCAATCCGGACCTAGCAGTAAGACTGGAGTCAGTTGTTTGACCTGCTGGGGTTCTTTTGCTATTCTGTGAACCCAGCAGGTTTGCGGCTGTACTCTCAGACCTGCTTGCTTAATCCTCCCTCACTGTGCAGGGCGTCCAGGTGTCAGTTTAGTGGCAGTAAGCTGAACCTGTGCCCTGCAAGTGGGGGTTAGGATTGTGGATACTCTCCTTGTGTCTATATTTCTATCTCTGACCAAGGAGTTTATTCCCACACCCGTTGGTAACCCTTTGGGGTTTTTCTGTTGCTCTTAGCAACATCATTTCAGGTGCTCCACATGTTAAATCACTTCACCTCGCTTCATTGTCCGCTCTATTCCATCTGAGCATTCCTGACACTAGGGAGACACCCTATTCCTGAGCCTTTGGGCTTCTCCGTTCACTTTGTGTTTATTAGTTATTCCATCACCTCCTGTGTATGTTATGTTATACTGTCTGTGAGTTCGTTTGCTTCGCTTCCCTCTCTGTTCATACACCGGTATACTCCTGTTAGCACTGGTGTGCGTAACATATTCAGCAGCCCTACTCCTGTTGAAATTTTGTGGGAATATGGAGCTTACCCCTCAAAATACTTTGCAACAGGTGGTCGATCAGGTGCAGGTCCTGACTCGACAATTTAATGAGATGTCCATTAAAATGAACACCCCGCAGGCCGCTAGCGGAGCTCCCGCAGCAGCAGCGGCAAGTTCAGGGGTTAAGGAGCCGAAAGTAAATCTCCCGGATCGTTTTTCTGGAGATCGCTCGCAGTTCTTTTGTTTCAAGGAGAGCTGTAAGCTATATTTCAGGCTTAGGCCCCAGTCTTCTGGGTCGGAGATTCAGCGGGTGGGCATGGTGATTTCCTTGCTACAAGGAGACCCACAGGTCTGGGCATATGGGTTACAGCCTGACTGTCCGTCGCTTAAAAGTGTTGATGCTTTTTTTACGGCACTGGACATTTTGTATGATGACCCTGACAAGATGGCTTCAGCCGAGGCTCAGATTACGGTTCTTAAGCAAGGGCGACGGCCAGCTGAGGTTTATAGTACGGAGTTCCGGAGGTTGGCTCATGATACCCAGTGGAATGACCCAGCCCTGAGAAACCAGTACCGAAGGGGCCTTTCTGACCAGATAAAGGACCAACTGGTACAATATCCCTCGCCTGATAGCTTAGATCAGCTCATGCAGTTATCCATCCGGGTGGATAGACGGCTGAGAGAGCGTAGGCTTGAAAGGGAGACCGCAGTTTCCTTTTTTCCCAAGGGAACCTCAGACTCTGAGGAATATTGCGAGGAGCCTATGCAGATTGGGGCTACCCGCCTCTCCTCGCGTGAGAAGACGCGGAGGAGACAGCAGGGTTTGTGTTTGTACTGTGGGAATAAAGGTCATGTTGTAGTATCATGCCCAGAAAAAACGGAAAACTTCAGGGCCTGAGGGTGATGGGAAATATCCTGTCAGGCCAGAAGTCAGAATTTCCCAAAAAGACTTTTCTCATTCCGGTGACTTTGGAGATCCCCGGTCAAACTGTCAAGACTGAGGCCTTTGTTGACAGTGGGGCCGATGGGGTTTTCATGGACCGTCAATTCGCCCTGGAACACTCTGTTCCCTCAGTACCTTTGGCATCAGAGATTGAGATCTGTGGGTTAAACGGGGAACCATTGTCCAAGGGTAAAATTACCTCCTGCACCAGCCAAATTCCTTTGTTTATTGGAGCCACACACTCTGAAAAATTGTCTTTTTATGTGACTGTCTGTTCTTTTGCCCCATTGGTTTTGGGGTTACCCTGGTTAAGGGCCCATAACCCTCAATTTGACTGGGTCTCAGGGGAGATTCTTAGTTGGGGTAGTGATTGTTTCAGGAGTTGCTTGAGCCTTCCAGTCAGGCTCTCGCAGCTAAGTTTGCCAGGATTGCCAGGATGTTATGCAGATTTTGCGGATGTGTTCTCCAAAAAAGTTGCAGAGGTACTACCTCCCCATCGCCCCTATGACTGTGCCATTGATTTGTTGCCGGATGCTAAGCTTCCCAAGAGCAGGTTGTACTCCCTGTCACGTCCTGAGACTCAGGCTATGGCAGAGTACATTCAGGAGAACTTGGCTAAGGGATTTATCAGACCCTCACAGTCCCCAGTTGGGTCGGGGTTCTTCTTCGTGGGTAAAAAGGACGGTTTGTTGCGACCCTGCATCGACTTCAGGGAATTAAACCGTATCACGATTAAAAACTCGTACCCACTGCCTCTCATTTCGGTTTTGTTTGACCAGCTTCGTACTGCCACCATTTTTTCTAAGATTGACCTACGCGGTGCTTACAATCTAATCCGAATAAGAGAGGGGGATGAATGGAAGACTGCCTTTAATACCCACTCAGGGCATTATGAATATTTGGTGATGCCTTTTGGGCTCTCTAATGCCCCGGCAGTCTTCCAGGAATTCATGAACGATGTGCTCAGGGAATATTTGAATAGATTCTTAGTTGTTTATCTAGATGACATCCTAATCTTATCTTATTCCCTGGAGGAACATCGGAAGCATGTACGCTTAGTCCTCCAGAAACTCAGAGACCACCAGCTTGGGGCGAAGCTGGAGAAGTGCGAGTTTGATGTCCAGCAAATCGCATTTCTAGGGTATATTATCTCCTCAGAAGGTTTCCAAATGGAGGGTTCCAAGGTACAGGCAGTCCTGGATTGGGTGCAGCCCACTAGTTTGAAGGCGCTTCAGCGTTTTCTGGGCTTTGCAAATTTTTATAGACGGTTTATAGCTGGATTTTCGTCTATAGTGGCCCCCTTGGTGGCACTCACTAAGAAAGGGGCAGATGTTGCTCACTGGTCTTGTGAGGCCAAAGCGGCCTTTGCCCGTCTCAAAAGGGCATTTGTCTCGGCCAAGGTGCTGCGACACCCAGATCCAGAGTGTCCTTTTGTGGTAGAAGTGGATGCCTCTGAGATAGGTATTGGGGCAGTGCTCTCTCAGATGGGGGTGTCTGATAATCGCCTTCATCCCTGTGCTTACTTTTCCCGTAAATTTTCGTCTGCCGAGATGAATTATGATGTGGGTAACCGGGAATTGTTGGCTATAAAGGATGCACTCGGGGAGTGGAGACACTGGCTTGAGGGGGCTAAGTTTGTGGTCTCAATTCTCACCGACCATAAGAATCTGGCATATTTAGAGTCAGCGAAGTGGCTCAATGCCAGGCAGGCACGATGGGCTTTGTTTTTTGCTCGCTTTAATTTTTTGATAACATATCGCCCTGGGTCAAAAAACATCAAGGCTGATGCGCTCTCGCGGAGTTTTGCTCCAGTTCAAGAGACCACCGAGGAGCCATTGCCCATTGTGTCCCCATCATGTATTAAAGTGGGCATTACCCAGGACCTCTTGTCATTAGTCCTTAGAGCATAGGAGCAGGCTCCTCCAGACCTTCCGGTAGGTCTCTTGTTTGTGCCTCCTAGGTTAAGACAGCGAGTGTTCCTGGAATTCCATGCCAAGAGGTCGGCAGGGCATCCGGGTATTGCCAGAACTCGGGAGTTGCTGTCTAGGGCGGTGTGGCCCTCGGTGGCTAGGGATGTGGATCAGTGGGTTCGGGCATGTGACGTTTGTGCCCGAAATAAAACTCTAGAGGGGTTCCTGTCGGCCCATTACATCCACTCTCTATTCCGTCTAAGCCATGGACCCACATTTCCATGGATTTTGTGGTGGACTTGCCCAAATCCTCGGGGATGACAGCCATTTTGGTTGTCGTTGACAGGTTTTCGAAGATGGCGCATTTCGTTCCACTGGTTGGGTTGCCATCGGCCAGACGCCTGTCTGAGTTATTTATGCAGCATGTTGTGCGCCTCCACGGGTTGCCACTTGATGTGGTCTCTGACCGTGGATCCCAGTTTGTGGCCAAATTCTGGAGGGCATTTTGTTCTGATCTCCAGATTTCTGTGAGCTTGTCGTCAGGCTACCATCCACAGTCTAATGGGCAGACTGAGAGGGTGAATCAGTCCTTGGAGCAGTTCCTCAGGTGTTATGTCTCCAAGTGTCATACTGACTGGGTTGCTCATCTGTCCATGGCGGAGTTTGCCTATAACAACGCGGCTCACTCTGCTACAGGGATCTCTCCCTTCCTTTGTGTGTATGGGCATCATCCTAAGGCCAATTCTTTTGACCCCCTGGTTTCCACGCCTGGTTGTTCCTCTGTTGTTTCGTTCCTTAGGGGTATTTGGAGGAAAGTGAAGAAAGCCCTTGTGTCTGTGTCATTAGTGACCAAAAGGGTTTTTGATAAGCGGAGAAGACCCTGCAGCTTCAAATTAGGAGACTTCGTCTGGTTGTTCACCAAGAATTTGAAGTTGAGACAGCCATCTCATAAGTTAGGCCCCCGGTTCATCGGCCCTTATAAGATCACCAGGGTTATCAATCCGGTGGCATTTCAGTTAGATCTGCCCCATTCATTGGGTATCAATAAAACATTGCATTGTTCCCTTTTAAAACTGGCGGTTAGTAATCCTTCTTCCAGTGGAAGACCTTCTCCTCTTCTGATACGGGGTCAGGGGGAGTTTGTGGTTGAAAGGGTTCTTGACTCCAATATGGTTCGGGGTCGGCTGTCATTTTTGGTGCACTGGAAGGGGTATGGCCCGGAGGAGCGGTCGTGGGTGCGCAGTTGTGATCTTCATGCCCCCAGACTGATACGCTCTTTCTTCTCGCAGTTCCCCGATAAACCCGGTGGTAGGGGTTCTTTGACCCCTCGTCAGAGGGGGGGTACTGTTAGGATCTCCTGCTCTGTACTGCCACGTCGCCATGGCAACCGGGAGGCAAGTGTTAGCGAAGTAACCTGAGCGCAGCTGATACTCCGGTCCGGGCTTTTACTGTGTAGTGGTTACAGGCTCTGTGCACGGCAGGGAATCCGGCGCTGGTTTTGTGCTCACAGTCTGTGAGGTCTGAGTGGGGCGTTGGCAGCACCTGCTATATAAACCATCCTCTCAGGCTAGGCAAATGCTGCTGAATCTTTGTTTGTTAGTCAGTTCGAGAGAGTTAGCTAGTACTGTGTGACTTTGTTTTTACTTGTTGCTTATTGCGAATAGGCCTTGGGATTCGGTACTTCATTCTGCCAATCCGGACCTAGCAGTAAGACTGGAGTCAGTTGTTTGACCTGCTGGGGTTCTTTTGCTATTCTGTGAACCCAGCAGGTTTGCGGCTGTACTCTCAGACCTGCTTGCTTAATCCTCCCTCACTGTGCAGGGCGTCCAGGTGTCAGTTTAGTGGCAGTAAGCTGAACCTGTGCCCTGCAAGTGGGGGTTAGGATTGTGGATACTCTCCTTGTGTCTATATTTCTATCTCTGACCAAGGAGTTTATTCCCACACCCGTTGGTAACCCTTTGGGGTTTTTCTGTTGCTCTTAGCAACATCATTTCAGGTGCTCCACATGTTAAATCACTACACCTCGCTTCATTGTCCGCTCTATTCCATCTGAGCATTCCTGACACTAGGGAGACACCCTATTCCTGAGCCTTTGGGCTTCTCCGTTCACTTTGTGTTTATTAGTTATTCCATCACCTCCTGTGTATGTTATGTTATACTGTCTGTGAGTTCGTTTGCTTCGCTTCCCTCTCTGTTCATACACCGGTATACTCCTGTTAGCACTGGTGTGCGTAACAAAAAGTCTATTAAAAACTGGATCTTATGGTAATCATTCCCTCCTCAGCCGCTAGGCAATTAATGAACTACTCTATGTTTAGTCTGTGCTGATTAAACTATAGATACAATATAATAATCCCTGGATGATGCTGTTACACGAACCCAATTAATAGTTACATTTAAACTAAAGGAAGCATTGCAGTCCCAAATTCTCATTTAATCCCCCCGGTGACAGTGTACCCAGTGTATAGATCCATCTAATTAACCCTTAAAAATTTATCAGAGAGGGAAGATATTATCATACGCAAAGCAGACAAGGGGGGTTCTATAGTGGTACTGGACACAACATCTTATATCAATGAATGTCTACGCCAATTGAATGATGTCACTGTTTACCAAAAGCTTGTAAAAGATCCCACTAGGGAGTATAAAGTAGAGCTAGATGCATTGATTGTACAGGCTAGAGATATGGGGATTATTTAGGTGGAAATAAGTAAAGCATTAATGGTTGAGTACCCTAGGGTGCCCTTGTTCTACACGGTACCTAAGGTACACAAAACCATGTTGGACCCACCTGGCCGCCCAATAGTATCGGCCAGGGGGTCGCTATATCAGCCCATCTCCATATACCTAGATGCATTCTTGAATCCCTGTGTACAGGCTTTACCTTCTTATCTGAAGGATACAACGTTGTTATTAATACAATTGCAACAATTTAAATCTTTACCTGAGAACCTCTTACTGTGTAGTGCTGACGTCACAAGCCTCTACACCTGCATCCCTCATGATGCGGGTGTGGAGGCGGTTGTCACAACTGAGGGCCTGAGCTGACGGGAGGCAGCCTCAGTTGTAGGGGCTGAGATGTACCGGAACCTGGGAGGTTGTATCAGACCCCTGGACATGTAAGTAACATGAATAATAACTGCCCGAAGGCGTGACCACGACAACTTGGATAAAAGTCAATGATGTTTATTATGACAACTCCGCAACACAGCAGCAGTAAAAGAAAACGTAAAAGTCAGCAAAGAATAAATACAGTTCCTGGGTACTACAGGATGGCAGGAGCCACAGGGCACTGGTAGTGTGAGATAGTTCTTATGATCTTCTAGATGGAAAGTCCTTACCAGGCCCGACTGTAGCAATGGAGATAACCCAGGATTGTGCCAGCTGGTGTTCCAGGAAAAGCTGGGTTGCTGAAGATAAAACAGCTGCTGTGGATACTGGCTGGAACCAGACTGTTGTTAGCACGGAGTGGATACTGGCTGGAACCAGTTAAATAATAAATGAACTTGGGAGCGATGAAATATGAACTGAAATGTAGAACTTGAGAGCGGAGAAATAATAATACCGGTGGAGAGTGGTAAAGTGTAGAAAGGACACCGGCCCTTTAAGGGAAGCTGTACTCTGCTGGAAGCTGAGCTGGAAGCAGGTAATGTTGTAGCTGGAAACAGATGAATCCACAATGGATTGGAGAGTCAGGCTACACCGCAGGTGGAATGCTGGTGCGGGTCTCTATGGTGGAAGTCTTGAGACAGGAGCTGGAACCTGGAAGACAATCACAGGAGAGAGACAAACAGGAACTAGGTTTGACAACCAAAGCACTGACGCCTTCCTTGCTCAGGCACAGTGTATTTATACCTGCAGCAAGGAAGGGATTGGCTAGGCAATTATGCAGATTATCAATACTGAGAACAGATTGGTGGAAATGATCAGCTGACAGAATCCAAGATGGCTGCGCCCATGCAGACACTTGGAGGGAAGTTTGGTTTGTAATCCATGTGGTAATGAAAACAGTAATGGCGGCGCCGGCCACCGGAGACAGGAGGCGCCAGGCTGACAGATGCACATCCAACCACGCGGACACAGCGGAGGCCGCGGCTGACGTAATCGCCACTCAGACACTCTGCATGCAGAAGTTCAGGGACGGCGGCAGAGGCCACGGGAGACGCCATGCCAGGTGTAATATGGCGTTTACTGTGACAGCGTCCCAGAGTGACAGGAGAGGATACAGGAATGTACACATCAGGATAACAGATGGGATCCGGTCCTGGAGCGCTGAGCCAGCCTTAGGAGGCATCTGATGGGTAAGAAATGGCGTCCAGATACCCGGATCGTGACAGCACCCCCCCCTTTAGGAGTGGCCCCAGGACACTTCTTTGGCTTTTGAGGAAACTTGGAATGGAATCTCCGGACCAAGGCAGGAGCATGGACATCAGAAGCATTGGTCCATGAACGTTCCTCAGGACCATAACCCTTCCAGTCAATAAGATATTGTAGTTGACCGTAACGGTGACGTGAGTCCAGGATCTTGGCCACTTCATACTCAACGCCTCGTTGAGTTTGGACTTTCGGAGTTGGAGGAAGTGAGGAATGAAACCGATTCAAGATCAGCGGTTTCAACAGGGAAACATGGAATGTCCTGGGTATTTTTAAGAAGGGAGGCAACTGGAGTCTGTAAGCAACAGGATTGATGACTTGTTCAATCTTGAAAGGACCGATATAGCGAGGTGCAAACTTCATACTGGGAACTCTTAACCTCAAATTCTTCGTGGATAACCATACCCGATCACCCACCTTGAGAGCAGGAACTGCTCGACGCTTCTTATCCGCAAACTTCTTGTACCTGAACGATGCCTTGAGCAGAGCTGATCGTACGCTCTTCCAGATATTGGCAAACTGATGCAAGGTGACATCCACTGCGGGAACAGAAGTTGCTGGAAGCGGTTGGAACTCAGGGACTTTAGGGTGGAATCCAAAGTTAGTGAAGAATGGTGTTGAAGCAGATGAAGAATGATACTGGTTGTTATGACAGAACTCGGCCCAGGGAAGTAATTGAACCCAGTCATCTTGAGAGGAGGACACATAGATGCGGAGGAAGGCCTCCAAGTCCTGATTCACCCTCTCGGTTTGACCATTGGTCTGAGGATGGTAAGCCGTGGAAAACTTTAGCTTGACTTGGAGGACTTGACATAAACTTCGCCAGAATTTGGCTGTGAATTGAACTCCTCGATCTGAGATAATTTCTTCAGGAAGACCGTGGAGTCGGAAGATCTCTTGTATGAATACTTGAGCCAACTTGGAAGCTGACGGAAGACCGGTGAGAGGAATGAAGTGTGCCATCTTGGTGAACCGGTCAACTACCACCCAGATGGTATTGAACTTGTTGCACATGGGTAAGTCTGTAATGAAATCCATCGACAAGTGGGTCCATGGTCGACGGGGAACGGATAGTGGAACCAGTTGCCCCGCAGGCGACTGGCGGGATACTTTATGTTGGGCACACTTTGGGCAAGATGCAATAAACTCCAAGACGTCCTTTTTCAGAGTTGGCCACCAATAGGACCTAGAGATAAACTCCAGGGTTTTTTGGATACCTGTATGTCCGGCAAAACGGGAAGCATGGGCCCAATGCATGAGCTTCTTCCTTAGCATCGGCTTCACAAAACTTTTCCCTGATGGGGGCGTAGAGTCCATCCCTACCGTGGAGAATGCCAACGGATTTATAATAGGATGCTTGTCTGAAGACTCTGACTCATTTTCTTGCTCCCATGAGCGGGAAAGGGCATCGGCCTTGCGATTCTGAGAGCCCGGACAGAAATGGAGTTTAAAGTCGAACCTGGAAAAGAAAAGTGCCCATCTGGCCTGACGAGGGTTGAGACATTGTGCGCCCTTCAGGTATAAAAGGTTCTTGTGGTCTGTAAGTATGGTGATTGAATGAGAAGCTCCCTCCAACAGATACCTCCACTCTTCTAGAGCGAGCTTGATGGCTAGCAACTCCTGGTCGCCAATGGCATAGTTGCGCTCAGCTGGGGAGAACTTCCGGGAGAAGAAACTGCAAGGGTGTAAATGGCCATCTTTAGCCCTCTGAGATAACACCGCTCCTACTCCAACGGAGGAGGCATCCACCTCTAAGATGAAAGGAGAGTCGATGTCAGGCTGTTTCAGAACAGGCGCAGAGATGAACCTTTGTTTTAAAAGATGAAATGCTTGCATGGCTTCTTCAGACCACTTGGACGGGTTAGCACCCTTCTTAGTGAAAGCAGTAATAGGCGCCACAATGGTGGAAAAGTCTCGTATAAACTTTCGGTAATAGTTGGCGAACCCTAAGAACCTCTGGACCCCTTTGAGGGTTAAGGGTACCGGCCAATTTTGGATTGCTTGTAGTTTCTCAGGATCCATCTCTAGTCCGGAACCGGACACAATGTACCCTAGAAACGGAATGGACTTGACTTCAAAGACGCATTTTTCTAATTTGCAATAGAGATGATTGACACGGAGACGGGACAGAACCTCTTTAACCCAAAAACGATGTTCCTCTAAATCGTTGGCAAAAATGAGGATATCGTCTAGATAGACCACGACATGACGGTATAGAATGTCTCTGAAGATCTCATTGACAAAATGCTGGAAGACAGCTGGAGCATTGCTCAATCCGAAGGGCATGACGAGGTACTCATAATGTCCGTCACGGGTGTTAAAGGCGGTCTTCCACTCGTCACCCTCACGGATCCGGATGAGATTGTATGCACCTCGCAAGTCCAGCTTTGTAAAGATGGTAGCTCCGCTAACTCTGTCAAAGAGCTCAGTAATCAGGGGTAAAGGATAACGGTTCTTGATGGTAATGTCGTTCAAACCTCTGTAGTCGATGCACGGCCGCAGACCACCATCTTTCTTTTTTACAAAAAAGAAGCCTGCGCCGGCTGGAGAAGAAGAAGGTCGAATGAACCCCTTTGCTAGGTTCTCTTTAATATATTCCTCCATAGAATGCGTCTCAGGCAGAGACAACGGATAAGTTCGGCCTCGAGGTGGAACCTTCCCTGGAACGAGATCAATCGGACAGTCCCATTCTCTATGAGGAGGAAGGATATCAGCAGAAGCTTTACTGAACACATCCGTGAAATCTTGATATGGAGGAGGTGGAACATCAGACGACCTGGGGGAGGAAGAACAGACAGGCAATACTTTAAACAAACATGTCTCAGCACAGGAGGAACCCCATGCCAGGATTTGCGTAGTCGTCCAATCAATTGTAGGATTGTGAAGACGGAGCCATGGAAGGCCCAGGACCACAGGATGTGTGGCTCTTGGAATCACTAAAAAAGAAATAAGTTCGGAATGAAGAACTCCCACTCTCAGACGAACTGGTAGAGTCCTTAAAGAAATAACTGCATCAAAAATTTTGCTGCCATCCACGGCAGTTAAAGAAATGGACGAAGGAAGTCTCTCGGTGGGTAGGGACCACCGTTTAGCATAGGCTTCGGTAATAAAGTTCCCAGCTGCTCCGGAATCAAGGAGGGCAATGACGTTCCGATAACGTTGAGCAACTTGAAGCGAGACTGGGAGATTGCAATCTTGAGGAGATGGAGAGGAGATCATTACTCCTAGCCGGCCCTCTCCTTGGCGAGCTAGGATTTGGAGTTTCCCGGACGTTTGGGACAGGCATTAATGGTGTGAGACGGAGCTGCACAATAGAGACAGAGAAACTCGGAGAGACGTCTTCGGCGCTCAGCAGGAGTTAAACGGGAACGGCCAAGTTGCATGGGCTCATCTTTAGATGGTGACAGTTGACGAGGAGGAGGAGCAGAAGATTTTGGAGCAGATGATCTTCCACGCTCAGTTGCTCTCTCTCTGAAACGTAAATCAACTTTCGTGCAGAGTGAGATTAGCTCATCTAACTTAGAAGGTAAGTCTCTGGTAGCTAACTCATCTTTAACACGCTCAGATAAGCCATGCCAGAATGCAGCATACAGGGCCTCGTCGTTCCATGCCAGTTCGGATGCCAGGATCTGGAACTGTATCAGATATTGTCCTACAGTACGTGACCCCTGGCGTAAACGGAGAATCTCGGATGAAGCTGAGGTTACCCGGCCTGGCTCGTCGAAGATGCGCCTGAATGTTGACACGAAGGCAGTGTAGGAAGATAGCAGGGTGTCGGACCTCTCCCATAACGGTGATGCCCAATCAAGGGCTGAGCCACTGAGAAGAGAAATAATGTAGGCAATTTTTGTACGGTCACTGGGAAAATTGCCAGGTTGTAGCTCAAACTGAATCTCACACTGGTTGAGAAATCCCCTGCAGAATCTTGGAGATCCGTCAAATTTTGCTGGCGTTGGAAGATGAAGACGTGGAGCAGAAATGGGTAAGGTGGGTGGGGTTATAGCTGGAGTCACTGTGGTTGACGCACCAGACGCGCCTGATCCACGGAGAGTTGTCTGAATCCCATCCAGCCGAGTAGAGAGATCCTGGACACAGCGGATGATGTGGCCCTGTGCAGCCTCCTGATGTTCTAGTCGGGCTGCCAGTTCTTGCATCGGCCTGGCCGCTTGATCCTGGTCTCCGGCTGGATTCATTTGGTCAGTGCTTACTGTCACAACTGAGGGCCTGAGCTGACGGGAGGCAGCCTCAGTTGTAGGGGCTGAGATGTACCGGAACCTGGGAGGTTGTATCAGACCCCTGGACATGTAAGTAACATGAATAATAACTGCCCGAAGGCGTGACCACGACAACTTGGATAAAAGTCAATGATGTTTATTATGACAACTCCGCAACACAGCAGCAGTAAAAGAAAACGTAAAAGTCAGCAAAGAATAAATACAGTTCCTGGGTACTACAGGATGGCAGGAGCCACAGGGCACTGGTAGTGTGAGATAGTTCTTATGATCTTCTAGATGGAAAGTCCTTACCAGGCCCGACTGTAGCAATGGAGATAACCCAGGATTGTGCCAGCTGGTGTTCCAGGAAAAGCTGGGTTGCTGAAGATAAAACAGCTGCTGTGGATACTGGCTAGAACCAGACTGTTGTTAGCACGGAGTGGATACTGGCTGGAACCAGTTAAATAATAAATGAACTTGGGAGCGATGAAATATGAACTGAAATGTAGAACTTGAGAGCGGAGAAATAATAATACCGGTGGAGAGTGGTAAAGTGTAGAAAGGACACCGGCCCTTTAAGGGAAGCTGTACTCTGCTGGAAGCTGAGCTGGAAGCAGGTAATGTTGTAGCTGGAAACAGATGAATCCACAATGGATTGGAGAGTCAGGCTACACCGCAGGTGGAATGCTGGTGCGGGTCTCTATGGTGGAAGTCTTGAGACAGGAGCTGGAACCTGGAAGACAATCACAGGAGAGAGACAAACAGGAACTAGGTTTGACAACCAAAGCACTGACGCCTTCCTTGCTCAGGCACAGTGTATTTATACCTGCAGCAAGGAAGGGATTGGCTAGGCAATTATGCAGATTATCAATACTGAGAACAGATTGGTGGAAATGATCAGCTGACAGAATCCAAGATGGCTGCGCCCATGCAGACACTTGGAGGGAAGTTTGGTTTGTAATCCATGTGGTAATGAAAACAGTAATGGCGGCGCCGGCCACCGGAGACAGGAGGCGCCAGGCTGACAGATGCACATCCAACCACGCGGACACAGCGGAGGCCGCGGCTGACGTAATCGCCACTCAGACACTCTGCATGCAGATGTTCAGGGACGGCGGCGGAGGCCGCGGGAGACGCCATGCCAGGTGTAATATGGCGTTTACTGTGACAGCGTCCCAGAGTGACAGGAGAGGATACAGGAATGTACACATCAGGATAACAGATGGGATCCGGTCCTGGAGCGCTGAGCCAGCCTTAGGAGGCATCTGATGGGTAAGAAATGGCGTCCAGATACCCGGATCGTGACAGCGGTGAGGTCACTCATAGAGGGCAATGTGAATTATGAGGGCCCTGAGCCCACTTTCTTTTTGCAGTTGTTGAACAAGGTATTACATAGGAACTACTTCCTCTTCAATGGCCTATTCTTTTTGCAAGTAGCGGGGTGTGCGATGGGGTCGGCGGTGGCCCCATCGTACGCCAACGCTTTCATGTACCAGATAAACACATGTTTCAGTTAGATACCACAATCTCTAATCATCTGTTGTATTATAAGAGATACATAGATGATTTATTGGTAATATGGCAGGGCCCCAGGGAAGCACTAATGGCCATATGGGATATGCATAATGCTGCAGGACATGTAGTGAAGTTTACTTACGTTATAGATGAGTTGTCCATTAACTTCTTAGATGTTACTATTACCAGTACAGGCGGGGTCTTGAAAACCTCTATATATGTAAAACCTACAGATAGAAATACCCTATTGAATTACCAAAGTTTCCACCCGGTATCTCTCCGTAAGGGGTTACCTTTTTCCCAATTCTTGAGGATAAGATGCATTACATCAGAGCAGGAAGAAACCATAACAGCTCTAGACAAAATGCTTTATAAGTTTGCGGAACGTGGGTATCCGATTAAAGAATTGGAGGCCTCTATGCAGAAGGTGCTAAAACTCACTCGTGAACAAGTACTTGGGGCTAGCACCAAGAAACGTTTGGATAAATGGTTACCTTGGGTGAATAAATTCACCACAGCATTTACACGAATAACAAAAAAGGTTAAGCAACTGTGGCCGATTATTCAAACTCATGCGGCCTTATCAGAGCTGGCAGACACCAAGATAATGCCTAGCCATACGAGGGGCCGCAATTTAGGAGACCATGTGGTCAAACTGGATGTCACTAGACTTACGAGGAACACACAGGCACACTTTTTGAGGCCTAAATTAGGCTGTTATAAATGTCTGGGCTGTGCAACCTGTAATACTTTAATTACAGGTACCACTTTTAACCACCCACATTCAGGCAGAAAGATAAAAATCGCACATAGGTTAACCTGCACCACTACTCATGTAGTCTATCTCCTTACCTGCCCCTGTGGTCTTGCCTATGTAGGCAAGACCATTAGGCAGTTTCGGGAGAGAATGGCGCTGCTTCGAAGTGCTATTAAAAAGGCCCACGAGAAGGGCACAAGTGATCAACCCTTTGCGCTCCATTGTATAATGGCAGAGCATGGAGTAGCAAGTATCAGAGCAATACTGATAGATCATGTGCCCCTGTCCCTTAGGGGAGGTAATAGGGCAAGAACATTGCTTCAGAGGAAAACTAGATGGATCTATACTCTGGGTACACTGTCACCGGGGGGATTAAATGAGAATTTGGGACTGCAATGCTTCCTTTAGTTTAAATGTAACTATTGATTGGGTACGTGTAACAGCATCATCTAGGGATTATTATATTATATCTATAGTTTAATCAGCACAGACTAAACATAGAGTAGTTCATTAATTGCCTAGGAGGGAATGATTACCATAAGATCCAGTTTTTAATAGAGTTTTATGTATAAGTTGTATCACTGCACATTGGGGGTCATTCCGAGTTGGTCGCTCTGTAAATTTCTTCGCATCGCAGCGATTTTCCGCTTAGTGTGCATGCGCAATGTCCGCACTGCGACTGCGCCAAGTAAATTTGCTATGCAGTTAGGAATTTTACTCACGGTTTTTTCTTCGTTCTGGTGATCGTAATGTGATTGACAGGAAGTGGGTGTTTCTGGGCGGAAACAGGCCGTTTTATGGGCGTGTGGATAAAAACGCTACCGTTTCTGGGAAAAACGCGGGAGTGGCTGGAGAAACGGAGGAGTGTCTGGGCGAACGCTGGGCGTGTGTGTGACGTCAAACCAGGAACGACAAGCACTGAACTGATCGCAGATGCCGAGTAAGTCTCGAGTTACTCAGAAACTGCACAGAGATGTCTTATCGCAATATTGCGAATCTTTCGTTCGCAATTTTAAGAAGCTAAGATTCACTCCCAGTAGGCGGCGGCTTAGTGTGTGCAAAGCTGCTAAAAGCAGCTTGCGAGCGAACAACTCGGAATGACCCCCATTGTTTTTTTGCTTATGTGTGTTTTTCTTTTTGTTTATTATGTTTCTTTAGATCTTTGGCGTCCGTTCCAGCATTGGGTGAACGGTTGCCATAGTGATACCCCTGCTACACCAAGTGCAGCCACGTCATCGGCGGGGTTAGGGAAGTGAAAGCGGCATTGGACGCCGGGCAGTGATTGGCGGGCAACAGACCCCATGAGAGACAGCCTGGACCTGGTTGTTGCCATGGGGATGGAGGCGCGGCTAATCGCGCCATGGACATCACGACACGGATACTGACGCCGGACACGAGCGGGCGAGTACAGCGTGGAGCAGATGAGTACACTTAGTTATCTTGTGTTCATTATGGTTATGGTATTTAAATGTGGTTTCTTGTGATTGTCTCACTTTTGTCTGGCCCTGAGATGGGGTACAAGCCCCGAAACATGTCAGCTCCACGGCATTAATAAAAGATTAATTCAAGTCTGCTGAGTGCCGCCGCGCTATTCTACAACTTTACATAGTGACTCCATGTCACTGGGAAGGCACCACAGCATTTCACCTTGGGGACTTTAGGAGTGCCGGGCGCAACATTGCACTTATATATATATATATATATATATATATATATATATATATAAATAATCTTTTTTGATATGGACAGGTAATGAAAACCAGTTTGTACACTTTATGGAATCTCATAATAGGTCCATTAGTTCTATTAAATTTTCATATACTCTAAATCTTCATACAATACATTTTTTAGATGTAGCTGAGTCCCTTGAGAATGATGCAATTACTATGGCACTGTTTCATAAACCAACAGATAGCAATACGTTGCTACACGCTAATATCCTTCATCCAAAACCATGTACATATGCCCTATTCCTGTATGGGCCAAAATAAACTGTTGCGTTGTTGCAGTTGCTGAGCAACTTATAGATGACATATTGAGGAGATTTTTGACTAGGGGCCATGATGCAGGACCCCTTATTAGTACTAAAGACAGAGCCATGTCCATCACATGTGAGAAGTTGTTGAAAAAGAGTGAGAGATCCACTGGTAGGAAACGCCTTTCGTGGGTTAATCACTATAATCCCATGAGCGGTTATGTTAGACGTTTATCCAAACAATTGTGGCCGATTGACCAATATGGTAGTGCATGAAATCTGAGTGATGTTGATCCACATAGTGGGGAAAGAATATTGATTAAGTATAGACTTACCTGTCAGACCAAATTTACTGGGGCAAATTTACTAAGATGGGAGTTCTATTTAAGATGGGATGTTTCCCATAGCAACCAATCAGATTCTACTTCTCATTTACCTAGCACCTTCTAGAAGATAATACCTGACTAATTCAGCATTGAACGCTGAAGTGCAGATATCGCTATTCGTAGCTTTCCGTACTTCCGTGCATGCATTGCAGTTTAAGAGCCGGCAGGTAGCAGCGTTGGGGTAGCATTGCAGACTTTTGGAGAGGGCAATGCAGCATTGGGGGGGGGGGGGCGTGGTCCAGACAACGGAGTCATGTCTGTACCATTTGTGGGGCGGGACGCGACGGCTGCATGATGTCAGCGGCAGTGACTCAAAACATGCCAGTCCGGCGACAGCCTTCATAGCTAGGCTGCGAAGGCAGGGGGCTACCCCTAATAAGTGAGCTCTTCGCTGTTTAGCCGGGAGGGGGGGAGGGGGAGGACCCAGCATGTGGGGCGATCTTGCCCTGTGCCGGGCGGTCCTCCGCATGCTAGAGAAAGGAGTTGTAGTTTTGCAATTCTTCGCAAAACTACAACTCATTCTGAATTAGGCCCTATTTGCGCATATCCTGAAGGTCTGTTATAAGACCTGATTTTCAGCTTGTTTTTTTTATGTATTGTGCATTTGGTTTTATTTTTAAAGTATTGTATATTGATGTAGCCATGCCAACAGGAACAGCATGATGATGTACTTTTTGTGGGCATCTTCTGTGAATCCCGGCGGCTGGCATGACACATGGCGAGATGATGTTTATAAGGTCAGTATGTGTTAATGCATGTGTATATCCTGATGACGGGACAATAAAGTCTCAAAACATTGATTTTATCTGCCTGTATCTGCGTCTTACTCCCAAGTCCCTTTGCTGTATGTATGTATACAAGCAGACAAACAATTTGGCAGTTGCTCAATCATACCTGGAGATAATTATATATCAGGTGCTGGAAGGGGGAGGGGTCACAGACAAACAACAGACAGAGAGGAGGGGGGTGCAAATCCCCACCCCTAAATTCCCTTCCGCACACTGAAAATTACCTGTAACCATCCCTGAACCTATCTGGTAATAAAATTCAGAGAATTAGTCACAAATGTTTGCAAACACATGTTTAGCTGCTGGCCACGTCACGGCTTCTCCGATACAGCAGTCCTAACCTACATAATAGCAGTGCCCACATAGAGCCATGTCATTTGTCACAGTAGGCCTCATGATAAAGGCTATTACTAAAACACTTCCAGACAGAGAGGTAACTTACCCAGGAGCCACCCCCAGGATCTCTAATTGGCACTACAAGGAACAGCATGCCTTCCAAATGCTGCTCCCATTCAATGCCTCTTGCACACAAGCAGACAAACAATTTGGCAGTTGCTCAATCATACCTGGAGATAATTATATATCAGGTGCTGGAAGGGGGAGGGGTCACAGACAAACAACAGACAGAGAGGAGGGGGGTGCAAACCCCCACCCCTTAGAAGCCGTGACGTGGCCAGCAGCTAAACATGTGTTTGCAAACATTTGTGACTAATTCCCTAAATTTTATTACCAGATAGGTTCAGGGATGGTTACAGGTAATTTTCAGTGTGCGGAAGGGAATTTAGGGGTGGGGATTTGCACCCCCCTCCTCTCTGTCTGTTGTCTGTATGTATGTATATCAATCACAGAGGCCCTACACTCACTAAAAGAACTCACCATAATAAATAATGGGATGTAGTTCATACATTTAAGCTTGCAGCCACCGTCAATAGACCCCACTTAGGTATCCTAACTAGTTTCAAACTCACAGCACATTGGCTTTTACAGGTGAGACAGTCACAAAGCATACCTGTTGTAAAGCACCTAGGAAAACAGCTGACACAGGTTAGATTAAATAACTTAACAGGGTGCTTGGGGAGATTAATTTGAAAAATAATCAATAAACAAAATGCACTCACCAAATTCCTAGATTTGGGGTACAGTATGGTATGTGGTTCTGCACTCATATTAATAACTTGCCATAAAATATAATGGGGTGCAGTTCAGATATTGACCAATACATTTAAGCGTGCAGCCCCTGTCAAGGGACCCCATTTTTCAGCAAGTTGGGGGAGGCGCCAGGCTGCCAGAGCAAGTCCCAGTGACTTTTTCTAAAATTATCGCTTTTAGGGAAAAATCAGACTTGCTATGGGGATGTCTTGTAATTAATTGCCTATATCTGGCTATGAATACTAGACTCACTGTAGCACAAGATCTGTTTTGCTATATTAGACTTACCATCAGATTATAGCATACCCACAGGGCTGTAACTACAGCACAAGTGAACAAGACCTTCAATTTGCCTGGGGCACCCAAACCACTAGATACACTACTACATACTCTCAGTGACTGCAATATATATTAAGCTTAACATAGAGGTAACTAACATTCCCTGTTTTACTACAGCTTGATGTATACTGTAAATTTGTTTAAGTTTTCTTTTTTTTTTCTTTTTACACAATGTGGTCACATTAATCCTTTACCCCAGTGTTAGATCTAGTGCAGTGATTCCCAACTCTAGGCCTCAAGAACCCCCAACAGGTCATGTTTTTATGATTTCTTTAGTTCATATTTATTGCTTGGTCAGTAATTATCCTGGAATGTAGTCACCATCCCGGCGGTCAGCATACCAATGCCGGGATCCCTGCCGCCAGAATGCCGGCAGGGGGCTGATGACTATTACCACTTGTGGGTGTCTACAACACCCTTAGAGTAGGAATAGAACCTGTGGCGAGTGCAGCAAGCCACCGAGCCCGCAAGGGGCTTCGTTGCGCTCACCTCCCTGTCTGCCAGGATCCCGGCCGCCGGTCACCCGCACCCAACCTATTATCTCACCTGCTTTCCAGATAGAAATCATGAAAATATCTCCTGTTGGGGGTACCTGAGAACTGGAGTTAAGAACCACTCATCTAGTGAGTGCAGTGGATCTAGTGAGTGCAGTGGAGTCAGAGCACTTGCCTTATTGCTGGGCAATCTCTTTCTTTCTGTCCCATTCAGCAGTGTCTGGCTCCACCTACTGTAACGGCACAGTCGTCCATCCTTGCAGTGAGGGCAGCTGGGATAGTCTATGCATGAAGGGTTGGAAGGAAGGCAGGTGTCGGCCAAGCTGGTCCCACCTTCTCTCTGTCTACAGCTGCAGAGTGACTTGGTGGAGGGGAGGCAGCAGGGACCTACCTGACGTGTAAGTGCAGGGGAAAAGGCGCACCCCTGTGGTGGTGCACCCACCGTAGCTACTATACTACATTGACTGTAGTACAAAATGAGAAACTTTATGGGACCATCTGAAGAGCAAATTTGGCAAAGTAAACTCCGGCAGAGGAAGAGTTTTTCTGTGTTGTGCATTGTTTCTATGTTATAATAATGAGAAAGTTAGAACTAGTCTACACTGAAACATTCCATTTTTCATTTTTGCAAGGTTTGGGGCTGCTTGCAAATATTGGAAATCATTTCCAGCCTGCAACTTGGAAACAAACAGGTAATTAAATGTATAAACACACTCGTTGTCAATATTGCAGATTAAAAATATGATCAAGGGAGCTGAACCATTGATTCTGTTTGTGAACATGCCATTACCTCTGAGGGAGAAACAGCAGCTCTGATTACTGTTTAATGCCTCGTTTATGCCACACGTTTTACTTTCCCAAACTGTTTTCAATTCAGTAAATTTAATATTTCTTCCCAATACAGTTTGCTTACATTGACAGCACACACAAAAAAAATATAAAAAAAAATATATAAAAATAATTAAACTTAGTCTGTAAACATTTAATAAAATAGGGTATTATGCTATTTCTTTACCCTGTATTTAAGGGCTACCAAATCCATTTGCACAATTCATTTGTAGAGTGGGCAAATTCATTTTGGCAAGTCAGAAAACCACCTGTATTGCAGTATAATATTCATAAAAAGAAAAAGAAAAAACAAATCTCAATGTACATCCTCTAAATTTACTATGGATCCTTGATCGTTACTTCAAAGTGTATGGCTGCTCTGGAGAAACTTTTGCGTTGATCTGACATTGGGGGTAGGAGAGGTATAGAAAGGACGTGGTAGTGATAGGAGGTTCTTCCCCTACATCAGTACATGAATTCTTGCTATCAGTCCCTTAAAGTGGAAGTGAATTCTGAAATACCCCAAATGTTCAGTGCCCCTTGATGGTCCATCCATTCCTCTTCAAGGTGCATACCCCTCTCCACTAATGGGAGACACTTCCACAACGGGGTTGGCTAGGGGTGCCAAGAAGAATTTGCAGAGGCCTGTTGTGCAAAAAATATACATTTATTATCAAAGTTCTACATCTTGGGAGCTGCGCCATTTATTAAATTACTAATTTAAGGCTTAAATTAGTTATGGGTTTGGGGGTTATTTTGTCACTTTTGTGTATTTGAAGCTTTTCTTTCTTTGGAAACGTACAGCAAGAAGAAGATTGTAAAGCATATATTAATGCACGAGCTGGGTTAAACAGCAAGGTTGTATGAACAGTGGTCCTTTAACAATTATGCTGACTAGCCTTTTTTTCTTAGTATGCTTTGCATTTTTTTTTTTTTTTTAATATTTATTTATTCGAATTTTCCATATACATCAGAGAGTAAACATTGCAGAACAATCAGACATTGTACAATAACCATTACAGCCCTGGTGGGCGTGAGATCACAATAAAGGTAACCATTAATAAAGGAAATATATGCGTAGGACACCGTCATTCCGCGTATCATTATATGTTCCCATGTGGTTTAGCAGGAGCCTGAATTGTGATCGCTCCATCGTCTGACCATCCATAACAGTTGAAATGTTACAGTATAAAACATAATATACCAATTGGACAGAAAAAAAAAAGACAGAAGGGTGATGGTAAGACAAAGGGGAAAGGGAGGGGAGGGAGGGGGGAGAGAGGTATCCTAGACTTATGTTGTAAGGTACAGTCTATACCAGTGCAAGCGTATTAATCTACTTTTGTCGCCTTTTTGGTTGGATAGGCTCATAGTCGTTGAAAACTTTAGTTATATGTTGCTGAGTCTCCAAGTCAAGAGTATTTATGAATGGAGCCCATTTAGTAAAGAATGATCTGACTCCATGCGCAAGGTCCTGGCAAACATATTTCCTTTCATAATACAATAATTGTAAAAGTTTGCATTTAACGTCTCCCAGTCTAGGAGCAGTTTTTTTAATCCAGTGGAGCAATATACATTTCTTACACACCGCTAGTAGAGTGATTAATAAAGGTAAGATATTTTTCTTATTCCTGCCCAGGTCCCAATTGGAGAAATTAATACCCAGACAGGCAGCTGGGTCTGGACAGAGATGGAGATGAAGCATATCATTAGTAAATCGTATGACTTTACACCAAAACTGCCTAAGTTTGTAGCAATCCCACATACAATGCATAAAATCTGCTTTAACAGCTGTACATTTTCCACATTCACCAAGTTCTCCCTTGACCATATGTCTACGTTGATATGGGGTGATATATGCCCTATGTATAGTGCGAATATGTACCTCTTGCAAATAAGCAGATTTTAATATTTTCAGAGAGAGGGAGGAGGAAGCTGTCAAATCTTGTAATGTGGTCAGTAGAGGAATATCTGTTTTCCATTTTGATACCAATATCTCCCATTGTTTACGGCTATTAAAGGTAATAAGCAGGGCGTATAAATGTTTCACTTTATAGTTAGTGTTTAAAAGAAAGTAGAACAATTTCTCCAAAGAATCGATCTGGGCTATTGTGATTTGTGTTGTATGTAGTAGGAAGGGGGTTACTTTCTTTTTCATCAAGAAATGGCGGACTTGTAGGAACATGAATAGATGTGAGTTAGGTAACGAGAAGTGATTAGCTAACGTTTCAAAAGAAGCCAGATGGCCTCCCGGGTCAAAGACCTTGTAAGATAGATCCAGCCCCTTGGAACGCCACATTTTAAACCAAGGATTTGTTAGCGATGGGGAAAAGGAGGGATTACCCCATAAGGGGATGAAGGACGTAGTGTATGAGTCACTGTTGCAATGTTTATTAACTGCGATCCAAGTCTTGTGTGTATCTGCAAATAAGATATGAGTGCGTATTTCTGTGGGTATAAGGGAGGGTGGTGATTGTAGAAGGGCACTAGGTGAATAGGGTGCGAAAACTTCCATATCGAGAGATAGGTCAGTGTAATGAGATTTGGATAATATCCAATCTTGGATGTATCTAAAGATAACAGCGTGTGAATACATCTTTAAATCGGGATAACCCATCCCCCCCTCCTTCCTGGGCAGTATAAGTTTGGCCTTCGAAATCCTGGGGCGCTTGCCCTGCCAGAGAAATTTGGAAAATAAGGCATCTATTTTTTGCATGTCAGACTTTACCAACACAGTAGGCAACATCTGCATACAATAGAACAGCTTAGGGAAGAGAATTGAATGTATAACAGTTAGACGGCCCAGAAGGGATAGAGGAAGGTCTCTCCATGCCTCCATTTTCGTTGCTAATTTTGCTATTATAGGGTGAAAATTAGCCGAGTATAGCTTTTTTAAATCAGAACAAATTTGTATGCCCAAATATTTAATCTGTGACAATGCAATTGAAAAGGGGAAGGAAGGATCGGTCTGCAAGTCAGGGGGTATCTTACCCAGAGGTAGTATCTCTGATTTGGACAAATTGACTCGGTATCCTGAAACCAAGCCAAAAGAGTGTAGCAGATGTAGTAGAGCTGGCAAAGAGCGTTGAGGATTAGATAGAAAGATAAGAGTGTCATCTGCAAACAAGCTCACCCTCAGTTCCTCAGCTCCTACTCCTATACCAGTTATTAAAGGGGACGATCTTATTGCCACTGCTAATGGTTCTATTGCAATGGCAAACAAAAGGGGCGATAAAGGGCATCCTTGTCTCGTGCCTCTTTGTAGAGTGAATGCAGGAGAAAAGAGTCCATTGCAGACTACCTGGGAGTTAGGAGTAGAGTAGAACAGGCGGATAATATCAATGAATTGAGTAGGGAAGCCAAATTTTTCTAAAGTGCGGAACAGGTGAGGCCATAATACAAGATCGAAGGCCTTTTCCGCATCTAACGTGATTAGAATTGAAGGGGAAGAAGATGGGGTTACGACAGTAGCTTGATGTATTGCAGCTAGGACTCTTCGCACGTTCACTACTGAATGCCTCCCAGTTATAAACCCCGTTTGGTCTTTGTGGATTATAAGGGGCAAAATGGGTTTCAATCTTTCAGCTAAAATTTTTGTAAAAAGCTTATAATCAGAATTTAGCAGCGAAATAGGTCTGTATGACCCGGGGAGGGCTAGATTTCTGCCTGCTTTCGGTAAAATTTTAATAAAGGCATCCGAGAAGTGAAGAGGAAGAGACCCAGTACTGATTATATGATTAAAGCATGCAGCTAAGGGTTGGGCAACCTGTGAGTCCAACATCTTGTAAAATTCGTTAGTATAGCCGTCAGGTCCTGGGGACTTGGCAAGTTTCAATTGTTTTATAGCTAATAAGATTTCTGCAGTGGTAATGGGTGCAGTTAAGGATGAACAAAGAGAGTCAGGGAGCTGAGGAAGTGAGAGCGAGTCCCAATAGGCAAAGGGAAATTGAGAAGAGGGGGAGGGAAGAGGGGGGTCAGTAGTAGTAGGAGAGGAGGTTAGATCAGGATTCTCTGCTGGTACAGAATAGAGGGTTTCATAGAAGGACTTCATGACTTCTGCAATTTGTTTATCTGAAGTGGTGAGAGATCCATCCGCTTGTAACAGCGGGTGGACCACAGACTGGCCCCTTGAACCCTGTAACAGGTTAGTCAAAAGCCGTCATGTTTTATTACCAAATTTATAAAACTTAGCGTTAACTTGAAAGTGGTGGTGATCACCACTTTTTTGTAATAATTCACTGAAATGCAATTTGGCTGATAGGCTGGGGAAGGGGATAATTTATAGGTCTGAAAGGCATTAGATAGATTAGCTTGCAGTTCTAGGTAGGAGGCATTACGTTGTTTTTTAAGGGAAGACACATAGGCAATCAATTTACCCCTAATTACAGTCTTGGCAGCCTGCCAGAAGACTGTGGGATTGGAACTCGCATATGCCTCATTCTCACTCAGATACTCCCCCCACCAAGTCTCCAGTTGAGACTTCAGATATTGAGATTGCACTAAGTGGGAAGGGAATCTCCAAGTGGGAACAGAGCTCCCCGTCTTTCCAAAACTCACCACCATGTGAACCAAACCATGATCCGCTACAACAGGGGGCTCCATTTCCACCGATTCTATTCTCGGAAAAAACTGTTCCGCTACCAGGATATAATCAATTCTTGACCACGTGTTATGAGTCAGAGAGAGGCATGAATATTCCCTCTCTATAGGGTGCGTAGCCCTCCAAGTGTCTATTAAGTTAAGTGTCTTAAGAAAAAAAGGTATACCAATTTTAGGCAGTGTCATTTCTCGTTTCGGAGGGGGAGTCCTGTCCAGGAAGGAAGATGAGAGTAAGTTAAAGTCACCGCAGACTACCAATGTGGCAGGATCCAAAACATGCAATCTTGCTATCAGGGAGGTGAAGAAGGTTTTGCTATATACATTTGGTGCATAGATATTGCATATATGAAAGACCACACCTCGGAAATCTAGCTTCACTATTAAAACCCTGCCCTCCGTATCAGAATCCATATTAGACACATTAATATTTAGGGATTTCTTAGCTAATATCACCACACCCCGTGATTTATTATTATAGGATGAAGAACCCAATACTCCCCAGCCCATCATGTTCAATTTTTTAACCTCTTCGGGCTGTAGATGTGTTTCTTGCAGGCAGATTACATCTATCATATGTTTATTTAAATATGTCAAGAGACGCCGCCTTTTGGCAGGAGTGTGTATACCCCGTACATTAAGAGACCCAACCTTAAGAGACATCATAACACAGGTAGGGAATCATCACTCTAAACACCAGCACTTTTAAACCTAGTCTAGGAAGGGATGGGGAGGGATCACACATGAGGGACAAGCAGACATTAAAAATAAAAACATATAAACCGATAAAGAACATAAGAAAAACAGATACAAGCCACCATGAGCAGCAACTATTCATCTTCCACTTAGACTTCCAGTGGGAATCCAGGCCTCGTGCAGCCAGTGCTCCGAGGGCTGAATTCTGTAGTAACGACAATGAAAATAAGACCCTACGGCTCGGTCTCCGCTCAGAACACCACCCCTTGTAACTATTAACCATTTGTCCCCATCTACTCAGGGCACGGACTTAAGCACATTGAAACTCAGGGATACAACATATTGCTTTAGATAACAACGTAAAGGAACAATAATGTGTCAGCATATGAGCAGTAAATTTTACTGGTGCGTTATTACTCAGGGGACAGTTTGTTTGTTGGTTTGTTTGATTTCTCGTTATCGCCCCTTATAGACAAATGCAGCCTGACTTGACTCAGTCATCTGGGGCCTGGGACAGATCCATATTATTTCTCCCCTCAGCTTCCTCTTTGAGAAATGCCTCCGCGTCAGCAGGTGTGGTAAACTCGGAAAATTCTGCACCAGTGTAGATGCGTAGGCGCGCCGGGAATAGCATCATGAATCTTCGGTTAGATTTAGCAAGCATGGAACAGATTGGGGAAAAGGCACGTCGCAGTCTCGATAGCTCGACAGAAAAGTCTTGGAAAATACGTAGAGAATGCCCTTCCCATAAAATAGGGTTATATTTGCGGGACGCCTTCCAAATCGCCAATGTATGCAGATAGTTCAATGTCTTAAAGATCACCACTCTTGGACGTTGAGAAGAGTCTCTGGCCAGATCTCCCAAACGGTGCACTCTTTCAATCACCATGTCAGCACAGTCCCTGTCTATCTTTAACAGAGCGGGGAGTGTAGTATGGACAAAGTGCTCTAAGGCGGCCCCTTTAAGTGTTTCAGGCAGGCCAATGATTCTTAAATTATTTCTTCTGGTTCTGTTTTCGATGCTATCTATCTTCTCTGATAGACGTTTATTATCTAGAACCAGAGCGGAGATAGTTTTCTGTAGCCCTGTTACATTGTCAGTGTTGTCACTAATGCGCTGCTCAGCTTCAGTCATCCTGCCAGCCAAGTTTTTTATCTGTGTTGTTATGTCCACCACAGCTTTTTGCAATAATGGCGCCATTGCCTCCTGCAACGCCAGTACCATGTCCTCATGTGCAGAGGAGTGTGTAGGTATACTAGATTTAGAGTCCCCCGTGCTAGCCGCCGCTGCAATGGGTTTTTTACTGACCGGAGTTCCAGGGGCTGTATCGGCGTCCGGCGCCATGTTGTGTTCCCCCCTGCGCTTCTCCTGTCTCGGTGGCTGTGGCGGAAGGAGCGTCTTCGGGGCGGCTGGTGACGCTAAAAATTTCTCCATAGTCTCCTCTGTCCGTCGAGGGGACCGGGAGCGGTGTTTCCCCGATGCTGACAGCGTGTTTGCGGTAAGGGGTCAGTGTTGAGAGCGGAGCCGCGAGGAGAAGCTGCTCACTCTCCCATGCCGGAACCGGAAGTCCAGTATGCTTTGCATTTGAATGTTCAGCCTATAGTGATGTAGAGGGTATGTTTAAGTTCTATATCAGTATTGGTACCTGAATGACAGTGCCTCTTTCTTTTGGAAATCCCCTCCCCCCCCCCCCCCCCCCCTCCCATTTATTTGAGTAGTTTGTGTTGTTGTAGAAAGGACAGAAGTTTTTAGTTGATTGTTTTGGTGTTTTTGATAGGTGAGCTCTCCTTTATTTATTGTAGGCAATTGGTCCTTGCCGGGAAAAGACACGCCCATCCGGGCATGCTTCTGAGGAGAGTTGAACACTGACAAATAATTTGCATGCATGTTCTTGTTTATTTTCTCCGTTCTTTGTTGTCTGCTCCCATAATAGCTTCATTCAACTTAATAAAGAACTTTAATTGATTGATGTAAAAGAAAATTTGATGGAAATGGATTGTAACTTTGGCTTTCTGCGTATTTATTTTAGAGAAGTATTTTTGAGTTAACATACACTAAGTCTTATGGGTAACCATTTGGGAGTTTACTGCTCTTATCCACTGAAATGCTACTGGAAAGTGTAACATTTTTCCCATTAAAAGTACGAGATGGAACACATTTGCTGCTAGTTCAGAGCTGGTCTCTTTGTTCAGCTCCAAAAACAGAAAACATTTAGCTGAATTTGTTGCAGTAATGAGCGATATCCAAGATAGCAAATCAACTATATTGACAACTTATTAAAATTTCCTTTGTACTCTGCTCTTTAGTGATCTCTGCAGTTAATTAATATCAATGCTACATCCTCCTTCTTGAGTAAGGAGATGCAGTAGGTATAATAAGGAATATTGTTTATAATTGGTGGCATTGCATGGGGTGTGTGGGCTTTGGAGCATGAGGGGGTGTAGCATTGCTGGTAAATTGCTCCGTGCAAAGTCATTCTAAGGAGCCAATTCAATAAGGGGTGAATAGCAGATGATGCCTACATGTGCCATTGTAATGAAGTTGGAATGCCAGCATCATCACTTTAAATCGTCCCATAAATCTCACACGTTAGTTAAAATACGGGTTACCATAAGTGCGGCTGCTGTGCATGCTGCATTGCTTGCACAGGATGCAATAAAAATCCCGACAGACAAAATGCCGACAGCCATTGACCGATGGTCAAAATACCAACAAGGTCAAACTATCGACATGGTCAAAATACCGAGATTTAAAATACCAGCAAAGTCAAAATACTGACATTTAAAATGTCGACAAACAAAATGTCGACACGAGTTTTTCATGATTTTTCATTGAAATCAACTTGTTCATGCTTTACCATCCCAGTGGACCTGTAGTGGGAATATAATACTTCCCGAAGCGCGAGTCATGCGAGGGGACACGGTACACTTATAAGGGTGTCCATGTCGACCTATGTCGACATACACCCCCAAAAAAACCCAGTGAAAACCCCGTTTCAAGTTTTTGACCTTTCGACATTTTAAATGTGGGTATTTTGACCGCGTTGACATTTTAAATGTCTGTATTTTTACATTGTCGGTATTTTGACCTTGTCGGTATTTTGACCATCGGTCAATTGTTCTTGGTACTTTAACCGTCGGGATTTTGATTGTAGGTATTTTATACTGAACCCGCTTGCACTGCTCCTGCTTGCTCCTATGGCTTCCATGTATGCCGAGGGCTCCTTGGAATTGCAATAAAGCCTCAATGGATCTCTAACTTCTAGCAAATGTAAAATAATATAATACTATATGAGATATGAAATAATTCCTACAGTATGCAGGAGTCTCTACAGGTTTGAAAGTTCTCCAGCACAAAGGAGAAGTTAAGTTAGAAAGGATAATGCTTTCTCCTGGCGGTCATGAGGGCGTAGGAGTTGGGTTAATACTGTATGTGGTTATTCTCTCTGTGTTTATTCCACTTGTTGCTCTCCCTCATCCCCTGGATCCTTCTTGCAAAATGTATAAATCAGAATGTATTTTTATTTTTTTACAAAAAATGTCAAAAGTCTGCATTTCTCCTGGTTCATAAAAGAATCCCCATTGTATTAATTTGTACAGAGGTGCACAGGGAGACACGGCCTCCGTATTTTTGAAACTTTTAGAAATAAGGAGAAATCAGGTACCTAAGAAAAGCTTGTAATTTCTTTAGGTTATATTAACATTTATAAGGTGAGGGAATACATAGCGGGAGGTTAGCTTTAGAGGCTGTCATGACGGATCTTGTGGAGATGTGTTCTTCTAATCCAGGAATGACGGTGTAGCTGAGACTATGCTCCAGAATAAACTTTCCTTTTTGGTGAACCTTCAATTATGAGCCCAAGTTATCTGTGAATTTCCTTTTCTTCACAGTGTGTTTGAAACCTTATTAATGGCAATGGATTATGCAGTGCGATCAATGCATATTTTTAGATTTTTTTTTTCTCACTTTCAACAGTCATTTGCAGTTTCCAGTTAAAGTGCGGCGTTCTCAGAATTTCAATGCGTGTCTCCGACTTGGTGACAAGCAGAAACAAAGTAATTCTCTTATCAGCAGATCTTTCAGGACATGGCTCAGGCAAGTTGGAGTGAAAGCAGATGCTTTTGTCACACTGGAGAAATACATATTGGGCCTAATTCAGACCTGATCGCAGCAGCAAAATTGTTCTCTAAAGGGCAAAACCATGTTGCACTGCAGGGGGGGGGGGGGGGGCAGATATACTGTAGCATGTGCAGAGAGAGTTAGATTTGGGTGGGTTATTTTGTTTCTGTGCAGAGTAAATACTGGCTGCTTTACTTTTACACTGCAATTTAGATTTCAGTTTGAACACACCCCACCCAAATCTAACTCTCTCTGCACATGTTACAGCTGCCCCCGCCTGGAGTGCAACATGGTTTTGCCCAGTAGAAAACAATTTTGCTTCTGCGAACAGGTCTGAATTAGGCCCGTTGCCACCAATTGTCTTTGCCTTGTAACATTCTGTTATAAGCTTTATTAGCAAATGTACAAATCAAATAAGTATTCGTATGTGTATATATATATATATATATATATATATATATATATATATAGTGCTGAACCTGTCTATCAGCAGGTCGCTAGTTGTTGTGCAGACTTTTCTCCCTCTATCCCTGCTTTCTATTTCTCTCCCCCTCTCTTGTTCTGTCTATCTTCCCTATTCCTCCTTCTCTCTTTTTCTCCTCTTGTCTATCTCCATGCTTTTTTTGGGGGGTTTCTTTTCTTACCATTTCTCTCCCTCCTCCTTTCTCTGTCTCCATGTTTTCCTGTTTGTCCTCTTTTTACTGAATCTCTCTATTTCTCTCTCCTCCTCTACACCCCATTTCTGGCCTTCCATTGTCTTTCATCTTCCCTGGGACCACACCGCTCATTGCCGCTCATCTGGCCCCTCCAACTCACTCTCGCTCCAGTGTTCTCCAGCTCGATTCAGTTACACTTGCATTTTTCAAAGTGGCATTTGTGGATCTGTACGCGGGTTAATCACAGCACATGTGTGCACCAACAGTCTGCAGTATGTGTCACTGTGCATGTCAGGATCTCAGGGACACAGAGGCTTGCACATATATATATGGGATAATAAGAAATCAGGCCCAAAATGTACTAGAGACACTGGGCTGTGCGACTTTAACTATACAGGAATTAGTTTTATATGGGTGTGATACGGGATCCAGGCATTGAGGATGCCGGCGGATAGAATACCGACACCGGCATTGCGTCAGTGAGAATCCCGACAGTTCTTTGTAATGAAGGACCCTCTCCCTAACTTTCCCTTTCCGCAGCCTAACTCTAACCCTCCCTTCCCGCAGTTGGGTTACGGTCATAAGGTCGACCACACTTAGGTTGACAGTCATTAGGGCGACCACTATTGGTCGACATGCATTAGGTCGACACGGTCACTAGGTCGGCATGTACTAGGTCGACATGGAAAACGATCGATATGCGTTTTTCAACTTTTTTAAATTTTTTGAACTTTTTCATACTTTATCATCCATGTGGACTACAATTGGGAATAGTAACCTGCCCGCCCTGCAAGGGAACACGGTGCACTAATTCGGGTTCCCTGTCACTTTTCGAAGAAAACGACACCTAAAAACACACAAAAAAACTCATGGCAAACTTTTTCCATGTCGACCTTGTTCAGGTCGACCTAAGGATCATGTCAGCCTAGTGACCATGTCGCCCTAATGCATGTCGACCAATAGTGGCCGACCTAATGACCCATTCCCCCGCAGGCTAACCTTCCCTTCCCGCAGGCTAACCCTAGCCTCTCCCTGATACTTACATTCGGGATGTTGACTGTTGGGATTCCGGCGCCGGTCTTCTGTCCGCTGGCATCCTGAGCACTGGGTTCCTAACATCCCGCAGATGACGCACAATGGAAATTGGCATGACACAACATCACGGCGCTTGCATTGTAGTGCTTTGTATACAGCTACAGACTCATTCTCGCACAGATTTACAAATGTTGCACATCAAATAGATAAGTGGAATCTTCAAATTAGTTTTGTTGCTCCTAGTTGTTTTATTTATGCAAATTAGCAGCACATTTTGAGCAAAAAAGACCCTTGTGCAGCTGAATTATCTGGGACCTGGTGTTCGGATGGGGGGTTGTTTGGCGCGACTGAAGCCACAGCGTATGAGGACACATCTGTAGTTGACCACTTCTATGCACTATTGGCTAGTACATGTCATCACTGATGGGGTGGTCTTCAGTATGCCGGCTGTCGGGATCCCGGCACACAGTATACCGGCGCCGGAATCCCGACAGCCGGCATACCGACAGCCGGCATACCGACACTTATTCTCCCTCGTGGGGGTCAACGACCCCCCTGGAGGGAGAATAAAATAGCGTGGCGTGCGTAGCGCGCCACCGTGCCCGCAGCGTGGTGAGCGCAGCGAGCCCGCAAGGGGCTCATTTGCGCTCGCCACACTGTCGGTATGCCGGTGGTCGGGCTCCCGGCGCCGGTATGCTGGTCGCCGGGAGCCCGACCGCCGGCATACCATACTACACTCCACTGATGATTCCTTCTAGAAGAAGGAGTTTGGTAAAGCTATCCACTTGGTGTGTTACAACATTGCATGCTTTATGAGTTTCTTCACTTGAAAGAGGATGCTGGTAAGTCTGGTTACATACTGTCTGGTCCATTAGTCACTGGTATCTCTCTGCTGAGTATATGGTAACTTCCTTCAATTTATCGGAGGTCATATGCTTTACAATAGCAATTGTACCACTTTGGTTAAGGTGAGACGTTTTATATGACCTGTTGCTATGGAGTCAATACATCATGTATGTCTGGTACATATTTGCACACTGGTGTTATAGTCACACCCAGTGCTTGAAGTGAGCGATTGCACTGACCTGGAAGTTGCTGCTTCCGGAGAAGCGAGCGGCTTACAGCGGGGGAGTGGCTTGCGCTGTTCATCATACACAAAGGGCCTAATTTAGACCTGATCGCAGCAGTAAATTTGTTCTCTAATGGGCAAAAACATGGGGGTCATTCCGAGTTGATCGCTCGCTGTCGATTTTTGCAGTGCAGTGATCAGGTAAAAAAATGGCAAAACTGCTTATGCGTATGCACCGCAATGCGCAGGCGCGTCGTACAGGAACATAGAGGATCGGTGCTGGGCGATGGATTTAGTGAAGATTCCATTCGCACAGCCGATCGCAAGGAGATTGACAGGAAGAAGGCGTTTGTGGGTGTCAACTGACAGTTTTCTGGGAGTGTTTGGGAAAATGCAGGTGTGTCCAAGCGTTTGCAGGGTGGGTGTCTGACGTCAATTCCGGACACAAACAGGTTGAAGTGATCGCAAGGGCTGAGTACAGTAAGTCCAGACCTACTCTGAAACTGAACAAAATGTTTGTGCAGAGCTCAGCTGCACAGGCGTTCGTTCGCAACTTGCAAAGCGAAAATACACTCCCCCGTCGGCGGAGACTATGCATTTGCACGGCTGCTAAAAGTAGCTAGCGAGCGATCAACTCGGAATGAGGGCCCATGTGCACTGCAGGGGGGCAGATTTAACAAGTGCAGAGAGAGTTAGATTTTGGTGGGTTATATTGTTTCTGTGCAGGGTAAATACTGGCTGCTTTATTTGTATACTGCAATTTAGATTCCAGTTTGAACACACCCCACCCAAATCTAACTCTCTCTGCACATGTTATATTTGCCCCCCCCCCCCCTCCGGCAGTGGTTTTTCCCAACCGCTAACAAATTTGCTACTGCAATCAACTCTGAATTAGGCCCCATGTGCACTGCAGGGGGGGAGGGGCAGATACAACATGTACAGAGAGAGTTAGATTTGGGTGGGGTGTGTTCAAAATGTAACTTCCAAGATCCCTATTGTGAAGAATATATCTCACGCATGTGGAGAGTTGGAAATAACAGTTCCAGAGCCAACGGTGTCTCTTGACAGTCTATGAAATATAATTGTTATCAGGTTTCTTGGGGGTCTCTATGAACTTGAATTAACATACTGTATATTTCTAATTGCATATACCTCTGTTTAATGAACAGCACCTGCTGACTAAATGATGAATAAAATATAACTCTATAGCTAATCAGTAAATTGTTACAGCAATGGCCCTCATTCCGAGTTGTTCGCTCGCAAGCTGCTTTTAGCAGCTTTGCACACGCTAAGCCGCCGCCTACTGGGAGTGAATCTTAGCATAGTAGAATTGCGAACGAAAGATTAGCAGAATTGTGAATAGACACTTCTTAGCAGTTTCTGAGTAGCTCCACACTTACTCGGCAACTGCGATCAGTTCAGTCAGTTTCGTTCCTGGTTTGACGTCACAAACACTCCCAGCGTTCGCCCAGACACTCCTCCGTTTCTCCAGCCACTCCCGCGTTTTTCCCAGAAACGGCAGCGTTTTTTCACACACACCCATAAAACGGCCAGTTTCCGCCCAGAAACACCCATTTCCTGTCAATCACATTACGATCACCAGAACGAAGAAAAAACCTTGTAATGCCGTGAGTAAAATACCTAACTGCATAGCAAATTTACTTAGCGCAGTCGCACTGCGGACATTGCGCATGCGCATTAGCGACTAATCGCTCCGTTGCGAAAAAAAAATAACGAGCGATCAACTCGGAATGACCACCAATGTACGGTACCTGTTGCAAGTGTGTACTTTCCTTGGCACTGCCTGAATATGTATGTAAATTGGTGGCAGGAAATAAGAAACTGCAGGCTTCCATAGTAAGTATACGAACACACTCATCACATCTTTGCAAGTTCTTATTTTATAAGGTCTATTATAGCAATTTAACAACTGATGCTTATTAGCAGAGAAATGCAATTATTCTAAAAGCTAGGGCTCATTTATTCTGCAAGACACGATACAAAGTCTTCAATGCAGACAAAGGAGGAAAACACAGAAGGAACAATTGACATTGCAACAAAACTGTGACGTTATGGAGGGCTGCCGTCAGAAATTGTGGGGCTCGGGGCTGAAAAATAGGCAGAACCACCCCTATGTGATGTTACATGTCATGATGTCATATATAGGTGGAGCGCCGTGGACCTGCAGGAATGATTCACAGAGGGCTGATGCACAGGGAAGGCTTGTTTTTAAGAAGTCCTTCCTACACATCGGCCTGTTGGTGCCGCATAGCCTGGTGCATCTCCATGTATCGGTGGTAGGAGCCACAGGCGGTACCCCCCTTCTGTCTGGGCCCGGGACTCCAGTACCGGCAGTCCCCGCCTGATGGAGGCCCTGACGTTATGTTTCATACAGGGGGCTTAATTCAGACCACATCACAGCAGCAAATTTGTTCTCTAATGGGCAAAACCATGTGCACTGCAAGGGGGGGGGGGGGGCAGATATAACATATGCAGAGACTTGGGTGGGGTGTGTTTAAGCTGAAATATAAATTGCAGTATAAAAATAAAGCAGCCATTATATACCCTGCACAGAAACAGTATAACCCACCCAAATCTAACTCTCTCTGCACATGTTATATCTGCCACACCTGCAGTGCACATGGTTTTGACCAGAAAAGATCAAATTTGCTGCTGCGATCAGGTCTGAATTAGGCCCAAAGTCCGGAGCCCTGCAGTGCCACCTACCTGCCTGTGTAACAACGCATCCTGCTTCACCCTCGGATGCATGCCAATGCAGGGTGATGCTCTGCAGGGCACGAGGAGGAAGAGTGATACTCTGCAGGGCAGGGGAGGACTGATGCTCTGCAAGGTAGGATTAAGAGGAGTGAGGCTCTGCAGGACAGGAGAAGGAGGAGTGGTGCCCTCCAGAGAAGGGGAGGACTGATGCTCTGCAGGGTTGGGGAGGAGTGATGCTGTTCAGTGTTGTGGAGGAGTGATGTTGCTACTGCATTGCGTACTACTCTCTATCATCCCCAATGTGCAGTATATAAATAATGGATAATTCTGCCTCCTGCTGTCACCTTCTGCCTCTTCCTCCCACCCACTTCCTTCCTTTGTCACCATCTGTTTCCCCCTGCCACCATCTGCCTCCTGCTGTCACAAACTGACACCCTCTGCTTCCCTGTCACCCACTACCTCCCCTGTGTGCCTCACCGCCCTTGTGAGCCTCACTGCCCCTGTCCTCTTAAGGATATGCCTCCTTTTTAAGTATCATGCACCAATATTGTAAAGCAGAGGACGTAGCTACAATGAGTCAATTCAGTTCAAATCGCATCATCGCCTGCTGAGTCCGCCCACTTCACTTGGCAAGTGGGTGACTGGGCAGTATGAGGAGACCAGATCTGGGAGCTTTGCCCACTCTTCTGTCATCCACTGCTATCACCCTCTCCCTGTCACCCATTGCTATCACCCTCTCACTGTCACCTTCTCCCTGGCATCACCCTCTCCCTGTTACCCACTGCTGTCACCAGTTCCTTGGCACACCCCCTCTCCTTGGCATCACCTTCTTCCTTTCACCCACAGCGGTCACCCTCTTGCTGGTATCACCTTCTCCTTGTCAACCTCTCCCTGGCATCACCCTCATTCTGTCACTGCTGTCACCCTCTCCCTGTCACCCACTGCTGTCACCTTCTCGCTGGTGTCTCCCTTTTCCTGCTGTCACCTCTCCCTGTCACCCACTGTGATCACCTTCTCACTGGCATCTCCCTTTCCCTGCTGTCACCCTCTCCCTATTACCCTCTCCCTGATGTCACCTTCTCCATGTCACCTACTGCTGTCACCCTCTCCCTGGTGTCACCCTCTCCCAATGACCCACTGCCATTACCCTCTCCCTGTCATCCACTGTGGTCAGTCTCTCCCTGGCATCACCCTTTCCCTGTCACTGGTGTCACCCTCTCCCTGTCACCCACTGCTGTCATCTTCTCCCTGGCGTCACCCTCTCCCTTGCATCATCTTCTGCTGTCACCCATTCCCTAGTGTAACCCTACCCCGGTCATTCTCTCCCTGGCATCAACCTCTCCCTGTCAACTAGTGCTATCACCATCTCCCTGATGTCACCCTATTCCTATCACACTCTCCCTGTCACCCACTGCTGTCACCATCTCCCTGGCTTCACCTTCTCCCTGTCATCCTCTCCATGGCATCACTCTCTACCTGCTGTCACCCTCTTCCTTTCACCCACTGCTGTCACTTTATCCCTATCATCCACTGCTACCACCCTCTCCCTTCAACCCACTGATGTAACACCCTCCCTGTCACCCACTGCGGTCACCTTCTCCCTGCCATTACCCTCTCCACGTCATCCACTGCTGTCTGCTTCTCCCTAGCGTGACCCAGTCACTATCATCCTTTCCCTGTCACCATCTCCCTGGCATCACCCTTTCCCTATCACCCACTGATTTCACCCTCTCCCTGTCACCCTCTCCCTATCACCCATTGTGTTCACCTCCTTCCTGGCGGTACTCTCTCCCTGGCATCACCTACTTCCTGGCATCACCCTCTCCCTGTTACTCACTGCTGTCACCCTCTCCTTGGCATCACCCTCTCTGTGGTGTCATCCACTGTTTTCACCATCTTCCTGTTACCCACTGCTGTCACCCTCTCCCTGGTGTCATCCTCACCCTGACACTAACTACACTCATCCTCTCCCAGTCACCCACTACTGTCACCCTATCCCTGTAATTTTCTTGCATCACCCTCTCCCTGGCATCACCTGCTCGCTGTCACCATCGTCCTGGCGTCATGCTCTCCCTGTCACCCTCTCCCTATCACCCACTGCTTTGACCCTCTCGCTGTTGTCACCCTCTCCGTCACATACTGAATCTCACTTGTCACCCCCTCTCCGTCACCCCCTGCCTCTCTCTGTCTGCCTCTCCCTGTCATCCTGTCCCTACCACCACTGCCTCTTCCTGTCCACCTTTGTCTGTGTCCCTTTCCCGTCACCCTCTGCAATGTAGCATATTATGAACTTGGGGTAGGGCAGTGGAGGAGGGCCCAAAGCATAATTTTGCACCTGGGAACACCACTACTTTCCATTATGCACAAATATGCCTATTCGTCCAAGAGCTTGTATTTAGGTGCTAGCCCGGAACTGCCTCAATAAAAACACATGCAGACCTAAATTGCAGGTGTAATATATACTATTATTAAAATATGCTGCAAGTGCGTGGATATGCAAAACTGCAACTGGTAAAAGTAGAGATGTGCGCCTTCGGTTTTACTCGGATTTACTTGGTTTTACCCGGGTCTCAAAAACTGCATGGCTATGGGCTCTCACATGTTTTGGATACCTAATAAGATAAATCTGAACTAATTATAAGATAAGGAAGGTTAGAAGAACCATTAAGGTTTGCCCCGATTACGCTAGTCAATGTGCTTTCGCCAGTGGTTTCAACCATTTGTTTTGCTTGCGAAATTCGCTTTTGCTTTCAAGCTTTAATTTCTGTTGAAAAATCTGTGTAATAGACCTACAGCAGATACAAATCTTCATCTTGTGTGCAACAAAAAATGCTTAAAGATGCACAAAAAAACCTACAATATATGCATGAGCAATAAATAAAGCATTGTCTGCGCCAGTGGTGCAGGCGCAAACAACCAATCCCCTTCATCATTGTGTATTTGTTACTGCTCTTGACCACACGCAAATTATTCAAATAATCTCCTATATAATAGCCCAGATCTGTGACTTTGTGACTCATTTGCTAACGCTGGGCGGAGTCACAACACTGGGCGGAGTTAGTCAAATGAGTCACAAATCTGGCCAAATCCATATGGAGACTAGGAGCAGAAGCAGATAGTATGGGCATGGCACAGGCAGGATGCATACCTCCCAGCTTTCTTCAGGAGCTTTCATCAGGCAGAAGGAGGAACACACACGCGACGAAAAGGGGGCGTGGCCAACGAAATGGGCGTGGCTTCACAGGAGGTCCCCCGTTTTCGTCAGTGAGGGGGCATGCCCAGCGCTCTGTGAGCTGCTGGCATGCCCCCAGGGGCTGATTATGAGTCCGGGGGGCCCATGGCTCTTGAGACAGGGGAGCCCTATCTCATTGCTGTGCCTGCTGTGGGGTTGGGGGCGTGGCCTAATCGCGGGACGCGAGGCCACGGCCCCTTATGCAAATTCCGGGATTTTTTTATTTTTATGGAATTTTGGCTCCTCAGCTAGGGCTAAATCCAGAGGAGGTGGTCACTCCCCCCTACACACCTGCACAGGCAGAAGAAAGCTGCCTCCCTGCAACACCACAGACCTGCCAATATGCAGCAGCGTGTGCTGACTGTAGCACAATGCTGCCGCTGTTGCTGGCAAGACGGGGGAGCTTCTGAGCTGGGACAGAGCTACTCGAGCCGGGGGGCCCCCTAAAACTGTGGGGCCAACGGTACGTACCCCCTGGCCCTTAATCCGGCTCTGCTGCTGGAACCCCCCCTTAATCCGTACCCCCTGATGCCTCCTCTCCCTCTGTCTCCACTATTCACCGCTGCTCCAGGAGCTTTCCAACTGCCCCCCCCCCCAACCGCGGGACACTGCGACCCGCGGGTGGGACAGACCCCAAAAAATGGGACTGTCCCACGAAAATCGGGATAGTTGGGAGGTATGGGGGTGTGTGAGGGGGTATGCCGTACAGACAGACGGGCACCGGCTCACTGTGTGCTTGACCCCCCACATCAGCATACTGAGCAGGGTCTCTCTGGCGCGGAGGAGTGTCACTTTCTGGCACACTCCACGCTTCATAGCTGCAGTTTTGTGGGGTACCTACCGCTGTGCAGGTTCCATACTGCCTCTGTTATCTCCAGCCTAGGCAACCCCACCGCTAGCTGCAGCGCTGCCACCCGCAGTGAGGTGCGCCCAGCTCCTTCACACACTTTAGCCGGTGGGTAGCGCTGCAGAAGTTCGAGCTGCTTGCAGGCTCCGACTTCCTCCTCCCTCCAGCTGCAGCGTCTCCTGGGAGCTAACCAGTCACTCCCAGTCTCCCCTTACCACAGTGCCCAGCAGCCGCGAGGTCCGCGCCGCGTGCATGCTACGACCCCCTCCTCCCTCCAGCCGCAGCGTCTCCTGGGGACTAACCAGTCACTCCCAGTCTCCCCTTACCACAGTGCCCGGCAGCTGCGCGAGGTCTGCGGTGTGTGACTGAGGAGGAGGGGAGGGATGCGGACGGGCAGAGGAAGCAGGACTCCAACCTAAGAGAGTCAGCCATGCCAAGTCTCTACCAGCAGCAGATCCCAACAGGTTGGCGTAGAACAGCAGCAGCCAACAGCAGTGACTCCAGTAAGACACATCTGTCTGTCACCACTGTTTTGTCCCTAATACCAATCTCTCCTGTGCCCTGTGTTCTGTCATGTTCCTGTCACCCCTGGCCTTGCCTTGTCACCCTTATCCTGGCCCTTCACCCATATCCTGGCCCTGTCACCCTTATGCTGGCCTTGTTACCCCTATCCTGGCCCTGTCACCCCTGTGCTTGCCCTGTCAACCCTATACTGGCCCTGTCACCCCTGTCCTGGTCCTGCCGACCCTACCCTGGCCCTGTCACCCCTATCCTGTCCCTGTCATTTCTGTCCTTGCCCCGTCGCCCCTGTCCTGGCCCCGTCGCCCCTGTCCTGGCCCCATCACCCCTGTCCTGGCCCCGTCACCCCTATCCTGGCCCCGTCACCCCTGTTCTGACCCTGTCACCCCTGTCCTGGCCCTGTTACTGCATACCCTCCAACTACCTTTTTGGCAGGTACAGTACTCGCAGCGCCTCCAGACCCCTCCCCAATGCACCACACATCCGCACCTTCCCCTCCACCACATGCGGAACTCCACCCCTCCCCCACACGCTGTGCCTCCAGACCCCCTACACCACCCGCGGCTCCCACTCCTCCGCCCCTTGACCACCCACAGCACCTCCAGACCCCCTCCACCATCCACCCCCATATAGGTCTCCCCCCACACCTGCCCCCCTCCACCCGCAGCATCTGCAGACACCCTCCTCCATCCGCGGTCCCCCTCTCACCCACCCCTCCCCCACCCATGGCACCCCCGCACCTGCCCCTCCACCACCTGCAGCACCTCCGGACCTCCTTCCCCATCCGCCGCACCACCCGTACCTGCCCCTCCCCTACCCACGGCGCCTCCGGACCCCCTTCTCCACCCCCAACACCCTCGCCCCTTCCTATCCCACAGCACCTCCGGAACCCTTCACCCATCCGCAACATCCCTGCACCTGCCCCTCCCCCACCCGTGGCACCCCTGCCCCTCCCCCACCTGCAGTGCCTCTGTACCCCTCCCCCATCTGCAGCCCCCACTCCTCTGCCCCTCCCCCATCCGCAGCACCTCCCGACCCTTCCCCATCCGGGCTCCCCCACCACTTCCGGCCCCCTCCACCCGCAGCATCTAGACACCCTCCCCCATCTGTAGTCCCCCCCCACACCTGCTACATTCTGTACATCGTGCCCTGCAGGTGCTGTTCACGCCGTCGCAAGGGGCTGCGCCTCCTTCACCATCGCACGCCCTTTCATTGTGCAATATTTAACCACTAACAAAGGAATGCAGGTAATACTCCATATAATACAAATATTGAACCCCAGAAAGGCATGCAAGGGTTAAGGGGGCGTAGCCCCTTGCAACGTTGTGAAGAGCGCCCGTAGGGCGCGATGAAGCACCTAGTATATACAATATACAGTGACAGTGATACTGCCAGTGATATCTTACCTAAAGGCCAGTATTGACGGGGGAGTTGTGTGCTGAGCGATCTTAACACAGACCGCTCAGCACACATCTCTCCCCCCGCTCAGCACAGCGCAATGTGTGCTGAGCGAAGGGGTGGGGGGGGGCGCTCACTGCACACAGCGCTGAAGTGAATCTAGCACCGGCGATAGCGATGCGCGGCTATCACTGGGGGGTATACACACGACAGATCCGTGCTTAAAATCTAAGCAATCTAGTCAGATTGCTTAGATTTTAAACACGGATCTCTCTGTGTGCATCCATTAAGCTTTGCGTATCTTGTATTTCACTAATATGACAATGTTTTGTTTTTTTAAAGACACAAACACACACACGGAACCCACTTACAGAACAAATCCTGCATTTGACCCTGTAGGGCCTGATTCTGAGTGGCACCTTGGCAAAACCATTCTGCACTGCAGGTGGGGCAGATGTAACATGTGCAGAGAGAGTTAGATGTGAGAGGGAGGGCGTGTCCAAAATCACATGTAAACTGCAGTGAAAAAATAAAGCTGTCCAGCACTCGTGGGCTACATGCAAAAGCAGTGAGTTTTACCCTGCATGCAAAATAAATGTATTTGCTCCTCTTGCATTGCAACATGGCATGTCCCAGTACACAGTCACAGTACTTGCTCTTATTTGCTTTTAATGCCTGTAATGTTTTAAGGCAAGCCTATGAGTGTTCTCTCTTCTCCTGCTTCAGCTGTTTTATTAATGCTTTACCATAACTTACATAAGTGAGTACCAAGGCATTCCCTAACACCAACAATCAGAGCCGGCCTTAGGCATAGGCAAACTAGGCAAATGCCTAGGGCATTTGGTATGCTTAGGGGCACCAGCAGCTTCTGCTGATTAAAATGATATGCGGCATGCCTATATTCTGTGTGTATTCCTGGAAATCACTGTAATGTAGCATTTCGTATGCAGATACAGCCGCAGTCACACACAGAATATAGGCATGCCGCATATCATTTTAATCAGCAGGAGCTGCTTGTGCATCCTTGCCACATAGTAATGCAAATAAGATGCATTTTCATAAACAAAAGGCGCCCGACGTTAGCAGAGCTGCCAGCTGACTCATGCCAGGCATCTCCTGCAGAACTAGCAGCGGTGCTAGGGGGCACCAGCCAAAATCTTGCCTAGGGCATCATATTGGTTAGGGCCGGCTCTGCCAACAATAATGATTGAATTATCACCAATAAACAAACTAATAAATAGCAATGAATAATCAGCAATATATAGCTCAAATACAGTGCTGCACAGAATATATAAAATAAAATAAAAATCTGAGGAGGAAGAAAGTAACTAGTGTCTGACAATGAGGTCCAGAACAAAATAAAATCCAACAAAAGACAGCTGAAAATCTGTATTGATTGAGAAATAGCACGGTCGGTGTCCTTTCTGACACAGGATCCCCCCTGACACAAAAGGATGAAAAGCGCATACGGCACAGCTCCCAAAGCACTGATCAGAGCAGGCAGTGTAATAATCTATAAGACGGAGAAACAGAAGCACAGCCTCTGGTGCAATCACCTTTGTATAATAGGTTGTATGAAAACAACAATTGGAGACTTAATGCCACGATGGCTTATTCAGTAACTGGAAAGAGAAGAGAAATGCAATTGGAAATTAAACATCCTAGTGATATTTGGTGGACCCCTTCATTCAAAGTAAAGCATTCATTACCTCTAATACCAAGAAATAAAGACACAGAGACTTGAATTTGGCAGAAAAATTGCTAGCTATTTATTTGACCCTAACCATAGCAAACTTGTAAATGAAAACTTTGTTAAGATGCCGATTCAGCCGGCATATGGTGGCAGAAAAAAGAACGGCTCTATTAAACTGACGCTAACCTTAAAATGTTAAAATTCAAAACCATCCTAATTTAACTACAAACTATCAAATCGGTAATAGGTGCCCAACTCAACCCCCACAGTGACTACCCACCCTGATGGGTGCCCTGCCGCTGCCCCCGGACGGGTGGTCGAGCGGCCAAAAAGTCGATGGAGGTGAGTGCACCTAAACCATACCAAACTGTAAATCACTACAGCTTACCATACAACTACAAACTGACGTTCTTTTCCGCCAATAAATAGCCAACGATAAACCCAGCCAACAATTCAACGCCAAGGCACTCCGTGCCAGAACCTCTACCAACAGGGCGGGAGGGCGGGAAGGCAAATCACCAACAAGAGAGAGCAAAATGGCCTAGCCTTCCCTATATATATTAACCCTCCCCTTTTTCCAAAGGCTGTACTTTCATCACAAGCTAGGTCCACCCCTCACAAGATGTTTAACTCATTCCTTTCCTATGCAGTCAATTCTCTCTCCTAAACATCCTAGTGATATTTGGTGGACCCCTTCATTCAAAGTAAAGCATTCATTACCTCTAATACAGTGGCGTAACTACTGCCCCCGCAGCCCTCGCGGTGGCTTGGGGGCGAGGGGCAGCGGGGGCGCCGCCACTGATTTAGAGCAGATTGACATGCGGACGAACGTCCGCATGTCAATCTGTTGTCACTAGCCCCCCGCTGTGAAGTAGGGACACGGAGGGCACAGCGTGCGCCTCTCCTGTGTCCCTCTGAGTCTCCGGCGTGTCGGGGGGCGTGTCCTATGAAAAGGGGGCGTGGCTTCGCGGAGGACCCGCGATCGCGGGCCACGCCCCCGTTTCGTCACTGAGGGGGCATGCCCAGCGCTCTGTGAGCTGCTGGCATGCCCTCTCTCCCACTGTCTGCGCTGAATAGACGCTGTGCGCATGCGCACAGCGTCTATTCAGTACTGCTCTGCTATGCAGAGCAGTGACTGTAGGAGCCTCCCAACTGCCCCCCCCCCCATCGCGGGACACTGCGGGAGGTATGCATATATGGCACTGGGGGGGCACTGAGGGGGCATATATGGAACAGGGGGGGGGGCACTGAGGGGGCATATATGGCCTGAGGGGGCATATATGGCACTGGGGTGGCACTGAGGGGCATATATGGCACTGAGGGGGCATATATGGCACTGGGGGCACTGAGGGGGCATATATGGCACTGGGGGTCACAGAGGGGTCATATATGGCACTGAGGGGGCATATATGGCACTGCGGGGGGCACTGAGGGAGCATATATGGCACTGAGGGGGCATATATGGCACTGGGGGGCACTGAGGGCATATATGGCACTGGGGGGCACTGAGGGGGCATAGATGGCACTGGGGGGCACTGAGGGGGCATATATGGCACTGGGGAGGCACTGAGGGGGCATATATGGCACTGGTGGGGCACTGAGGGGGCATATATGGCACTGCGGGGGCACTGAGGGGGCATATATGGCACTGGGGGGTACTGAGGGGGCATATATGGCACTGGGGGGCACTGAGGGGGCATATATGGCACTGGGGAGGCACTGAGGGGGCATATATGGCACTGGGGGGGCACTGAGGGGGCATATATGGCACTGTATGTGTACCTGGCACATGGGGGGCTATATTTGGCACTGGGGGCACGTGAACACCTGGCATTGTGGGGGAATATCTGGCACTGGGGGCATATGTGGCACTGGGGGGAGAGGCTATATTTGGCACTGGGGGCATGTGAGTACCTGGCACCGTGGGGGAATATCTGGCACTGAGGACATATGTGGCACTGGGAGCACAGCCCTAGCAACAAGCACTACCCCCTAGCAATGAGCATGACACCCAGTGCATGAAACCCCTGGCAACGAGCATGACACCGAGTGCATGAAACACCTGGCAACGAGCATGACACCCTGAGCATGAAAACCCCTGGCACCGTGCATGGAACCAAGAGCATGAAACCCCTGGCAACGAGCAGGTCATTTAAAAGTAATTAGAAGCCTTAATGTAGGACTTAATGTGTAATGGGCATTACGGTGTGTGGCATAATGTATCACGGACATCGCGGTGTGTGTCAGAATGTGTCACAGGCATTACGGTGTGTGGCAAACTATATCACGGGCATTGTGGTATGTGGTATAATGTCTCAGGGGCATTGCAGTGTGGCATAGGGTATAACGGGCATTGCGGTATGTGTCACAGGCATTACGGTGTATGGTATACTAGATCACGGGCATTGTGGTATGTGGTATAATGTCTCAGGGTCATTGCAGTGTGTGGCATAATGTATAATGGGCATTGCGGTGTGTGGCATAATGTGTCAGGCATTACGGTGTCTGTATACTATATCACGGGCATTGTGGTATGTGGTATAATGTCTCAGGGTCATTGCAGTGTGGCATAATGTATAACGGGCATTGCGGTGTGTGTCATAATGTATCACGGACATTGCGGTGTGTGGTATACTATATCATGGGCATTGTGGTATGTGGTATAATGTCTCAGGTTCATTGCAGTGTGTGTCATAATGTATCACGGACATTGCGGTGTGTGTCATAATGTATCACGGACATTGCGGTGTGTGGTATACTATATCATGGGCATTGTGGTATGTGCTATAATGTATCAGGGGCATTGCAGTGTGTAGCATAATGTATAACTGTCATTGCGATTCCTGTCATAATGTGTCACAGACATTACGGTGTGTGGCATAATGTGTCGGGGGCATTACAGTGTGTGCATATTGTGTCATGTGCATTATTGTGTGTGGCATAATGTCTGAGGGCCTTTGCAGTATGTGGCATAATGTATACTGGGCATTACTATAAGGAGGAAAAATGACAAATAATGGAAGGGGCATGAATCAGGATTATTTTTCTTTCCTGTGGTGGCTAACGTCTGGGCGTGCAGGTTGCAAAACTGGGGTATAAGGTAGTCTATTCCTGCAACGCCACGCCTCTTTATGCGAAGCCGCGCCCATTTAAACAAAACCACGCCCCTTTTTGGCGCCGCGCGCCTTCGGCGCGCACATGTTTGTCCCTTTCCTAGTGCCAATTATGGGGGGGGGGGGGGGCGCCGAAGAATTTTTTGGCTTGGGGGAGAAAAATTTCTAGTTACGCCACTGCTCTAATACCAAGAAATAAAGACACGGAGACTTGAATTTGGCAGAAAAATTGCTAGCTATTTATTTGACCCTAACCATAGCAAACCTGTAAATGAAAACTTTGTTAAGATGCCGATTCAGCCGGCATATGGTGGCAGAAAAAAGAACGGCTCTATTAAACTGACGCTAACCTTAAAATGTTAAAATTCAAAACCATCCTAATTTAACTACAAACTATCAAATCGGTAATAGGTGCCCAACTCAACCCCCACAGTGACTACCCACCCTGATGGGTGCCCTGCCACTGCCCCCGGACGGGTGGTCGAGCGGCCAAAAAGTCGATGGAGGTGAGTGCACCTAAACCATACCAAACTGTAAATCACTACAGCTTACCATACAACTACAAACTGCCGTTCTTTTCCGCCAACAGCGAAAGACTCTTCCCCAGAGTGTTCGCACCGCCACCATAACCTCACCCTAACTCCTGCAACACTAGACACAGATCCTCCAGGAAAAGCATCATCCCCTCATTGGATAGATGCACACCATCAGGCAGAAAAAGGTGACTGTCTCGGAACCGAATCCTAGGGTGGCGAACTACTTTGCCTCCGTGGGACAACACCCACTTCGCCACCGCCCCATTCACCTTCTGTCTGGCCTCATCAATCCGGCGACCATCCGCCACACCTCGCCAACTCAACCTTGGCACCATCAAGGAGAACACCAAGACACAATTGGTCCATGCTGCAGCCACACTGGCCAGATCCTGTATCATGGCCCACCGCAGCTCCAAAGATGTCCTCTTCCCCAGGTCGTTGCCACCTAGATGGACCACCAGCACCCTAGGGACTCCATGCTCGTTGGCCTGACTGACTAGTCTACTCCTCAGATCTTTCCACATCATCCCCCGCCAACCAAGCCAACGAACTCCCTGAGCCCTAGGAAACATCTGAGCCCCCTCCGAGGCCAAAAACCTGGCGGCCCAATACACATAAGAGTGGCCAACCACCCAAATAGCCAAGTCATCTTCAAACCAACCTGAAGAGGAGGAAAGGGGGTAAAATTGGTTACTAATTATCTATATCATTGTTTATTAAATGCATTAACCTGAAGGATCTGCCAAAAGAAAAAATTGAGTTTTCGTTTATTGCAGAAGTCACGGCCTAGCCGAGCTGCACAAGCTTCTAGCCAATTTGAAGCGGAACATAAACACACAATGGGAAAATCAAATTAAAATAAGAAAATAAACGGGGTTGGGGGGGGGAGGGGGGGGAGGGGGGTATAAAATGGGAAAAACACGTGAGAACTCAGCTGGAGGTGAAAGCGTAAAAACCTGCTGAGGGACTTTGATTAGAACTGATCAGCCGAATTGTGGATTAGAATTCAGTCCGTCAAGTCAGGCAAAAAATCGCAAAAGAACTCCAGACCCCCGCTGCCGGCTCATGCTAGCAACGGCGAGTGGCTAATCCCTGAGTAGGATAAAACGGGAAGACAAACAAACGCACAACACAAGAACGTACTGAACTGTAACAACATGATTATAACAACTATAATTAAACAAAAAACCACGCGCAAGCCAACCTCTCATGCAACGGGGCGAATATATCATCTGTAACTTGACGACTTCCATCGCCCCACCGCCTTGATTTCAGCCATGGAAAATCCCGCCGCCGCAGCCGACGTCGCAGCCCCTATGCGGAAGGAATGTGTCCCGAAAGCAGCGGGTGGAAGGCCCAAGCTTGCCAGACAGCGACCCAGCATCCAACGAAATTGCTATTTCGTCACCGGCAGCCCGTCATAATGCAGCAGCCATGACCCCCGACCGTCGGGCCGTACTGCCTCATATTGCACTGCCAACCTTACTGGGCAAATGCTCTCCTCAAGTGCCGGAACCAAGGTGACCCATCAACCTCTCCCCACTTGGTCCGTCTTAGAGCGACGCAATCTGCATAGCAAGGACCTCTCACCCAGCACCACGTCCCCGACAAGCATGCGCGAATCTGCTCGCTTAGAAGGCGCTACCAATTCTGAAACCCTAAAGACCCCGTGGTAAGCCATTGAGAACGCCAAACTGATCAAGAGCGACTCAAACATGGACGACGCGATACCTCCAACTGCCCTGATGACAGCCGGCAGCAAGGCCGCATCAATGGGCCGCCTCCTGTCAGGCGGCGCCGGCGCGACGCGCGCCCATCCTTTCATCGCCTTCAGCAGAATCCCACTTTTCGTCACGTCAGGGACGCCCTTGATTTTGCTGAAAAACGAAATACCAGCCAAGTACCGGGATACCACCGCTCTGGACCTACCCGAAACATACAGCTGCCAAATAAAAGAAAGCATCATCCGATGCCCGCTCTTACCTTGTTGATTTTGTCCTCGAACAAACTCCTCCCACTCGCTCCAAGCTTGTCCGTAAGCCTTAAGCGTGGTTGGCGCGACTGACCGCAACGCTAGACCCTCCAGTCCGGCCCGATCACCTGCCAAACATAACCGGGACAATGAAAACCATGCTCGTCGGCCTCGGGTGCCAACAAACAAAACCTTCCCACTGCCCTCGCGACAATGAGTCGGCAATTCCGTTCTCCAGACCAGGCACATGCTGCGCGCGGAACCACATGTTCCTACGTAGGCATGTCAATAGCAACTGTCCCAGCACCCTCAGAACCACCAGCGACTTCGCCCTCTGGTTATTTATCGCATGCACCACGCCCAGATTGTCACATCTAAACAAGATGCTGCGATGAGCCAGCCGATCGCCCCAGACCTCCAGCGCCACCATAATGGGGAAAAGCTCAAGAAGCAAAAGGTCCTTAGTTAAACCTTCGCGATGCCATTCCGCCGGCCACGATGCCGCGCACCAAGATCCCTCCAGATAGCAACCGAATCCAGAGTCACCCGCTGCGTCGGTGAACAGCTGCAACCTAGCGCTGTCGACCGCTGGGGCCTGCCATATACACACCCCGTTGAAGTCCTCCAGGAACGAGGCCCATACGGCCAAATCCCTCTTAATCTCGGAGGACAGGCGCACGAAATGGTGTGGTCTGGCACACCCCGCAGTCGCCCTTTCTAGCTTCCGGCAGAAAACCCTGCCCATCGGGATTACCCGACAAGCAAAGTTCAACATGCCCAGCAAGGACTGCGCCTGCCGTAGTGTGACTTTACACGACCCCTCGAACCGGCAAATAGCGTCGCGGAGCTTCACCACCTTGTCCCGAGGCAGTCGACACGATCCCGCCACCGTGTCAATCTCAATCACCAAAAATGACAAACAGGAGACCGGTCCCTCTGTTTTATCCTCGGCCACGGGAACGCCGAAGTGGAAAAACAGAGCTCGGATGCTGAAAAGCAAGTCGCCGCACCGCGGTGAATTTGCTGGACCCGCACACAGGAAATCATCGAGGTAATGGGCGACCCCGTGACCCCCTGACGAAGACTCCACGCACCAATGTAGAAATGTGCTAAACCGTTCGAAAAACGAGCATGAAACGGAACATCCCATCGGCAAACATTTGTCGATGAAATACTCCGCTCCAATCCGAAAACCCATAAAGCGGAATGAGTCCGGATGTAACAGCAGCAACCGAAAAGCGGACTCAACATCAATCTTAGCCATGAGGGCCCCAATCCCATAACTGCGGACCAGCTCCAACGCCTCGTCAAACGACTGATACACCACCGAGCAATGAGCCGGCGGTATCGCGTCATTGACCGACGCCCCCGACGGGTAAGAAAGATGCTGAATGAGCCTAAAAGCGCCTGGAGTCTTCTTGGGAACCACCCCCACTGGGGAGATGACCAAGCCATCCACCGGGGGTGAGATAAACGGTCCCTCCATCCTGCCCAACCTGACCTCCTTATCCACTTTCTCCCGCAGCTCCAACGGCAAGGCTCGGGCAGACTGGAGGTTCCGCTGGGCCCGAACCGACACCTCGCTCGCAACAGGCAAGCGAAAACCAAAACGAAAACCGGAAAACAAAAATTTCGCATCCGCCCTATTTGGATATCAATCCAACCACTTGCCCATCGTATCCAAATTAATTGGCGTTGGAGCACTGCGGAGCGCTCCCGCACGCGGCCGGTCTTGGGTAAGTTTGCTTACCCCGGGTACCCTGACGACTGCCTTTAAAGCAGGAGGAGGCTGGGTGGGAACCGCCACATTGCAAGCACAAATGTAGAAAACGACACTGCTTGCCAAAGGAACAGGCCGCGTTGTTAAACGCGAAGCATTTTCCTTTTGCGGCGGCCTGCCCCCCTGCTCGGATGGCCGACCTACCTGGCTTGGCCGATCCGCCGTCCGCGCTGGACCCTTGGGCGGACGACCCTGCGCGGTGCCCGTCCGCCCCCGCGTTCCGGGGCTCCTTAGCCTGTTGCAAAGCCCGAGTGACCTTGAGCCATACTTCCACGTCCTTGCACCCAAAGTCCATGACCTGCAACCCGTCCTGCTTCTCCCGGAATTCCTCGTCATACCTACGCCACTCAGTGCCCGACGATGTGCGCTGCATATCGTGTATGAGATGCAGGTACCGAATGATGTTCATATGCTCGTCCGGCCTATCTTCTAGGTAACAAGCCGCGAAGACCCAAAAGCCGGCCAGCCAGTTGTCGAAGGTACGGAAGGCCTCGGCCCCGATGCCCTTCTTTGCTGCCGCCGACTTATAGTCCTTCTTCGCGTTCTTTGTCAAGACGAACACATCGACGTAGTCCCCCCTGTGGATCTTCCTACGGCAGCTGTCCCTCAGCCCCCGCATCACGGCAGTGTAGTCGCAGCGGACAACCCCGGGCAAATCGCGGCGCTTCTTGGCCCTGCGAGCGTCCTCGCTAAGCCGCTTGCGCCTCTTCCGCCTTTCCTGCTAACCCGCCGCCCTCTTGGTGAATTTCGTCGCACGCTTCTTCGCCCTAGTCGTACTACTGACTTCGGACGCAGGCGACGACAGAGAAGAGGAAGAGCTGCGAGAACTAGAGCGCGTGGAGGAGCCCGATACCGCCTGTACCACCTCACCTGATGCCGTCGACTGCTCCGACACGGAATCCTCCGGCGTGGCAAATCCGACATCCTCATCCTCGTACTCCGTCATCTCCACGTCTCCGCGCTCACCTGCAGAAGAAAACGGAGCAGAGGACCCAGACAGCAGTCGCGGCGAATGCCTAGCACCCCGGGGGGCAGGCGTCGCCGCCACATGCCCCTGCTCGTCCCGCCCGGCACAATGATCGAGCTGCGCCGCGGCCGCTCCGAGCTCCCTGCAGGCGCGAGCAACCCACTGCGCTGCCGACACCGCCCGTGCACCGGACCCGCCAGCCGCTGCCGGCGCGCCGGAACTGTTTGCCACTCCCGGTGACGCGGCCGCTGCCAGCGGCCCCAAAACCGCCACCACCATGGCCAGGGCCGACGCCAGTGTTCCGGAGGGGTCTTGACCACCCCAAAACACGGCGTCGTCCCTCGTGGGCTCCCGAGCCGGCGTCGGCGTGGGCTGGCCGGCCCGATGCCCAACAGGCGCCACCCGGGGCCCCGACGCCCGGCGCCCAGATCGGCCCGGTGGGGAACCGGCAGCGCCCCTGACCTCCAGCGGCCCGGTCCCCCACCAATCTTGGCTCTCCTCCTGCGCCCGCCCGACAGAGCCAGCGCCGCCATCACTCTCCTCCCCACCACGGGCACCCACCCCCCGCAGGCTGGAGCTACCTCCGCCCGCTGGGTGGGTCCCGCGGCGAGAGCTCATGTTGGTGTGCGCAGCCCTGCTGCCTTCTATGAATTCCCTGCCTCTCCTCCCCGCCCGCCCCCCGCCGGACTCCGGCTGCAGGGGGGTGAGCTGGGAAGACAAGGAGAATAGCGGCGCCGCTGCGCGCACTCGTGCGCGAACGGCGCCGTTCCCGCCAGCAAGCTCCTGGCCGCATCCCCTTGGTCATCTGCCGGGCGAGGCCCCGCGACAGGCCTCGCCCGGCTAACAGCCGCCTCCCGCCTGGTCCCCCACCCCCTCGCCTGGCACCTGCACTCGGCCTCGGCAAAGAGGAAGCAAATGGAGACGAGTGCGGCTCCATCGACGGGCGCCCACCGCGGCGCGCGGGCGCCCGACACCGATGCTTCCTCCGCCACGCTCGGAGGTGAGGGCTGCTGCCCTTCCACCTCCGGGCGGCCTGACCGGACCTCCGGCCTACCCCGCCGCCCGCGCCCGGCCGGCAAAGCCGGCCTGGCCCCCAGCGGCAAGGCTGACCTGGTCCGCCGCTCCGTGTCCCTGCCCGAGCCTGCGGCAGCCCCAGGGGACGGAGCCCCGTCCCCCATGCCAGCCAGCCCGTCCACGGGTCCAGCCCCACCGCCAGATGCGCGGTACCGAGCTGGGGTCCCGGCGGAACGTCGAGGGCGGGAAGACATGTTATAATGGAGCGGGAATGCAGGGGAGAGCTTGCAATAATAAAATTGAGTACCTCACAATCAAAATGGGGAGACTCTGCTATGCAGCACTCACCCACTCACAAGGCAAATCACCAACAAGAGAGAGCAAAATGGCCTAGCCTTCCCTATATATATTAACCCTCCCCTTTTTCCAAAGGCTGTACTTTCCTCACAGCTAGGTCCACCCCTCACAAGATGTTTAACTCATTCCTTTCCTATGCAGTCAATTCTCTCTCCGAAGGTTCAATAAAGTGGTCTACAGAAATCTGACAATACAACGCGTTTCATAGCTGTTGTTCCTACATTAGTAGTAGTCACTTACTGCAGAGGCACTAAATAGCCAGCATTCTGCAGCATCATGGTCTTTTTATATTGTTCTACTTCCACAATTAGGCTTTCAGTTATTGGTGATGTGCTGGCAATTGGCCCCAATCTATACCATTTATTGGATTATTATTATTATTATTATTATTACTACTACTACTGTGTGTAGGGTCGTTCTTTTTTCTTCACATTACTTTCTACCTCCTTTAAATAAATAAAGTTGACCTTTTCCCTGCCAGTATGTTAGCATATCTTTATTGTAGATATCTGTATGTTTTTCTCTATTTCTCTAGCTGAAAGGCCTGGAGTTGTGTTACTGTCATTATAGATGGTCTATTTACTAAGCCTTGGATGGAGATAAAGTGGACGGAGACCGAACCCCCCCGAACTTCACCCTTTTTACACGGGTCCGAGGCAGGTTCGAACCTTCCTGCCTTGCTCGGCTAACCCGAGCGCGCCCGAACGTCATCATCCCGCTGTCGGAGTCTCGCGAGATTCGGATTCTATATAAGCAGCCGCGCGTCGCCGCCATTTTCACACGTGCATTGAGATTGATAGGGAGAGGACGTGGCTGGCGTCCTCTCCGTTTATATAGTTATATACTACACAGTTGATCTGATTGCTTAGCTTATTGTGGGGAGAATTGGGGAGCAGCTGTTAGGAGGAGTACAGTGCAGAGTTTTGCTAATAGTGACCACCAGTTTTTTATCCGTTCTCTGCCTGAAAAAAACGCTCCATACCATATCTGTGCTCAGTGTGCTGCATGATATATCTGTGCTGAGTGCTCACACTGCTTAATTGTGGGGACTGGGGAGCAGCTATAGCAGGAGTACAGTGCACAGTTTTGCTGACAGTGACCACCAGTATACGTTTGTCTGCCTTAAAAACCCTCCTGTGGTGTCTTTTTTTTTTATACTATAAACGCAGTCTGCTGACAGTGTCCACCAGGTCCATTATACTGTATATAGCAGTACGGTAGGCCACTGCTGTACCTACCTCTGTGTCATCACTCGTCATCCATAAGTATACTATCCATCCATCTACATTGTATACCTGTGGTGTCTTTTTTTCTTTATACTATAAACGCAGTCTGCTGACAGTGTCCACCAGGTCCATTATACTGTATATAGCAGTACGGTAGGCCACTGCTGTACCTACCTCTGTGTCGTCACTCGTCGTCCATAAGTATACTATCCATCCATCTACATTGTATACCTGTGGTGTCTTTTTTTCTTTATACTATAAACGCAGTCTGCTGACAGTGTCCACCAGGTCCATTATACTGTATATAGCAGTACGGTAGGCCACTGCTGTACCTACCTCTGTGTCGTCACTCGTCGTCCATAAGTATACTATCCATCCATCTACATTGTATACCTGTGGTGTCTTTTTTTCTTTATACTATAAACGCAGTCTGCTGACAGTGTCCACCAGGTCCATTATACTGTATATAGCAGTACGGTAGGCCACTGCTGTACCTACCTCTGTGTCGTCACTCGTCGTCCATAAGTATACTATCCATCCATCTACATTGTATACCTGTGGTGTCTTTTTTTATACTATAAACGCAGTCTGCTGACAGTGTCCACCAGGTCCATTATACTGTATATAGCAGTACGGTAGGCCACTGCTGTACCTACCTCTGTGTCGTCACTCGTCGTCCATAAGTATACTATCCATCCATCTACATTGTATACCTGTGGTGTCTTTTTTTATACTATAAACGCAGTCTGCTGACAGTGTCCACCAGGTCCATTATACTGTATATAGCAGTACGGTAGGCAACTGCTGTACCTACCTCTGTGTCGTCACTCGTCGTCCATAAGTATACTATCCATCCATCTACATTGTATACCTGTGGTGTCTTTTTTTTTATACTATAAAAGCAGTCTGCTGACAGTGTCCACCAGGTCCATTATACTGTATATAGCAGTACGGTAGGCTACTGCTGTACCTACCTCTGTGTCGTCACTCGTCGTCCATAAGTATACTATCCATCCATCTACATTGTATACCTGTGGTGTCTTTTTTTTATACTATAAACGCAGTCTGCTGACAGTGTCCACCAGGTCCATTATACTGTATATAGCAGTACGGTAGGCCACTGCTGTACCTACCTCTGAGTCGTCACTCGTCGTCCATAAGTATACTATCCATCCATCTACATTGTATACCTGTGGTGTCTTTTTTTTATACTATAAACTAGAGATGAGCGGGTTCGGTTTTACTCGGTTTTACTCGGATTTACTCGGTTCTCAAAATGGCATCTTATTGGCTCACGGACGTCACGTGTTTTGGATAGCCAATAAGAAAAATCCGGATAAAACCGAACTGGCGTTAATTCTGGCGTTACATCCGAACCCGCTCATCTCTACTATAAACGCAGTCTGCTGACAGTGTCCACCAGGTCCATTATACTGTATATAGCAGTACGGTAGGCCACTGCTGTACCTACCTCTGTGTCGTCACTCGTCGTCCATAAGTATACTATCCATCCATCTACATTGTATACCTGTGGTGTCTTTTTTTTTATACTATAAACGCAGTCTGCTGACAGTGTCCACCAGGTCCATTATACTGTATATAGCAGTACGGTAAGCCACTGCTGTACCTACTTCTGTGTCGTCACTCGTCGTCCTTAAGTATACTATCCATCCATCTACATTGTATACCTGTGGTGTCTTTTTTTTATACTATAAACGCAGTCTGCTGACAGTGTCCACCAGGTCCATTATACTATATATAGCAGTATGGTAGGCCACTGCTGTACCTAAATCTGTGTCGTCACTCGTCATCCAAAAAGTATTCTATCCATCCATCTACATTGTATACCTGTGGTGCCTTTTAGTTGTGCGCATTAAAATATGGAGAACAAAAATGTGGAGGTTAAAAAAATAGGGAAAGATCAAGATCCACTTCCACCTCGTGCTGAAGCTGCTGCCACTAGTCATGGCCGAGATGATGAAATGCCATCAACGTCGTCTGCCAAGGCCGATGCCCAATGTCATAGTACAGAGCATGTAAAATCCAAAACACAAAAGATCTGTAAAATGTCCCAAAAGTCAAAATTAAAAGCGTCTGAGGAGAAGCGTAAACTTGCCAATATGCCATTTACGAAACGGAGTGGCAAGGAACGGCTGAGGCCCTGGCCTATGTTCATGGCTAGTGGTTCAGCTTCACATGAGGATGGAAGCACTCATCCTCTCGCTAGAAAAAAAGAAAAGACTTAAGCTGGCAAAAGCACAGCAAAGAACTGTGCGTTCTTCGAAATCACAAATCCCCAAGGAAAGTCCAATTGTGTCGGTTGCGATGCCTGACCTTCCCAACACTGGATGGGTAGAGCTTGCGCCTTCCACCATTTGCATGCCCCCTGCAAGTGCTGGAAGGAGCATCCGCAGTCCAGTTCCTGATAGTCAAATTGAAGATGTCAGTGTTGAAGTACACCAGGATGAGGATATGGGTGTTGCTGGCGCTGTGGAGGAAATTGACAAGGAGGATTGTGATGGTGAGGTGGTTTGTTTAAGTCAGGCACCCGGGGAGACACCTGTTGTCCGTGGGAGGAATATGGCCATTGACATGCCTGGTCAAAATACAAAAAAAATCAGCTCTTCGGTGTGGAATTATTTCAACACAAATGCGGACAACAGGTGTCAAGCCGTGTGTTGCCTTTGTCAAGCTGTAATAAGTAGGGGTAAGGACGTTAACCACCTCTGAACATCCTCACTTATACGTCACCTGCAGCGCATTCATCATAAGTCAGTGACAAGTTCAAAAACTTTGGGCGACAGCGGAAGCAGTCCACTGACCACTGAATCCCTTCCTCTTGTAACCAAGCTCCCGCAAACCACACCACCAACTCCCTCAGTGTCAATTTCCTCCTTACCCAGGAAAGCCAATAGTCCTGCAGGCCATGTCACTGGCAAGTCTGACAAGTCCTCTACTGCCTGGGATTCCTCCGATGCATCCTTGAGTGTAACGCCTACTGCTGCTGGCGCTGCTGTTGTTGCTGCTGGGAGTCGATCGGCATCCCAGAGGGGAAGTCGGAAGACCACTTGTACTACTTCCAGTAAGCAATTGACTGTCCAACAGTCCTTTGCGAGGAAGATGAAATATCACAGCAGTCATCCTGCTGCAAAGCAGATATCTCAGGCCTTGGCAGCCTGGGCGGTGAGAAACGTGGTTCCGGTATCCATCGTTACTTCAGAGCCAACTATAGACTTGATTGAGGTACTGTGTCCCCGGTACCAAATACCATCTAGGTTCCATTTCTCTAGGCAGGCGATACCGAAAATGTACACAGACCTCAGAAAAAGAGTCACCAGTGTCCTAAAAAATGCAGTTGTACCCAATGTCCTCTTAACCACGGACATGTGGACAAGTGGAGCAGGGCAGACTCAGGACTATATGACTGTGACAGCCCACTGGGTAGATGTATTGCCTCCCGCTGCAAGAACAGCAGCAGCTGCACCAGTAGCAGCATCTCGCAAATGCCAACTCGTTCCTAGGCAGGCTACGCTTTGTATCACCGCTTTCCAGAATACGCACACAGCTGAAAACCTCTTACGGCAACTGAGGAAGATCATCGCAGAATGGCTTACCCCAATTGGACTCTCCTGGGGATTTGTGACATCGGACAACGCCAGCAATATTGTGCGTGCATTACATCTGGGCAAATTCCAGCACGTCCCATGTTTTGCACATACCTTGAATTTCGTGGTGCAGAATTATTTAAAAAACGACAGGGGCGTGCAAGAGATGCTGTCGGTGGCCCGAAGAATTGCGGGCCACTTTCGGCATTCAGGCACTGCGTACAGAATACTGGAGCACCACCAAACACACCTGAACCTGCCCTGCCATCATCTGAAGCAGGAGGTGGTAACGAGGTGGAATTCAGCCCTCTATATGCTTCAGATGATGGAGGAGCAGCAAAAGGCCATTCAAGCCTATACATCTGGCCACGATATAGGCAAAGGAGGTGGAATGCACCTGTCTCAAGCGCAGTGGAGAATGATTTCAACATTGTGCAAGGTTCTGCAACCCTTTGAACTTGCCACACGTGAAGTCAGTTCAGACACTGCCAGCCTGAGTCAGGTCATTCCCCTCATCAGGCTTTTGCAGAAGAAGCTGGAGACATTGAAGGAGGAGCTAAAACAGAGCGATTCCGCTAGGCATGTGGGACTTGTCGATGGAGCCCTTCATTCGCTTAACCAGGATTCACGGGTGGTCAATCTGTTGAAATCAGAGCACTACATTTTGGCCACCGTGCTCGATCCTAGATTTAAAACCTACGTTGTATCTCTCTTTCCGGCAGACACAAGTCTGCAGGGGTTCAAAGACCTGCTGGTGAGAAAATTGTCAAGTCAAGCGGAACGTGACCCGTCAACAGCTCCTCCTTCACATTCTCCCGCAACTGGGGGTGCGAGGAAAAGGCTAAGAATTCCGAGCCCACCCGCTGGCGGTGATGCAGGGCAGTCTGGAGCGAGTGCTGACATCTGGTCCGGACTGAAGGACCTGCCAACGATTACTGACATGTCGTCTACTGTCACTGCATATGATTCTCTCACCATTGAAAGAATGGTGGAGGATTATATGAGTGACCGCATCCAAGTAGGCACGTCAGACAGTCCGTACGTATACTGGCAGGAAAAAGAGGCAATTTGGAGGCCCTTGCAGAAACTGGCTTTATTCTACCTAAGTTGCCCTCCCTCCAGTGTGTACTCCGAAAGAGTGTTTAGTGCCGCCGCTCACCTTGTCAGCAATCGACGTACGAGGTTACTTCCAGAAAATGTGGAGAAGATGATGTTCATTAAAATTAATTATAATCAATTCCTCCGTGGAGACATTCACCAGCAGCAATTGCCTCCAGAAAGTGCACGGGGACCTGAGATGGTGGATTTCAGTGGGGATGAATTAATAATCTGTGAGGAGGGGGATGTACACAGTGAAAGGGGTGATGAATCGGACGATGATGATGAGGTGGACATCTTGCCTCTGTAGAGCCAGTTTGTGCAAGGAGAGATTGATTGCTTCTTTTTTGGTGGGGGCCCAAACCAACCAGTCATTTCAGTCACAGTCGTGTGGCAGACCCTGTCGCTGAAATGATGGGTTCGTTAAAGTGTGCATGTCCTGTTTATACAACATAAGGGTGGGTGGGAGGGCCCAAGGACAATTCCATCTTGCACCTCTTTTTTCTTTCATTTTTCTTTGCATCATGTGCTGTTTGGGGAGCATTTTTTTCAAGTGCCATCCTGTCTGACACTGCAGTGCCACTCCTAGATGGGCCAGGTGTTTGTGTCGGCCACTTGGGTCGCTTTAAGCTTAGTCACACAGCTACCTCATTGCGCCTCTTTTTTTCTTTGCATCATGTGCTGTTTGGGGACAATTTTTTTAAAGTGCCATCCTGCCTGACACTGCAGTGCCACTCCTAGATGGGCCAGGTGTTTGTGTCGGCCACTTGTGTCGCTTAGCTTAGCCATCCAGCGACCTCGGTGCAAATTTTAGGACTAAAAATAATATTGTGAGGTGTGAGGTGTTCAGAATAGACTGGAAATGAGTGGAAATTATGGTTATTGAAGTTAATAATACTATGGGATCAAAATGACCCCCAAATTCTATGATTTAAGCTGTTTTTTAGGGTTTTTTTAAAAAAACACCCGAATCCAAAACACACCCGAATCCGTCAAAAAATTTTCGGTGAGGTTTTGCCAAAACGCGTCCGAATCCAAAACACGGCCACGGAACCGAACCCAAAACCAAAACACAAAACCCGAAAAATTTCCGGTGCACATCACTACTAAATAGGCAGTGTAATGTTCCTTTACAAAAGTACAGTAGCAAGTACAGTTTTGTGATGTCTGACAAAAGCATGTTTTTCATGGTCATGAGAAGAAGATGGTTTGCCAGGATGGGTGTGATTTAGGTAGTGGAAACATTTGCACCATCTGATGATGGGAATTGGGGAAATTTGGGACATTACTTGATTTCTTGGTACATTAAGTGCACAAGTGAGTCTGGTGTTGCAGTGAGGTGGAAACATAAAATGTAATTTAGCAGGATTACTGAAATGGCCTGGCAGGCTGGAAGAGCAAGGCTAACGGACGGGCTTTGTAATTGCCTCCAATGAACAGTCAGTGATCATTATGGAGTAACTGCTAACCTGTGAGGTAAGTCAGTTGTTAAAAGGAATTCAATAACGTGGGAACATCTTTAACTGCTCATCCTTCTGAAACTGCTGGAGGAATAGGATAATGCAAGCCAAACAAATCACTTTACGTTTTTTCAGTCCCCCCCCCCCCCCACAATGTATTATTATAGTTATTATTATTATTATTTTGCAATAAATTCTACTTTCATCTTATTTAGTCTGTGATTTAACGGGTTTATAATCAATTAAACATTTAACCATTTAAATTACATAATATTGGGGGTCATTCCGAGTTGTTCGCTCGTTGCCGATTTTCGCAACGGAGCGATTAAGGCAAAAATGAACTGAACGCAGGGCGTGTTTGTGACGTCAAACCAGGAACGAAACAGGCTGAGCTGATCGCAGTGTAGGAGTAAGTCTCGAGCTACTCAGAAACTGCTAAGAAATTTCTGTTCGCAATTCTGCTAATCTTTCGTTCGCTATTCTGCTAAACTAAGATACACTCCCAGAGGGCGGCGGCTTAGCGTGTGCAATGCTGCTAAAATCTGCTAGCGAGATAACAACTAGGAATGAGGGCCATAACACAGAGGTTGCACCTGTGCAGAGAGACTTAGATTTGGGTGGTTATATTGTTTCTGTACAGGGTAAATACTGTCTGCTTTATTTTCACACTGCAATTTTAGATTTCAGTTTAAACACACCCCACCCAAATCTCTCTCTCTCTCTGCACATGTTATATCTGCCCCACCTGCAGTGCACATGGTTTTGCCCATTAGAGAACAAATTTGCTACTGTGATCAGGTCTTAATTAGGCCCACTGTATGAAACATAACGTCAGGGCCACCATCAGCCCTCTGTGAATCGTTCCTGCAGGTTAACGGCGCTCCACCTATATATGACATCATGACGTGTGACATCACATAGGGGTGGTGCTGCCTATTTTGTTAATCCCGAACCCCACAATTTCTGATGGCAGCCCTCCATAACATCCCAGTTTTGTTGCAAAGTCAATTGTTCCTTCTGTGATTTCCTCCTTTGTCTGCATTTAAGACTTTGAATCATGTCTTGCAGAATAAATGAGCCCTAGCTTTTAGAATAATTGCATTTCGCTGCTAATTAGCATCAGTTGTTACATTGCTATAATAGACCTTATAAAATAAGAACTTGCAAAGATGTGATGAGTGTGTTCGTATACTTACTATTGAAGCCTGCAGTTTCTTATTTCCTGCCACCAATTTACATACATATTCAGGCAGTGCCAAGGAAAGTACACACTTACAACAGGTACCGTACATTGCTGTAACAATTTACTGATTAGCTATAGAGTTATATTTTATTCATCATTTAGTCAGCAGGTGCTGTTCATTAAACAGAGGTATATGCAATTAGAAGTAATATACAGTATGTTAATTCAAGTTCATAGAGACCCCCGAGAAACCTGATAACAATTATATTTCATAGGCTGTCAAGAGACACCGTTGGCTCTGGGTCTGTTATTTCCAACTCTCCACATGCGTGAGATAATAAGAATTTACTTACCGATAATTCTATTTCTCGTAGTCCGTAGTGGATGCTGGGGACTCCGTCAGGACCATGGGGATTAGCGGCTCCGCAGGAGACAGGACACAAAAGTAAAAGCTTTAGGATCAGGTGGTGTGCACTGGCTCCTCCCCCTATGACCCTCCTCCAAGCCTCAGTTAGGATACTGTGCCCGGACGAGCGTACACAATAAGGAAGGATTTTGAATCCCGGGTAAGACTCATACCAGCCACACCAATCACACTGTACAACCTGTGATCTGAACCCAGTTAACAGCATGATAACAGCGGAGCATCTGAAAAGATGGCTCACAACAATAATAACCCGATTTTTGTAACAATAACTATGTACAAGTATTGCAGACAATCCGCACTTGGGATGGGCGCCCAGCATCCACTACGGACTACGAGAAATAGAATTATCGGTAAGTAAATTCTTATTTTCTCTGACGTCCTAAGTGGATGCTGGGGACTCCGTCAGGACCATGGGGATTATACCAAAGCTCCCAAACGGGCGGGAGAGTGCGGATGACTCTGCAGCACCGAATGAGAGAACTCCAGGTCCTCCTCAGTCAGGGTGTGCCCCTGACCAAGTATCAGCTCGGCAAAGTTGTAAAGCCGAGACCCCTCGGGCAGCCGCCCAAGATGAGCCCACCTTCCTTGTGGAATGGGCATTTACATATTTTGGCTGTGGCAGGCCTGCCACAAAATGTGCAAGCTGAATTGTACTACACATCCAACTAGCAATTGTCTGCTTAGAAGCAAGAGCACCCAGTTTGTTGGGTGCATACAGGATAACAGCAAGTCAGTTTTCCTGTCTCCAGCCGTCCTGGAAACTATATTTTCAGGGCCCTGACAACATCTAGCAACTTGGAGTCCTCCAAGTCCCTAGTAGCCGCAGGTACCACAATAAGCTGGTTCGGGTGAAACACTGACACCACCTTAGGGAAAAACTGGGGATGAGTCCGCAGCTCTGTCCTGTCCGAATGGACAATCAGATATGGGCTTTTTTGAGACAAACGCCGCCAATTCTGACACTCGCCTGGCCGAGGCCAGGGCCAACAGCATGGTCACTTTCCCTGTGAGATATTTCAAATCCACAGATTTGAGCGGTTTAAACCAATGTGATTTTAGGAATCCCAGAACTACGTTGAGATCCCACAGTGCCACTGGAGGCACAAAAGGGGGTTGTATATGCAGTACTCCCTTGACAAACTTCTGGACTTCAGGAACTGAAGCCAATTCTTTCTGGAAGAAAATCGACAGGGCCGAAATTTGAACCTTAATGGACCCCAATTTGAGGCCCATAGACACTCCTGTTTGCAGGAAATGCAGGAACGACCGAGTTGAAATTTCTTCATGGGGCCTTCCTGGCCTCACACCACGCAACATATTTTCGCCACATGTGGTGATAATGTTGTGCGGTCACCTCCTTCCTGGCTTTGCCCAGGGTAGGAATGACCTCTTCCGGAATGCCTTTTTCCCTTAGGATCCGGCGTTCAACCGCCATGCCGTCAAACGCAGCCGCGGTAAGTCTTGGAACAGACATGGTACTTGCTGAAGCAAGTCCCTTCTTAGCGGCAGAGGCCATGAGTCCTCTGTGAGCATCTCTTGAAGTTCCGGGTACCAAGTCCTTCTTGGCCAATCCGGAGCCACGAGTATAGTTCTTACTCCTCTACGTCTTATAATTCTCAATACCTTGGGTATGAGAAGCAGAGGAGGGAAGACATACACCGACTGGTACACCCACGGTGTTACCAGAACGTCCACAGCTATTGCCTGAGGGTCTTTTGACCTGGCGCAATACTTGTCCAGTTTTTTGTTCAGGCGGGACGCCATCATGTCCACCTTTGGTCTTTTCCAACGGTTCACAATCATGTGGAAGACTTCCCGATGAAGTCCCCACTCTCCCGGGTAGAGGTTGTGCCTGCTGAGGAAGTCTGCTTCCCAGTTGTCCACTCCCGGAATGAACACTGCTGACAGTGCTATCACATGATTTTCCGCCCAGCTAAAAATCCTTGCAGTTTCTGCCATTGCCCTCCTGCTTCTTGTGCCGCCCTGTCTGTTTACGTGGGCGACTGCCGTGATGTTGTCCCACTGGCTCAATACCGGCTGACCTTGAAGCAGAGGTCTTGCTAAGCTTAGAGCATTGTAAATTGCCCTTAGCTCCAGTATATTTATGTGGAGAAAAATCTCCAGACTTGATCACACTCCCTGGAAATTTTTTCCCTGTGTGACTGCTCCCCAGCCTCTCAGGCTGGCCTCCGTTGTCACCAGCATCCAATCCTGAATGCCGAATCTGCGGCCCTCTAGAAGATGAGCACTCTGTAACCACCACAGGAGAGACACCCTTGTCCTTGGAGATAGGGTTATCCGCTGATGCATCTGAAAATGCGATCCGGACCATTTGTCCAGCAGATCCCACTGAAAAGTTCTTGCGTGGAATCTGCCGAATGGAATCGCTTCGTAATGAGCCACCATTTTTCCCAGGACTCTTGTGCAATGATGCACTGACACTTTTCCTGGTTTTAGGAGGTTCCTGACTAGCTCGGATAACTCCCTGGCTTTCTCCTCCGGGAGAAACACCTTTTTCTGGACTGTGTCCAGAACCATCCCTAGGAACAGCAGACGTGTCGTCGGAAACGGCTGCGATTTTGGATATTTAGAATCCACCCGTGCTGTCGTAGAACTACTTGAGATAGTGCTACTCCGACTTCCAACTGTTCTCTGGACCTTGCCCTTATCAGGAGATCGTCCAAGTAAGGGATAATTAAGACGCCTTTTCTTTGAAGAAGAATCATCATTTCGGCCATTACTTTGGTAAAGACCCGGGGTGCCGTGGACAATCCAAACGGCAGCGTCTGAAACTGATAGTGACAGTTCCGTACCACGAACCTGAGGTACCCTTGGTGAGAAGGGCAATTTGGGACATGGAGGTAAGCATCCTTGATGTCCAGGGACACCATATAGTCCCCTTCTTCCTGGTTCGCTATCACTGCTCTGAGTGACTCCATCTTGATTTGAACCTTTGTATGTAAGTGTTCAAAGATTTCCCATTTAGAATAGGTCTCACCGAGCCGTCTGGCTTCAGTACCACAATATAGTGTGGAATAATACCCCTTTCCTTGTTGTAGGAGGGGTACTTTGATTATCACCTGCTGGGAATACAGCTTGTGAATTGTTTCCAATACTGCCTCCCTGTCGGAGGAAGACGTTGGTAAAGCAGACATCAGGAGCCTGCGAGGGGGAGACGTCTCGAATCTCCAGTCTGTACCCCTGGGATACTACTTGTAGGATTCAGGGGTCCACTTGCGAGTGAGCCCACTACGCGCTGAAACTCTTGAGACGACCCCCCACCGCACTTGAGTCCGCTTGTACGGCCCCAGCGTCATGCTGAGGACTTGGCAGAAGCTGTGGAGGGCTTCTGTTCCTGGGAATGGGCTGCCTGCTTCAGTCTTCTTCCCTTTCCTCTATCCCTGGGCAGATATGACTGGCCTTTTGCCCGCTTGCCCTTATGGGGACGATAGGACTGAGGCTGAAAAGACGGTGTCTTTTTCTGCTGAGATGTGATTTGGGGTAAAAAAGGTGGATTTTCCAGCTGTTGCCGAGGCCACCAGGTCCGATGGACCGACCCCAAATAACTCCTCCCCTTTATATGGCAATACTTCCATGTGCCGTTTGGAATCTGCATCACCTGACCACTGTCGTGTCCATAAACATCTTCTGGCAGAAATGGACATCGCACTTACTCTTGATGCCAGAGTGCAAATATCCCTCTGTGCATCTCGCATATATAGAAATGCATCCTTTAAATGCTCTATAGTCAATAAAATACTGTCCCTGTCAAGGGTATCAATATTTTCAGTCAGGGAATCCGACCAAGCCACCCCAGCGCTGCACATCCAGGCTGAGACGATCGCTGGTCGCAGTATAACACCAGTATGTGTGTATATACCTTTTTAGGATATTTTCCAGCCTCTCAGCTGGCTCCTTGAGGGCGGCCCTATCTGGAGACGGTACCGCCACTTGTTTTGATAAGCGTGTGAGCGCCTTATCCACCCTAAAGGGTGTTTCCCAACGCGCCCTAACTTCTGGCGGGAAAGGGTATACCGCCAATAATTTTCTATCGGGGGAAACCCACGCATCATCACACACTTCATTTAATTTATCTGATTCAGGAAAAACTACAGGTAGTTTTTTCACACCCCACATAATACCCTTCTTGTGGTATTTGTAGTATCAGAAATATGTAACACCTCCTTCATTGCCCTTAACATGTAACGTGTGGCCCTAAAGGAAAATACATTTGTTTCTTCACCGTCGACACTGGAGTCAGTGTCCGTGTCTGTGTCTGTGTCGACCGACTGAGGTAAATGAGCGTTTTACAGCCCCTGACGGTGTTTGAGACGCCTGGACAGGTACTAATTTGTTTGCCGGCCGTCTCATGTCGTCAACCGACCTTGCAGCGTGTTGACATTATCACGTAATTCCTTAAATAAGCCATCCATTCCGGTGTCGACTCCCTAGAGAGTGACATCACCATTTCAGGCAATTGCTCCGCCTCCTCACCAACATCGTCCTCATACATGTCGACACACACGTACCGACACACAGCACACACACAGGGAATGCTCTGATAGAGGACAGGACCCCACTAGCCCTTTGGGGAGACAGAGGGAGAGTTTGCCAGCACACACCAAAAACGCTATAATTATACAGGGACAACCTTTATATAAGTGTTTTTCCCTTATAGCATTTTAATATATATATATACATATCGCCAAATAAGTGCCCCCCCTCTCTGTTTTAACCCTGTTTCTGTAGTGCAGTGCAGGGGAGAGCCTGGGAGCCTTCCCACCAGCATTTCTGTGAGGGAAAATGGCGCTGTGTGCTGAGGAGAATAGGCCCCGCCCCCTTTTCGGCGGGCTTCTTCTCCCGTTTTTCTGAGACCTGGCAGGGGTTAAATACATCCATATAGCCCCCAGGGGCTATATGTGATGTATTTTTAGCCAGAATAAGGTACTATCATTGCTGCCCAGGGCGCCCCCCCCCAGCGCCCTGCACCCTCAGTGACCGCTGCTATGAAGTGTGCTGACAACAATGGCGCACAGCTGCAGTGCTGTGCGCTACCTTATGAAGACTGAAGAGTCTTCTGCCGCCGTTTCTGGACCTTCACTTTTCGGCATCTGCAAGGGGGGTCGGCGGCGCGGCTCCGGGACGAACCCCAGGGTGAGACCTGTGTTCCGACTCCCTCTGGAGCTAATGGTGTCCAGTAGCCTAAGAAGCCAATCCATCCTGCACGCAGGTGAGTTCACTTCTCTCCCCTAAGTCCCTCGTAGCAGTGAGCCTGTTGCCAGCAGGACTCACTGAAAATAAAAAACCTAACAAACTTTTACTCTAAGCAGCTCTTTAGGAGAGCCACCTAGATTGCACCCTTCTCGGCCGGGCACAAAAATCTAACTGAGGCTTGGAGGAGGGTCATAGGGGGAGGAGCCAGTGCACACCACCTGATCCTAAAGCTTTTACTTTTGTGCCCTGTCTCCTGCGGAGCCGCTAATCCCCATGGTCCTGACGGAGTCCCCAGCATCCACTTAGGACGTCAGAGAAATATTCTTTACACTTAGAATCTTGGAAGTTACATTTTGCAAACTACACTTAAACCCATTACTGTAACTTCTAATGGCTGATTACTACTTGTGTAAACATGCCAGGTGAATATGATTCCCAGCGTTTAGCATAAAATCCAATTTGCCTAAAAAAAATAAAAAAATACCAATTTAGCTTAATTATTCTTAGATGAAAATATCACATGGCGTACTTACCCAGCTAAAGAGTTTAATCACTTCATTTAGTTTGGCAAAGCACTTTGCACACTTTAATTAAACTCATTTTGTCAATTTATTTGATACCGTTGAAAGATTCCAAGAAGAAAAAAAAAAAGAATATTAATTTATATGTGTAAAATCTCTAGTATTACTATTTACATTATAATGAGATAAAAAAAAATCTAATTTGACTTTTTAAGCAAGTTTGTTTCAGATTATTGCATTGACATAAAAAATCACTGCCCCCACCTCCCAAATACATAGCCTTAATTACAAGGGGAACTAGATAAAGTAAAACGGTTTAATCCAGTGGTTCTCAAACTGTGTGCGTGGCACCCTGGGGTGCCTTGGAAAACTTGCAGGGGTGCCCCGGGTTGGTGGTCCAGGACCAAATAAAATTATGTATGGTCAATGTAATAGGCAAAACCAGCGCTGATGGCTGTCAGTCATAAAATATGTGGACAAACAGAACAAAATCTTGTCCCTCACCACACAATTAAACCTAAGGGTGACATAAAAACACAATTTACTTATTTAATATTTCTTTCCAAATTTCTCAATAAAAACTCAGGCCTAGGGGTGCCATGAAAACAATTATGATACTCTAGGGTGCCGTGATACAAAAAAGTTTAGGAACCACTGGTTTAACCAATTTGTCTGAATGACCATTTTTGTCCATATACCAGGGTTTGGGAGCAAATGATCATCAGTTTTGGATTAACAGCAGATTGATGGGTGTTTAGTGTCTAAAGTAACATCTCCTATATAATAGCCCAGATCTGTGACTTTGTGACTCATTTGCTAACGCTGGGCGGAGTCACAACACTGGGCGGAGTTAGTCAAATGAGTCACAGATCTGGCCAAATCTATAGGAGACTAGGAGCAGAAGCAGATAGTATGGGCATGGCACAGGCAGGGGTGCATACCTCCCAGCTTTCTTCAGGAGCTTTCTTCAGGCAGAAGGAGGGACACCCACGCGGCAAAAAGGGGGCATGGCTTCATGGGAGGTCCCCCGTTTTCGTCAGTGAGGGGGCATGCCCATCACTCTGTGAGCTGCTGGCATGCCCCCAGGGGCTGATTATGAGTCCGGGGGGCCCATGGCTCTTGAGACAGGGGAGCCTTATCTCATTGCTGTGCCTGCTGTGGGGTTGGGGGCGTGTCCTAATCGCGGGACGCGAGGCCACGGCCCCTTATGCAAATTCCGGGATTTTTTTTTTTTAATGGAATTTTGGCCCCTCAGCTAGGGCTAAATCCAGAGGAGGTGGTCACTCCCCCCTACACACCCGCACAGGCAGAACAAAGCTGCCTCCCTGCAACACCACAGACCTGCCATTACGCAGCAGCGTGTGCTGACTGTAGCACAATGCTGCCGCTGTTGCTGGCAGGATGGGGGAGCTTCTGAGCTGGGACAGAGCTACTTGAGCTGGGGGGCCCCCTAAAACTGTGGGGCCAACGGTACATACCCCCTGCCCCCCCCCCCCTTAATCCGGCTCTGCTGCTGGAACCTCCCCTTAATCCGTACCCCCTGATGCCCCCTCTCCCTCTGTCTCCACTATTCACCGCTGCTCCAGGAGCTTTCCAACTGCCCCCCCCCCCCACCGCGGGACACTGCGACCCCCGGGTGGGACAGCGGGACAGACCCCAAAAAATTGGACTGTCCCGCGAAAATCGGTAGAGTTGGGAGGTATGGGTGTGTGTGAGGGGTATGCCGTACAGACAGACGGGCACCGGCTCACTGTGTGCTTGACCCCCCACATCAGCATACTGAGCAGGGTCTCTCTGGCGCGGAGGAGCGTCACTTTCTGGCACACTCCACGCTTCTTAGCTGCAGTTTTGTGGGGCACCTGCCGCTGTGCAGGTTCCGTACTGCCTCTGTTATCTCCAGCCTCGGCAACCCCACCGCTAGCTGCAGCGCTGCCACCCGCAGTGAGGTACGCCCAGCTCCTTCACACACTTTAGCCGGCGGGTAGCGCTGCAGAAGTCCGAGCTGCTTGCAGGCTCCGACTCCCTCCTCCCTCCAGCCGCAGCGTCTCCTGGGAGCTAACCAATCACTCCCAGTCTCCCCTTACCACAGTGCCCAGCAGCCGTGAGGTCCGCGCCGTGTGCATGCTATGACCCCCTCCTCTCTCCAGCCGCAACGTCTCCTGGGGGCTAACCAGTCACTCCCAGTCTCCCCTTACCACAGTGCCCGGCAGCTGCGCGAGGTCTGCGGTGTGTGACTGAGGAGGAGGGGAGGGATGCGGATGGGCAGAGGAAGCAGGACTCCAACCTAAGAGAGTCAGCCATGCCAAGTCTCTACCAGCAGCAGATCACAACAGGTTGGCGTAGAACAGCAGCAGCCAACAGCAGTGACTCCGGTAAGACACATCTGTCTGTCACCACTGTTTTGTCCCTAATACCAATCTCTCCTGTGCCCTGTGTTCTGTCATGTCCATGTCACCCCTGGCCTTGCCTTGTCACCCTTATCCTGGCCCTTTCACCCATATCCTGGCCCTGTCACCCTTATGCTGGCCCTGTTACCCCTATCCTGGCCCTGTCACCCCTGTGCTTGCCCTGTCAACCCTATACTGGCCCTGTCACCCCTGTCCTGGTCCTGCCGCCCATACCATGGCCCTGTCACCCCTATCCTGTCCCTGTCATTTCTGTCCTGGCCCCGTCGCCCCTGTCCTGGCCCCGCCACCCCTGTCCTGGCCCCGTCACCCCTGTTCTGACCCTGTCACCCCTGTCCTGGCCCTGTTACTGCATACCCTCCAACTACCTTTTTGGCAGGTACAGTACCCGCAGCGCCTCCAGACCCCTCCCCAATGCACCACACCTCCGCACCTTCCCCTCCACCACATGTGGAACTCCACCCCTCTCCCACACGCTGTGCCTCCAGAACCCCTACACCACCTGCGGCTCCCACTCCTCCGTCCCTTGACCACCCACAGCACTTCCAGACCCCCTCCACCATCCACCCCCCATATATGTCTCCCCCCACACCTGCCCCCTCCACCCGCAGCATCTGCAGACACCCTCCTCCATCCGCGGTTCCCCCTCACCCACCCCTCCCCCACACATGGCACCCCTGCACCTGCCCCTCCACCACCTGCAGCACCTCCGGACCTCCTTCACCATCCGCCGCACCACCCGTACCTGCCCCTCCCCTACCCACGGCACCTGCGGACCCCCTACACCACCCCCAACACCCCCGCCCCTTCCCATCCCACAGCACCTCCGGAACCCTTCACCCATCCGCAACATCCCTGCACCTGCCCCTCTCCCACCTGTGGCACCCCTGCCCCTCCCCCACCTGCAGTGCCTCTGGACCGCTCCCCCATCTGCAGCCCCCACTCCTCTGCCCCTCCCCCACCTGCAGCACCTCCCGACCCTTCCCCATCCGGGCCCCCCCACCGCTTCCAGCCCCCCTCCACCCGCAGCATCTACAGACACCCTCCCCCATCCGCAGTCCCCCCCGCACCCGCTACATTCTGTACATCGTGCCCTGCATGTGCTGTTCACGCCGTCGCAAGGGGCTGCGCCTCCTTCACCATCGCACGCCCTTTCATTGTGCAATATTTAACCACTAACAAAGGAATGCAGGTAATACTCCATATAATACAAATATTGAACCCCAGAAAGGCATGCAAGGGTTAAGAGGGCGTATCCCCTTGCGACGGTGTGAAGAGCGCCCGTAGGGCGCGATGAAGCACCTAGTCTCCTATATAATAGCCCAGATCTGTGACTTTGTGACTCATTTGCTAACGCTGGGCGGAGTCACAACACTGGGCGGAGTTAGTCAAATGAGTCACAGATCTGGCCAAATCTATAGGAGACTAGGAGCAGAAGCAGATAGTATGGGCATGGCACAGGCAGGGGTGCATACCTCCCAGCTTTCTTCAGGAGCTTTCTTCAGGCAGAAGGAGGGACACACATGCAGCAAAAAGGGGCGTGGTCTACGAAAAGGGGCTTGGCTTCATGGGAGGTCCCCCGTTTTCGTAAGTGAGGGGGCATGCCCAGCGCTCTGTGAGCTGCTGGCATGCCCCCAGGAGCTGATTATGAGTCCGGGGGGCCCATGGCTCTTGAGACAGGGGAGCCTTATCTCATTGCTGTGCCTGCTGTGGGGTTGGGGGCGTGTCCTAATCGCGGGACGCGAGGCCACGGCCCCTTATGCAAATTCCGGGATTTTTTTTTTTTTATGGAATTTTGGCCCCTCAGCTAGGGCTAAATCCAGAGGAGGTGGTCACTCCCCCCTACACACCCACACAGGCAGAACAAAGCTGCCTCCCTGCAACACCACAGACCTGCCATTACGCAGCAGCGTGTGCTGACTGTAGCACAATGCTGCCACTGTTGATGGCAGAACGGGGGAGCTTCTGAGCTGGGACAGAGCTACTCGAGCCGGGGGGCCCCCTAAAACTGTGGGGCCAACGGTACGTACCCCCTGGCCCTTAATCCGGCTCTGCTGCTGGAACTCCCCCTTAATCCGTACCCCCTGATGCCCAGGGCCGGCTCCAGGCCTACTAGCACCCTGAGCGAGAAAATGTAAAAGCGCCCCTCAACCCCTATGCGCGCGCCGAAGGCGCGCTTCGGGGAAAGTGGGCGTGGCCTCCTGGGAAAGTGGGTGTGGCCTCGTAACTTCATATTATTAAACTATAAATAAATATATTTTTTCACACCCCCTCTATGCACACAATTAGCAGCCTTATGCAGAACAGCCACAGTAGTGTTCCTTACACACAATGTCTCCAGTGTAGTGCCAGCTACACATGACATGCCCCGCAGCAGTGCCAGCAACACATGACATGCCCCGCAGCAGTGCCAGCAACACATGACATGCCCCGCAGCAGTGCCAGCAACACATGACATGCCCCGCAGCAGTGCCAGCTACACATGACATGCCCCGCAGCAGTGCCAGCTACACATGACATGCCCCGCAGCAGTGCCAGCTACACATGACATGCCCCCCCAGCAGTGCCAGCTACACACAATAGACCCCCAGCAGTGCCAGCTACACATGATAGTGTTCACGTTTTAGGGCAGGGTGCTGATCACAAGGAGGGCACATTTTTAAGTAAGGAGGGCAAAATGATGAACATACTGTAATGCTTGGTGCTCCTCCACCCACATGCTGAAGTAGGGACAGTGCGCGCCGAAGGCGCGCAGCAAAAATTTAGGGGCGTTGCTTCGTGGGGAAGGTGCATGACCACAGAATAGTGGCAATTCGAATTACACCACATAGTAGTGCAGCTAATACACATTGCACCAGGTAGAACCTCCTATACACTTTGCGCCAGGCAGAGCACGTTAGACACTTTGCGCCAGGCAGAGCACGATAGACACTTTGCGCCAGGCAGAGCACGATAGACACTTTGCGCCAGGCAGAGCACGAAAGACACTTTGCGCCAGGCAGAGCACGATAGACACTTTGCGCCAGGCAGAGCACGATAGACACTTTGCGCCAGGCAGAGCACGATAGACACTTTGCGCCAGGCAGCGCACGATAGACACATTGCCTAGCCACAGACACCTAGTAGATACACTACATGATATGCCCCCCAGCAGTGCCAGCTACACGTGACATGCCCCCCAGCAGTGCCAGCTACACGTGACATACCCCCCAGCAGTGCCAGCTACACGTGACATGCCCCCCAGCAGTGCCAGATACATAAATGGCCACACAGTGCAGATATGCCCCCAGTGCCAGATACATAAATGCCCCCACAATGCCAGATACATAAATGACCACACAATGCCAGATACATAAGTGCCCCCACAGTGCCAGATGCATCAATGACCCCACAGTGCCAGATACATAAGTGCCAGATACATAAATGCCCCCAGTGCCACAAAACATATATGCCCCCACAGTGCCAGATAAATAAATGCCCGCCGTGCCACAAAACATAAAAGCCCCCACAGTGCAGATATGCCCCCACAGTGCCAGATACATAAATGCCCCCAGTGCCAGAAACATAAATGCCCCCACAGTGCAGATATGCCCCCACAGTGCCAGAAACATAAATGCCCCCACAGTGCAGGTATACCCCCACAGTGCCAGAAACATAATGCCCCCACAGTGCAGATATGCCCCCACAGTGCCAGAAACATAATGCCCCCACAGTGCAGATATGCCCCCACAGTGCCAGAAACATAATGCCCCCACAGTGCAGATATGCCCCCACAGTGCCAGAAACATAATGCCCCCACAGTGCAGGTATGCCCCCACAGTGCCAGAAACATAATGCCCCCACAGTGCAGATATGCCCCCACAGTGCCAGAAACATAATGCCCCCACAGTGCAGATATGCGTATGCCCCCACAGTGCCAGAAACATAATGCCCCCACAGTGCAGATATGCCCCCACAGTGCCAGAAACATAATGCCCCCACAGTGCAGATATGCCCCTACAGTGCCAGAAACATAATGCCCCCACAGTGCAGGTATGCCCCCCACAGTGCCAGAAACATAATGCCCCCACAGTGCAGATATGCCCCCACAGTGCCAGAAACATAAACGACCCCACACAGTGCCAGACAGATTTTAACTTACCTGTCCCTGACACTGCGGTGCTGGGAGCCGGGAGTACTGCTGTGGGCACGGGCGGGTGGGAGGGCCGCGGACGGAGGAACGATACTGTTTGCGCGCTATGCACGCTGCGTGGCGACGGCGTCTAACACCAGACGCCGGCGCCGCACAGCGCGCTGCATAGCGCGCACACAAGCGGCCGGGAGTGGGACACGGCACACAGATTAAAGGCTGGCTCCAGGCAGAAATATGGCGGCCGCAGCGTGCGGCGCCCTATAAGAGTGTCGCCCCGCGCGGCCGCTCTAGTCGAACATGCCTGGAGCCGGCCCTGCTGATGCCCCCTCTCCCTCTGTCTCCACTATTCACCGCTGCTCCAGGAGCTTTCCAACTGCCCCCCCCACAACGCGGGATACTGCGACCCGCGGGTGGGACAGACCCAAAAAAATGGGACTGTCCCGCGAAAATCGGGAGAGTTGGGAGGTATGGGGGTGTGTGAGGGGGTATGCCGTACAGACAGATGGGCACCGGCTCACTGTGTGCTTGACCCCCCACATCAGCATACTGAGCAGGGTCTCTCTGGCGCGGAGGAGTGTCACTTTCTGGCACACTCCACGCTTCATAGCTGCAGTTTTGTGGGGCACCTGCCGCTGTGCAGGTTCCGTACTGCCTCTGTTATCTCCAGCCTCGGCAACCCCACCGCTAGCTGCAGCGCTGCCACCCGCAGTGAGGTGCGCCCAGCTCCTTCACACACTTTAGCCGGCGGGTAGCGCTGCAGAAGTCCGAGCTGCTTGCAGGATCCGATTCCCTCCTCCCTCCAGCTGCAGCATCTCCTGGGAGCTAACCAGTCACTCCCAGACTCCCCTTACCACAGTGCCCAGCAGCCGTGAGGTCCGCGCCGCATGCATGCTATGACCCCCTCCTCCCTCCAGCCGCAGCGTCTCCTGGGGGCTAACCAGTCACTCCCAGTCTCCCCTTACCACAGTGCCTGGCAGCTGCGCGAGGTCTGCGGTGTGTGACTGAGGAGGAGGGGAGGGATGCGGACGGGCAGAGGAAGCAGGACTCCAACCTAAGAGAGTCAGCCATGCCAAGTCTCTACCAGCAGCAGATCCCAACAGGTTGGCGTAGAACAGCAGCAGCCAACAGCAGTGACTCCGGTAAGACACATCTGTCTGTCACCACTGTTTTGTCCCTAATACCAATCTCTCCTGTGCCCTGTGTTCTGTCATGTCCCTGTCACCCCTGGCCTTGCCTTGTCACCCTTATCCTGGCCCTTTCACCCATATCCTGGCCCTGTCACCCTTATGCTGGCCCTGTTACCCCTATCCTGGCCCTGTCACCCCTGTGCTTGCCCTGTCAACCCTATACTGGCCCTGTCACCCCTGTCCTGGTCCTGCCGCCCCTACCCTGGCCCTGTCACCCCTATCCTGTCCCTGTCATTTCTGTCCTGGCCCCGTCGCCCCTGTCCTGGCCCCGTCACCCCTGTCCTGGCCCCGTCACCCCTGTTCTGACCATGTCACCCCTGTCCTGGCCCTGTTACTGCATACCCTCCAACTACCTTTTTGGCAGGTACAGAACCCGCAGCGCCTCCAGACCCCTCCCCAATGCACCACACCTCCGCACCTTCCCCTCCACCACATGCGGAACTCCACCCCTCCCCCACACGCTGTGCCTCCAGACCCCCTACACCACCTGCGGCTCCCACTCCTCCGCCCCTTGACCACCCACAGCACCTTCAGACCCCCTCCACCATCCACCCCCCATATATGTCTCCCCCACACCTGCCCCCCTCCACCCGCAGCATCTGCAGACACCCTCCTCCATCCGCGGTCCCCCTCTTACCCACCCCTCCCCCACCCATGGCACCCCCGCACCTGCCCCTCCACCACCTGCAGCACCTCCGGACCTCCTTCCCCATCCACCGCACCACCCGTACCTGCCCCTACCCTACCCACGGTGCCTCCGGACCCCCTACCCCACCCCCAACACCCCCGCCCCTTCCTATCCCACAGCACCTCCGGAACCCTTCACCCATCCGCAACATCCCTGCACCTGCCCCTCTCCCACCCGTGGCACCCCTGCCCCTCCCCCACCTGCAGTGCCTCTGTACCCCTCCCCCATCTGCAGCCCCCACTCCTCTGCCCCTCCCCCATCCGCAGCACCTCCCGACCCTTCCCCGTCCGGGCTCCCCCACCGCTTCCGGCCCCCCTCCACCCGCAGCATCTACAGACACCCTCCCCCATCCGTAGTCCCCCCCGCACCCGCTACATTCTGTACATCGTGCCCTGCAGGTGCTGTTCACGCCGTCGCAAGGGGCTACACCTCCTTCACCATCGCACGCCCTTTTATTGTGCAATATTTAACCACTAACAAAGGAATGCAGGTAATACTCCATATAATACAAATATTGAACCCCAGAAAGGCATGCAAGGGTTAAGGGGGCGAAGCCCCTTGCGACGGTTTGAATTGCGCCTGTAGGGCGCGATGAAGCACCTAGTTCTGGAATAAGAGGCATGTACTGGGGAATAAAATGTGTAGTCTCTGTCCATTGGGTGTTTAACGCGCCAAAGGTCTAAAAGATAATTTTCCGCCAATAACTGGCGGAAGCCCTTTGCATTCCTATGGAGCTGACTGGAGATGAGGGCCGCTTGCCGGAGTTATCAACCAAAGGGTCAAGGGTCAAATTAAAGTCCCCCAAGAGAAGTAAAGCACCCTTGGCCAATTGTTGCACCTTAGCACAGAGTTTCCTACAAAATGCTAATTGCTTGGTGTTCGGGGCATAGCAGGAAACTATCGTCACCTCTTTATTTTCAAGAGTACCCACTAAAATTAGAATTCTCCCCTCAGGGTCGCAGTATTGTGACATGAGGGAAAACGCGCAATGTTGAGACACTAAGATTGCCACCCCCGCCTTCTTCGCTGGTCCATTGGCCAAATAGCAATGGGGAAATCTCATATTAGTAAACCGTGGAGGGGCAGATTTAATAAAATGTGTCTCTTGGATGGCTATGATTTGAGCCTTAATTTTATGAAAATAATTAAGTGCTAACTTCCTCTTATGTGGGGAATTAAGACCCTTCGCATTTATAGAAACAATGTTAACCATACTGCAAAGGAATCGAAGATTGCATAATTATCATCAACCAGCTGGCATGTAGGAAGTATGAGCAACAATTTCCGGACAGAAGGAGAGGAAAAGGGAAAGAAAGGATAAGAAAAAGGAGAATAACAGTTAAAGGAACAATAACATTAACCCCTCTCGGGGGCACGGTTGGACGCCTAACCATGGCGACTCAGAATTAATCTGTGGGGGGTAGTGGTCAATCTGCCAGCACCCGAACTAAAATTCAACAAGATGCAGTTCCTCGGGCCTCTATCTCTGGTCCCCCGCACCGCCAGCCTCCGGGACTAAAAAAAGAAAATAATTATTCTAGGGTAGAATACCCAGCTACCAAAGAGACATGGGCGGCAGACGGAGCAGCAGAGGCAGACAACAAACAGTAAACCAGCGGTGTCGAGGCATCACCTGAAAACAGTCTAACAACATTCAAATCGGCCTTACATAAACACCCGTAATAAGGAACCGCCAAGGAACTGGTGTAAAATAGAAAACATGACATAACAAAACGATTAGAAAGATATAAAAACAATGCAAGTATAGTAAAACAGACGATTCTCAAAGCTCAGCAGCCGACGAGGCCCAGTCCCGCTGAAGGCCTCGATCGGGAGAGGTGTGTGTAGATGAGCTTGCAGAGTTCCATGACGCGAGGATCTTTTTACCCTCCTCGACGTTTGTTATAACGACAGTAGAACCTTCTCGAGAAATAAGCAACTTTGTAGGAAATCCCCATCTATATAGAATGTTCTCTTTGCGTAACACCGACGTGATGGGGTAAAGAGAGTGCCTTTTCGCTAGAGTAGCAGGGGACAGGTCTCCGAATATCTGAAGTGAGCCCAAAGACTCCGAAGCAGTATCCGAGGGTCTAGCAGCTTTCAAAATTGCCTCCTTCACGTGGAAATAATGTACCCGCATAAGGACGTCCCGGGGGACCCCATCAGGAGCGTTCCTGGCTTTAGGGAGCCTATGGATGCGATCAATCAGAAAGTCCGCCGAGCGGTATGAGGGAAGGAGTTTGCTAAAGAGGTCAACTGCAAAATTGTTTAAAGCGCTATTGGCGAAAGCCTCCGGAACACCTCGCAACTTTATATTGTTACGTCTTGATCTGTCCTCTAGTTCAGAAAGCTTGTCCCTGAGTGTTTTGACCTCATTTTGAAGCAGTTCATGGGAAGAGATCAGGTCATTATGTGACGACACCACTTCACCCATTTTTATTTCTAGGTGATCTGTGCGGCCACCAATCTCATCAATAGATCTCTGGCATTCCTTCATAGTCTCTCTAAATTCAGCCGCAACTTCATCCTTAAATTGCGTTAGGAGATGCTTCATAGCGCCCACCGTAAGCGAGTCACTGTCCTCGATAGAGCTGGTGTGTGTGGTAACAGTGGTAGGGGCAGACGCATCTCGAAGCGGCGAGGACACAGGGACAACAGACTTAGAGGAGCACTCCGTACATCTTTTGATTTAGCGGCTTGAGGAGAAGGTTTAAAGAACGCCACTTGGGAAACAGATTTAGCGGCCTTATATTTCTTGGGAGGCGTAATAAAGCTGACCGACACAAATAGAGTAACTGGAGATAGGAGACGTCAGTAATATCAATCAGAGAAGGATTCACATGAAAGTTGAATTGTCATATCATGTCAAAGGAGCAGTCGGGTGGAGGAAGAATTATTTCAGAGCAGTCACATCATAATAGCGTGGTCATTCTACCATGGGGACAACGCATCTGATAGTCACGGCAGGTGCTGGGATAGCTGCGTTCCTATGTAGACTGCAGTATAATATGTACTAGGTGCTTCATCACACCATACGGGCGCTCTTCACACCGGCGCAAGGGGCTACGCCCCCTTAACCCTTGCATGCCTTTCTGGGGTTCAGTATTTGTATTATATGGAGTATTACCTGCATTCCTTTGTTTGTGGTTAAATATTGCACAATGAAAGGGCGTGCGATGGTGAAGGAGGCGCAGCCCCTTGCGACGGCGTGAACAGCACCTGCAGGGCACGATGTACAGAATGTAGCGGGTGCGGGGGGGACTGCGGATGAAGGAGGGATGCTGCGGACGGAGGGGGGCCGGAAGCGGTGGGGGGGCCTGGATGGGGAAGGGTCGAGAGGTGCTGCAGGTGGGGGAGGGGCAGAGGAGTGGGGGCTGCAGATGGGGGAGGGGTCCAGAGGCACTGCAGCTGGGGGAGGGGCAGGGGTGCCATGGGTGGGAGAGGGGCAGGTGCAGGGATGTTGCAGATGGGTGAAGGGTTCCGGAGGTGCTGTGGGATGGGAAGGGGCGGGGGTGTTGGGGGTGGGGTAGGGGGTCCGGAGGCACCGTGGGTAGGGGAGGGGCAGGTACGGGTGGTGCGGTGGATGGGGAAGGAGGTCCGGAGTTGCTGCAGGTGGTGGAGGGGCAGGTGCGGGGGTGCCATGGGTGGGGGAGGGGTGGGGGAGGGGGGGACCGCGGATGGAGGAGGGTGTCTGCAGATGCTGCGGGTGGAGGGGGGCAGGTGTGGGGGGAGACATATATGGGGGGTGGATGGTGGAGGGGGTCTGGAGGTGCTGTGGGTGGTCAAGGGGCGGAGGAGTGGGAGCCGCGGGTGGTGTAGGGGGTCTGGAGGCACAGCATGTGGGGGAGGGGTGGAGTGCCGCATGTGGTGGAGGGGAAGGTGCGGAGGTGTGGTGCATTGGGGAGGGGTCTGGAAGCGCTGCGGGTACTGTACCTGCCAAAAAGGTAGTTGGAGGGTATGCAGTAACAGGGCCAGGACAGGGGTGACAGGGTCAGAACAGGGGTGATGGGGCCAAGACAGGGGTGACGGGGCCAGGACAGGGGTGACGGGGCAAGGACAGGGGCGACAGGGCCAGGACAGAAATGACAGGGACAGGATAGAGGTGACAGGGCCAGGGTAGGGGCGGCAGGACCAGGACAGGGGTGACAGAGCCAGTATAGGGTTGACAGGGCAAGCACAGGGGTGACAGGGCCAGGATAGGGGTAACAGGGCCAGCATAAGGGTGACAGGGCCAGGATATGGGTGAACGGGCCAGAATAAGGGTGACAAGGCAAGGCCAGGGGTGATAGGGACATGACAGAACACAGGGCACAGGAGAGATTGGTATTAGGGACAAAACAGTGGTGACAGACAGATGTGTCTTACCGGAGTCACTGCTGTTGTGTCACACGCCAGAGGCAGCGTTCGCCGCGCTTACCCCTGCGTGTCTGCTGGTCTGTGTTGCGGCCTCTGCCTTCGGTGGGCCATGGGCTCCGGCGTCTGGCTGGCGCGGCTCCCGGCGGTTCTCCAGGGCATGGGTGCCGCCATGACACCCGGCATCACGTGGACGGGGGGCAGGTGACGTCATCAGACTGCTCCGCCAATCCAGCGGTGGCGGGGAATTCAAAGTCAGGCACCGGACAGAGCCTCAGCGCCTGGGTATCATCTTTCCCTGACGTGGATGCCAGCGCTCTTGTTCCCGGCAAGAATCTCTGAAGTTGTACTCCAGTGTCTCCGGCATTTCCAGGTGCCAGTTCGCTGCACCGGTTCCAGTGTATTCAGCGGCCGGTATATCTCTCTGCGATCCTGTCACCAGTGCTCCTAAGAATCAGCGTGGGCTGCGGGCCTAAATCACCGTTCCTAAGTTCTACGAATCACCAGCGTCTTAAACCACTGCACTTCAGCTCTTCACATTATCAGCGTTTCAGTCACCGCTCTCAAGTTCTACAAATCAACAGCGTCCTAAACCACTGCACTTCAGTTCTTCACATCATTAGCGTCTCAGTCACTGTTCTCAAGTTCTGCGAATCACCAGCGTCTTAAACCACTGCACTTCAGTTCTTCACATCATCAGCGTCTCAGTCACCGATCTCAAGTTCTACAAATCAACAGCGTCTTAAACCACTGCACTTCAGTTCTTCACATCATTAGCGTCTCAGTCACTGTTCTCAAGTTCTGCGAATCACCAGCGTCTTAAACCACTGCACTTCATTTCTTCACAGCATCAGCGTCTCAGTCACCGTTCACAAGTTCTGCAAATCAACAGCATCTTAAACCTCTGCACTTAAGTTCTTCAATTTACCAGTGTCTCAACTTCCGCTCACAAGTTCTTTATCCATCTGTGCCTTTAACCACCATTTATAAGTTCTTCAAGTTATCAGTGACTTTTAACATCACCCACAGTTTCTTCAGTTACCAGCATCTGTAATATTGCTCACAAAACCCTCCAGTAGGTCTGGACATTCCCTCATAAATTCCTTTTTGACAAATGACCTTAAGTTGTTCTTTTCCTGCAATAAAGCTCTTCAGTATTTCACCAAACTCCACTGTCAGTGTCCTGTATGAGGAGATCATATATTAGGCCACCCCTGTTCCGGCTCAGTTGTGGTTCCTCTTCCCAACCATCGGAAGAATCCCCGAGTTCACAACACCCTCAGTCTAGGCCAGTGACAGTACACTCAGGCCACATGTACCCGGGGAATCGGAACCCAGAGGCGAGCACCATGCAGGACCTGGTTTCCCGAGTACAGAGTCAGGAAGCAGCACAGAATCAGGTGATGCATTATCTCCAGGAATTATCTGGCCGGCTGGATCAAATCCAGACTTCTCTGGCTTCAGTGGTTCCAGCTCCAGTTCCAGTATCCGCTCCAGTGGTTGTCTCTGGCAATGTTCCCTCCATGTCTGTATCCAGGTCACGCCTTCAGCTTCCCACTCCTCCTCGTTATAACGGGAATCCAAAAAATTGCCGTGGATTCCTCAATCAGTGTGAGGTACATTTCGAACTCCTCTCACATAACTTCCCTACTGATCGGTGTAAAGTGGCATACATTATCTCTTTGCTTGAGGGTTCAGCGTTGGAGTGGGTGTCACCGTTGTGGGAGCGATCATATCCATTAGTTTCTAGTTATACCAACTTCATCACGTCATTCCGAAGGATCTTTGATGAGCCCGGCAGGACGACTGCTGCCTCTGCTGACATGCTCCGAGTTTGACAAGGCTCTCGTACAGTGGGACATTATGTGATTCACTTTCAAACTATTGCTTCTGAACTGAGCTGGAATAATGATGCCCTTTGGGCTGCTTTTTGGAACGGGCTCTTGGATCGTTTAAAGGACGAATTGATTACTAGAGATCTGCCAGATTCCTTGGAACAGTTGATCTCACTCTGTGTAAAGGTGGATCTTCGCATGCAGGAACGAGGTGGTGAACGTAGTCGGTCAGACCGGTCGAGATTCCGATCTCTTCCTTCTAAGCAAACAGTTATTTCAAGTCCAGACGAACCCATGCAGATTAATCGGTCTCGGTTGTCTCCAGAAGAACGTCAGCGTCGTCATGAGGGTAGACTTTGTCTCTACTGTGGAGCGGCGGATCATTTCCTCAAGTTTTGCAAGTCTCGCCCCGGGAAACGGGCAGTCCTAGCTTGTTCTGGAGAAGTCGAGCTAGGGTTTTTTTCTCAATCTTCTCCGGCAGTGGACTGTTTACTCTCCGTGTCTCTGTTTTCGGAGTCTGAAGTCAAAACCGTTAAGGCACTGTTGGACACAGGGGCTGCGGGGAATTTTATTTCTCTTTCCTGCGCCCAGAATCTGGGTTTGAAGTTACAGTCGGTCGAACGACCTATTACGATATCTGCTATTAATGGTACCCAAATTCCTAATGCTCTGATTTTAAGTCGTACTATGCCAATCAAGCTGCAAGTGGGAGCTTTGCATCAAGAACATCTGAAGTTCCTTGTGATTCAGGAGATGCCCACGATCTCGTCCTTGGTCTTCCCTGGCTCAAGCTTCACAACCCTCACGTCGACTGGAGGTCGACACAGGTAATTTCTTGGAGTCCATTTTGTCACTCGAATTGTCTCACTCCTGTCTACCCGCTTCGTGTATCTTCCAAGTCGGACGAGGAGCTTTTTCCAGAGGCTTATCGGGAGTTTACAGATGTGTTCTCGGAACAGGCGGCCGATAAGTTACCACCGCATAGACCCTGGGACTGTCCTATTGAGCTCATTCCGGGGAAAATGCCACCTCGGGGTCGTACTTATCCTTTGTCAGTACCCGAGACTCAAGCCATGTCAGAATATATCAAGTCTAATCTGCAGAAAGGATTCATCCGCCCCTCTACTTCCCCGGCGGGAGCAGGCTTCTTCTTTGTGAAGAAAAAGAACGGAGGCCTGAGGCCATGTATCGACTATCGTGGTCTAAATGAAGTCACCATTAAGAATAAGTATCCTTTGCCGCTCATCACGGAGCTTTTTGATAGAGTTCGCGGAGCTCGAGTCTTCACTAAGCTCGATTTAAGGGGAGCTTATAACTTGATACGTATCCGACAAGGGGACGAATGGAAGACGGCCTTCAATACTAGGGACGGGCATTATGAGTACTTGGTAATGCCGTTCGACCTCAGCAACGCCCCGCCGTCTTCCAGGGATTCATAAATGAAGTCTTTCGGGACATGTTATACCTAAATGTAGTGGTGTATTTGGATGACATCCTGATATTTTCGAAGAATCTCACTGAGCACAGAATACAAGTTAAGGAGGTACTTCTTCGGTTGCGAGAGAACCACCTTTACGGCAAGATTTCCAAGTGCACCTTTGAGGTCCCCTCTATTCCATTTCTGGGTTACATTATTTCAGGCACGGAGTTGCGTATGGATCCGGAGAAACTTTCTGCTATTCGGGGCTGGACTCAGCCTCTTTCCTTGAAAGCGGTGCAACGATTTCTAGGGTTCGCAAATTACTACCGGAAATTCATAATGGTTTCTCTACTATTGTGGCGCCTATTACTGCCCTAACCAAGAAGGGGGATGACCCAAGCCATTGGTCCTCTGAAGCTGTAGCAGCGTTCGCTCAGTTGAAGGCAGCCTTTATGACCGCTCCAGTACTTCAGCAACCAGACTTTTTAAAACCATTCTTTCTGGAGGTTGATGCTTCTACGGTAGGCATTGGTGCCGTACTTTCGCAGTACGCTCCAGAAGGGAAATTACATCCATGTGGTTTCCATTCTCGCAAGTTCTCCCTTGCTGAACTAAATTACACCATTGGAGACAAAGAGCTGTTGGCAATAAAATCTGCCTTGGAGGAATGGAGATATCTTTTGGAAGGTGCTAAACACCTAATTACGATTTTCACGGATCACAAGAATTTGCTGTATCTCAAGACGGCCCAGTGCTTGAATCCCCGTCAAGCAAGATGGGCGCTCTTCTTTGCCCGATTTTCGTTTGTCATTAAGTACCGGGCTGGAACTATTAACACCAAGGCGGATGCCATATCTCGTTCCTTAATGGCTTCGGATGAGGAGAATTCCGTTGAAAAGGCTTTGATTCTCAGTCCAGTTTCTATTTCTGCGGCTCCCACTGCGTTGGGTCTTCCTCCTGGAAGAATGTCTGTGCCAGCTAAATTTCGACCAAGATTGTTGCAGTGGGCTCACATTTCCAAGTTTTCTGGCCATCTTGGAGTTCAAAAGATGTGGGAATTTCTACGAAGATCTTACTGGTGGGACACTATGAAAAAGGACATTCAAGAGTATGTCAACTCGTGTCCTCAATGTGCTCAGCACAAAAGTCTTTGTCTGCCTCCTGCGGGGTTGTTGCACCCATTGTCCATTCCTAAGAGGCCTTGGACTCATATCTCCATGGACTTTGTTACTGAACTGCCTCTCTCTAAGGGTCATAACACCGTCTGGGTGATTATCGACCGGTTCTCTTAGATGGCACATTTTTTTCCGTTGACCGGGTTACCATCAGCTTCTAAGTTGGCTTTGTTATTCATTCGGGAACACTTTCGCCTGCACGGGTTACCTCTGGAAATAGTTTCTGATCGAGGGGTACAGTTTACGGCAAGATTCTGGAGAGCCCTCTGTACGGCCTTACAAATAAAACTCAAGTTTTCATCCGCTTACCATCCACAGACCAATGGGCAAACTGAACGCGTCAATCAAGATTTAGAGACTTTTCTCCGTGTTTACCTCTCTCCCTCACAAAATAATTGGGTGGAGTTGTTGCCTTGGGCCGAGTTCGCCCATAATCATCTATATCACTCCTCGACTGGTGAGTCTCCATTTTTCATTAATTATGGATTTCATCCCCAAGTTCCAGAATTACCCATTTGTCCTCCAGAAGAAGTTCCCGCTGCAGCCTCTACTCTCCGGCACTTCAGTCAAATCTGGAGTCGAGTTCATGCCAACCTCAAGAGAGTTTCTGGCCGCTATAAGTTCTTTGCGGATAGGAAGCGACGGGCAGCTCCTCAATACAAGGTTGGTGACAGGGTATGGCTCTCTACCCGCAATCTCCGTTTGAAGGTGCCCACTATGAAGTTCGCTCCAAGGTTCATTGGTCCTTATCCCGTGTTACAAGTTTTGAATCCAGTTGTCTGCAAATTGGGATTGCCTTCCCATCTTCGGATACCAAATTCCTTCCATGTCTCTCTTCTACGCCCTCTTGTTTTGAACCGGTTTCATTCCAAGTCCCCAAGGCCAACCTCTGCAGAGGCTGAAGAGGGTACGAACTTTGAAATCTAAGCTATTCTTGATTCTCGCTATCTTCACAAGAATCTACAGTATTTGGTGGAATGGAAAGGTTTTGGCCCCGAGGAAAGGAGCTGGGTCAAAGCTACTGAAGTTACAGCTTCCCGACTGGTGCTGATTTTCCATTCCAGACATCCAACAAAACCTGGAAAGTGTCCAGGGGCCACTCCTGGAGGAGGGGGTACTCTCACACGCCAGAGGCGGCGTTCGCCGCGCTTACCCCTGCGTGTCTGCTGATCTGTGTTACGGCCTCTGCCTTCGGTGGGCCACGGGCTCCGGCGTCTGGCTGGCGCGGCTCCCGGCGGTTCTCCAGGGCATGGGTGCCGCCATGACACCCGGCATCACGTTGACGGGGGGCAGGTGACGTCATCAGACGGCTCCGCCAATCCAGCGGTGGCGGGGAATTCAAAGTCAGACGCCGGACAGAGCCTCAGCGCCTGAGTATCGTCTTTCCCTGACGTGGATGCCAGCGCTCTTGTTCCCGGCAAGAATCTCTGAAGTTGTACTCCAGTGTCTCCGGCATTTCCAGGTGCCAGTTCGCTGCACCGGTTCCAGTGTATTCAGCGGCCGGTATATCTCTCTTCGATCCAGTCACCAGTGCTCCTAGGAATCAGCGTGGGCTGCGGGCCTAAATCACCGTTCCTAAGTTCTACGAATCACCAGCGTCTTAAACCACTGCACTTCAGCTCTTCACATTATCAGTGTTTCAGTCACCGCTCTCAAGTTCTACAAATCAACAGCGTCCTAAACCACTGCACTTCAGTTCTTCACATCATTAGCGTCTCAGTCACTGTTCTCAAGTTCTGCGAATCACCAGCGTCTTAAACCACTGCACTTCAGTTCTTCACATCATCAGCGTCTCAGTCACCGTTCACAAGTTCTGCAAATCAACAGCGTCTTAAACCTCTGCACTTAAGTTCTTCAATTTACCAGTGTCTCAACTTCGGCTCACAAGTTCTTTATCCATCTGTGCCTTTAACCACCATTTATAAGTTCTTCAAGTTATCAGTGACTTTTAACATCACCCACAGTTTCTTCAGTTACCAGCATCTCTAATATTGCTCACAAAACCCTCCAGTAGGTCTGGACATTCCCTCATAAATTCCTTTTTGACAAATGACTTTAAGTTGTTCTTTTCCTGCAATAAAGCTCTTCAGTATTTCACCAAACTCCACTGTCAGTGTCCTGTATGAGGAGATCCTATATTAGGCCACCCCTGTTCCGGCTCAGTTGTGGTTCCTCTTCCCAACCATCGGAAGAATCCCCGAGTTCACAACACCCTCAGTCTAGGCCAGTGACATGTTGGCTGCTGCTGTTCTACGCCAACCTGTTGGGATCTGCTGCTGGTAGAGACTTGGCATGGCTGACTCTCTTAGGTTGGAGTCCTGCTTCCTCTGCTCGTCCGCATCCCTCCCCTCCTCCTCAGTCACACACCGCAGACCTCGCGCAGCTGCCGGGCACTGTGGTAAGGGGAGACTGGGAGTGACTGGTTATCCCCCAGGAGACGCTGCGGCTGGAGGGAGGAGGGGTCATAGCATGCACGCGGCGTGGACCTCACGGCTGCTGGGCACTGTGGTAAGGGGAGACTGGGAGTGACTGGTTAGCTCCCAGGAGACGCTGCGGCTGGAGGGAGGAGGGAGTCGGAGCCTGCAAGCAGCTCGGACTTCTGCAGCGCTATCCGCCGGCTAAAGTGTGTGAAGGAGCTGGGCGCTCCTCACTGCGGGTGGCAGCGCTGCAGCTAGCGGTGGGGTTGCCAAGGCTGGAGAAAATAGAGGCAGTACGGAACCTGCACAGCGGCAGGTGCCCCACAAAACTGCAGCTAAGAAGCGTGGAGTGCTCCAGAAAGTGACGCTCCTCCGCGCCAGAGAGACCCTGCTGAGTATGCTGATGTAGGGGGTCAAGCACACAGTGAGCCGGTGCCCGTCTGTCTGTACGGCATACCCCCTCACACACCCCCATACCTCCCAACTCTCCCGATTTTCGCGGGACAGTCCAATTTTTTGGGGTCTGTCCCGCTGTCCCACCCGCGGGTCGCAGTGTCCCGCGGTGGGGGGAGCAGTTGGAAAGCTCCTGGAGCAGCGGTGAATAGTGGAGACAGAGGGAGAGGGGGCATCAGGGGGTACGGATTAAGGGGGGGTTCCAGCAGCAGAGCAGGATTAAGGGGGGGCCAGGTGGTATGTACCGTTGGCCCCACAGTTTTAGGGGGCCCCCCAGCTCGAGTAGCTCTGTCCCAGCTCATAAGCTCCCCCGTTTTGCCAGCAACAGCGGCAGCATTGTGCTACAGTCAGCACACGCTGCTGCATATTGGCAGGTCTGTGGTGTTGCAGGGAGGCAGCAGTCTCCCTGCTTTCTTCTGCCTGTGCGGGTGTGTAGGGGGGAGCGACCACCTCCTCTGGATTTAGCCCTAGCTGAGGGGCCAAAATTCCATAAAAATAAAAAAATCCCGGAATTTGCATAAGGGGCCGTGGCCTCGCGTCCCGCGATTAGGCAACGCCCCCAACCCCACAGCAGGCACAGCAATGAGATAGGGCTCCCCTGTCTCAAGAGCCATGGGCCCCCCGGACTCATAATCAGCCCCTGGGGGCATGCCAAGAGCTCACAGAGCGCTGGGCATGCCCCCTCACTGACGAAAACGGGGGACCTCCCGTGAAGCCACGCCCCTTGTATTGGTCACGCCCCCTTTTAGCTGCGTGTGTGTCCCTTCTTCTGCCTAAAGAAAGCTCCCTAAGAAAGCTGGGAGGTATGCACCCCTTCCTGTGCCATGCCCATACTATCTGCTTCTTCTCCTAGTCTCCTATAGATTTGGCTAGATCTGTGACTCATTTGACTAACTCCGCCCAGTGTTGTGACTCTGCCCAGCGTTAGCAAATAAGTCACAAAGTCACAGATCTGGGCTATTATATAGGAGATTATGTATCGAGTATACTGTGGGAGAAGTGCATGCAGTTACACCCAGTGGCCACAAGATGGGGCAGTTGTAGTAGAAGAAGATACTGCTGAGTGAAATTCTAAAGCTCCACAGAGAAGGTTAATGCCCAGATCCCTCAACAGAGGCCCCAGAGTGGGAACACAGCCAAAATTGTGCCAGAGGGCCACCAGACCTGGTGCAGCCCCAGTCCAGAGTCCCCCCACAGCACACAGGCACACTACCTCTTATTATCCAGCTCCTCCAGAGAAATCCAAAATGGCCACCGCATCTCCTGGGCGCCTGTCTCTCTGCTGTCCCCCACTGCCAGATGCCTCCTCTGCCTGCTGCCCACGGGGGGTGACCACTGGGGGTCTGGAGAAGTCAGCCGCTGGTGCCTGCGTCCTGGGGGAGGTCCGCGCCGATTCCCGGAGCTCCAATCGCGGGTGTGGAAAGTACGCGAGGCCCTGGCTTCTGGAGGTGCGTAGGCCGCAACCTGCGGGAACAGAGAGAACTGCTTCCCGGCTCTGCGGCAAACTCTACTGGGCACAGGTGTGTTACAGGGGGAAGGGGAGCCCCCGGAGGGTGTCCACAGAGCAGTGGCGCACCCAGGGGGGGGTTTCCGAGCACCCAGAAACCCCCCTCCACTAAAAAAAAAAAAAAATAATTTTTTTTTTTTTTTTAAGCTGCATGAGTATTATTAATGGCTGTCTAGCGTCCTCTGCAGCCTGCTGTCTTCCTGGTGGCACTTGTAAGAGCAATAAAAGTTTATTTTAATTATAGTACATATATATATTTCCCTCATGTGCTTATCCATTCTTACTTTAATAATCTTCAACTGCATCAACTCCAGCAGTCTTCGGCCACCTGATACTTATTCCAGTGTCATCTGCTGATGTAACTATGTGTATTTACCCTGTACTTGTCCTATACTGTCATCAACTGTAAGTTGCTGTTTTCCTGTTTGATTATTCATGTACTCTGTAATTGGGCGCTGCGGAACCCTTGTGGCGCATATAAATAAAGGATAATAATAATAATAATAATATATCCATGTACATACATATATACACATGTATATACATACATACATATAAACACACACACACATGATATATATATATATATGTATATATACGTGTGTGTGTGTGTGTATGTATGTATGTATATATATATATATATATATATATATACTGTATGTGTGTACTGTAGACAAGCCTCCTGGCTTGACCATAGTTCTGCAGCCACCACAGGAGAGACACCCTGGCCCTGGGGGACAGGCTTATTTTCTGATGTATTTGTAGATGGGACCCCGACCACTTGTCCAGAAGGTCCCACTGAAATGTCCTCGCATGGAACCCGCCGAAGGGGATGGCCTCGTAGGCTGCCACCATTTTTCCCAGTACTCGAGTGCATTGATGGACTGATACCCTTTTTGGTTTTAGCAGGTCTCTGACCATGTTCTGGAGTTCCCGGTCTTTTTACACTGGGAGAAAAACCCTCTTCTGTTCCGTGTCCAGAATCATGCCTAAGAAAGATAGCCGAGTTGTTGGAATCAATTGTGACTTTGGTAGATTTAGAATCCAGCCGTGCTGCTGCAGCACCCTCAAGGAGAGCGACACGCTTTTCATCAATTGATCTCTCGATCTCGCTTTTATCAGGAGATCGTCCAAGTACGGGATAATTGTGACTCCCTGCCTGCGCAGGAGCACCATCATTTCCGCCATTACCTTGGTGAAAATCCTCGGGGCCGTGGAAAGCCCAAACGGCAACGTCTGAAACTGGTAATGACAGTCCTGTACAGCGAATCTCAGGTACGCCTGATGAGGGGGATATATGGGGACATGAAGGTATGCATCCTTTATGTCTACTGACACCATAAAATCCCCCCCTTCCAGGCTGGAGATCACTGCCCGGAGCGATTCCATCTTGAATTTGAACTTTTTTAAGTACAGGTTTAGGGATTTTAGATTCAGAATGGGTCTGACCGAGCCATCCGGTTTCGGGACCACAAACAGGGTTGAATAGTACCCTTTCCCCTGCTGGACTAGGGGAACCCTGATAATCACTTGCTGTTGATACAGCTTTTGAATTGCAGCTAAAATGATTTCCCTCTCTGGGGGAGAAGCTGGCAAAGCCGACATGAAAAATCGGCGAGGGGGCACCTCTTCGAAATTCTAGTTTGTAGCCTTGGGATATAATTTCCATCGCCCAAGGATCCACGTGTGACAGAACCCAGACCTGGCTGAAGAGTCGAAGACGTGCCCCCACCGGCGCGGACTCCCTCAGCGGAGCCCCAGCGTCATGCAGTGGATTTAGTAGAAGCCGAGGAGGACTTCTGCTCCTGGGAACTAGCCGTCGCAGGCATTCTTTTCCCTCTACCCTTACCTCTGGCGAGGAAGGAAGAGCCCCGACCTCTTCTGGACTTATGCGACCGAAAGGACTGCATCTGATATTGTGGTGTTTTCTTTTGCTGTGGGAGAACAAAAGGCAAAATAGAAGATTTACCCGCGGTAGCCGTGGAAACCAGGTCCTCTAGACCCTCCCCAAATAAGACCTCACCCTTGTAAGGTAAAACTTCCATATGTCTCTTTGAATCGGCATCCCCTGGCCATTGGCGGGTCCACAGGGCTCGCCTAGCAGAAACAGCCATGGCGTTGGCTCTTGAACCTAACAGCCCAACGTCTCTCGCAGCGTCTCTCATATATAAGGCTGCTTCTTTAACGTGACCCAAGGTCAATAAAATGGTATCCCTATCTAGGGTGTCAATGTCAGATGACAAGATATCTGCCCACGCTGCTACTGCGCTACATACCCATGCCGACGCTACCGCCGGTCTGAGCAAGGCACCCGTATGTGTATAAATTAATTTTAAGGTAGTCTCCTGTCTGCGATCAGCAGGATCCTTGAGGGCCGCCGTGTCTGGAGATGGTAGCGCCACCTTTTTGGACAAGCGCGTTAAAGCCTTGTCCACCCTGGGCGAGGATTCCCACCGTACCCTGTCCTGCGCGGGGAAAGGGTACGCCATAAGAATTCTCTTGGGAATCTGTAGTTTCTTGTCTGGAGTCTCCCAAGCCTTTTCAAATAAAGCGTTCAGCTCATGAGACGCGGGGAAAGGTTACCTCAGGTTTCTTTTCCTTAAACATGCAAACCCTCGTGTCAGGGACAGAGGGGTCATCTGTGATATGCAAAACATCTTTTATTGCAATAATCATACAATGAATACTTTTGGCCACCCTAGAGTGTAACCTCGCATCATCATACTCGACACTGGAGTCAGAATCCGTGTCGGTATCAGTGTCTGCTACGTGGGACAAGGGACGTTTCTGAGACCCTGAAGGGCCCTGTGACACAGCCAAAGCCATGGATTGACTCCCTGTTCCTTCCCTGGACTCTGCTTTGTCCAATCTCTTATGTAATAAAGACACATTTGCATTTAAAACATTCCACATATCCAACCAATCAGGTGTCGGCGTCGCCGACGGAGACACCACAATCATCTGCTCTACCTCCTCCTTAGATGAGCCTTCCGCTTCAGACATGCCGACACACACGTACCGACACCTCCACACACTCAGGGATATATATCTATATGGAGACAGTCCCCCAATAAGGCCCTTTGGAGAGACAGAGAGAGAGTATGCCAGCACACACCCAGCGCCACCGGACACTGGAATATAAACCCAGACAGTACAGCGCTTTTATATATATATATATATATATATATATATATATATAAAAATACACTCACTGCGCCAAATAGATGTGCCCCCCCCCCCACCTCCTCTTTTGTGCCCTCTGTACTTGTGTTCAGCAGGGGAGAGTCCAGGGAGCCAGCTTCTCTGCAGCGTGCTGTGGAGAAAATGGCGCTGGTTAGTGCTGGAGGATCAAGCTCCGCCCCCTCAACGGCGGGCTTTGGTCCCGCTCAAATCTTTATACTGGCGGAGGTTTGTGTAATATACTGCCTCTGCAGTATATATTTATGCCAGTGTCCCTAGAGGTTAATTTTGCAGCCCAGGGCGCCCCCCCCCCCCCCCCTGCGCCCTGCACCCTTACAGTGTCGTCAGTGTGTGATAGTGTGGGAGCAATGGGGCGCAGCGTTACCGCTGCACGGTACCTCAGTGAAGATCAGAAGTCTTCTGCCGCCTTTGAAGTCTTCTTTCTTCTTATACTCACCCGCTTCTATCTCCTGGCTCTGTGAGGAGGACGGCGGCGCGGCTCCGGGACGAACAACGAGGGTGAGACCTGCGTTCCGACTCCCTCTGGAGCTAATGGTGTCCAGTAGCCTAAGAAGCAGAGCCTATCATTTAAGTAGGTCTGCTTCTCTCTCCTCAGTCCCACGATGCAGGGAGCCTGTTGCCAGCAGTGCTCCCTGAAAATAAAAAACCTAACAAAAGTCTTTTTCAGAGAAACTCAGTAGAGCTCCCCTGCAGTGCATCCAGTCTCCTCTGGGCACAGGATCTAACTGAGGTCTGGAGGAGGGGCATAGAGGGAGGAGCCAGTGCACACCCATCTGGAGCTAATGGTGTCCAGTAGCCTAAGAAGCAGAGCCTATCATTTAAGTAGGTCTGCTTCTCTCTCCTCAGTCCCACGATGCAGGGAGCCTGTTGCCAGCAGTGCTCCCTGAAAATAAAAAACCTAACAAAAGTCTTTTTCAGAGAAACTCAGTAGAGCTCCCCTGCAGTGCATCCAGTCTCCTCTGGGCACAGGATCTAACTGAGGTCTGGAGGATGGGCATAGAGGGAGGAGCCAGTGCACACCCATCTAAAGTCTTTAGAGTGCCCATGTCTCCTGCGGAGCCCGTCTATACCCCATGGTCCTTACGGAGTCCCCAGCATCCTCTAGGACGTAAGAGAAAATAGAAAGAAGATACTTATATGACACATATTCTGTGTCATAAGTTTCTTCTTTATATTATTCCAATCATTTTAATACATACAATGAGTTTGGGAGGCACTGATAGCAGTGTTGGAAGCAGTGGCGGATCCAGGGGGGGGGGGGGGCACTCGGGCCGTGCCCCCCCTGTCATTTGTGGCCCGTTAAGTCTCAGGGGCCCCGGCCGCGGCCTCGGATTGCGCTCAGTTGCAGAGGATTTTCTTTTTTCATTTGTGCCGGCCCGGCCCCAGCAGGCTGTCAGCGCATGCTGATTTGACAGCTGCCGCTGGGACCAGAGCCGGCTCACGCCCACAGTGAGTGCAGCCCTCCCTCCCTCCTCCTCTCCTGCTGCAGTGCATGTGACCAGCAGGCAGCAGCGCACGGAGGCCGGGAGACGGGGCGGGCTGCGGGACAGGCTAAGGAGTCAGACAGCGCGTAGTGGTGGACCCTGGACCGCGTGGACTGGATTTCACTTCCAGCCAGCCCAGGCTCCCCAGCTGCCACACAGAGAGGAGACAGAGGCGCCGATCGAAGCAGGCAGAGCCGCAGAGGCAGCAGCAGCAGGACGGAGACAGTTACTCACTGTGTATATCAGCCTGTCACAGTGAGTATGCTGTTTGCTGTATCGATGCTGCCAGCCTGTGCCAGCTACCTTTAACGTGTGTGCGGCTGCTGCTGCTGCGGCGGGCACTAAGGGGGGGCGATCCGGTCTATATGTATTATATGGTGGTATGTGCCTGCCGGGGGTGGGGGGCAATCAGCACTTGGTGTGTGGTGAATGGATCAGTAACCACTAAGACGTCACTGGCAGTGTGCCTGCCAGTGTTGGCCTCACCTCCAGCAGCACCGTCCTGGCAGGCACCCCCCCCCCCACACACACACACACGCTGATTGTTGGCCTCACGAGGGAGATGATGATGTGGCTGAGAGATGACAGGGGAGGGAAGAGAATGGTGTGGATCAGAGACACAATGGGGAGGCTCATACTGTGTGGTGTAACTTGAATTTTGGCTCATACTGTGTGGCATAAGGTGAATTTCGGCTCAGACTTTTTTGGTGTAAGGTGAATTTCGGCTCATAGTGTAGTATAATTTTATTTTTCGGCACATACTGTGTGGCGTAAGGTAAATTCCAGCTCATACTTTTTGGTGTAACGTGAATTTCGGCTCATACTGTGTGGCGTAACTTGAATTTTGGCTCATTCTGTATAGCATAATTTAAATTTCGGCTCATACTGTGTGGCGTAACTTGAATTTTGGCTCATACTGTGTGGCATAATGTGAATTTTGGCTCATTCTGTATAGCATAATTTGAATTTCGGCTCGTACTGTGTGGTGTAACATGAAGTTCGGCTCATACTATGAGGCGTATTTTGAAGTTCTGCACATACCATGTGGCGTAATGTGAATTTTTTGAGGGAGGGGCCCCCAAATCGGTATCTTGCTTAGGGCCCCATGAGATCTAAATCCGCCTCTGCTGCCCGCCCACTATGCAAATACTCCAGCCGCAGCCAGAGCAGTGAGGGGCCGGGCATCCCACATATCCAGGCTGGCAGCCTCTCACTGCGCTGCTGCGGCTGGAGTATTTACATAGTGGACGGCATCCTTCCTGCTGGTACTAGTCCAACCTACCACGTTGCCTCATTGAAGACCGGAGCTGCTGCGGAGTGCGGGACTGCGGCGGGTATGATGGCTGAGAAACAGCTTCCGACCTCAGCTGCTGAGCCTGGACACTGGTGCCAGGAAGCAGGCTTAGGTAAGCAGGAGGGGGGCTGGCCAGCTTTGCTGCTGAGAGGCAGCCCCTGTGATCAGCTCACTACTCACTACCCTGGCAGCAGCCCACATATGAGATTTCTCTTCAACCCTACACTGACACACACTGCCCCCTGCCCCTCACACACTGTACCCTGCCTCTCACACACTGCCCCGCACACGCTGCCTCCTGGCCCCTGCCCCTCACACACTGCCTCCTGCACTCTGCCCCTAACACGCTGCCCCTCACACGTTGCCCCCTGCCCCTCACACCCTGCCCGCTGCTCCTCACACGCTGCCCCCTGCCCCTCACAAGCTTCCCCCTGCACCCTGCCTCTCACACACTGCCCCCTATACACTGTCCCTCACACGCTGTCCACTGCACCTAACATGCTGCCCCCTGCACCCTGACCCTCTCACACTGCCCCCTGCCCCTCACACGCTTCCCCCTGCACCCTGCCTCTCACACACTGCCCCCTTCACCCTGCCCCTCACACGCTGCCCCCTGCACCTCACATGCTGCCCCTCACACGCTGCCCCCTGCGCCTCACACGCTGCCCCTTGTAGTGGGGACATACCCCATTTCTGGAAGCGCATGCACCGAAGCCGCACGCAAATACATTTGCCCCTTCCATGGTGCCCCCCCTATCATTTTCTTCTGGATCCGCCCCTGGTTGGAAGGTATAGATGTGTCCTCTTGTATGCGCATGCATTGCAGCATGTAAATTGCAATGCACCCCCATGACCTAGTAGGCCATATTGCAGAACCATTCACACTATATGATCCTATGGGATCGCGAATGCGAACTCAGCACATGTGACTGCTAGCGGTCACTTTTTCACAGTATGCATGGTGCGGTGTGCTGGAGTGCCAACAAAGATACAAGAGGACACATCTGTATGCAGTAAGAAATAGGGAGATGTCATCATGCAGGGAGAGAATAGCTACGTTTTCACTGTGACAATTTTCCTAGTATATGAGCCTGTGTACAGTATCTGTCATGTCTGAGCAGCAGGGAGACTTGGCAGCCAACAAATGGAGCGTTATGATCTCTTGTATGAATTGTTCTACATACTGTACATTGGGGCTAATTCAGACCTGATCGGTGCTGTGCGGCCTGAACTGCGCATGCCCCGGCGCCCCAGTGCGCCGGTGCATGCCAGACAGCAGACGGCTGTCTTTAGCTAGCGATCGCCTCTGCCTGATTGAGGGGCAGAGGCGTTCGCTGGGCGGGAGGGGGCGGGACGGCGGCGTTAAGCCGCCATTTAATGGTCATGCCATGCCAACAACACAGATTTTCCTTTCATAGTGTCCCAAGCGGTGCTCTGTAGCTTCTGCACTTGTTTCCGCTGCCAAAGTTTCAATAAAATGTTTCTTCCATTTCCAGTGTTTTTCAATAGATAAGGAGAGTCCCTGGCTAGGCACGAAATCTATATAAGAGTCTTACATTTTTGTGATTGGTTGAAGATGTCTTTGTTGCTAGGCAGATCAGAGTTCTGAATGAGTTGTAATTGGTTAGGGCCAGCCTATCGGTGAGTGTAGGGGAGGTGATTTAGTGCATGAAGAGTAGAAACTTCCAGATTTGCTTCCTCTTGTCGGTTGGAAGTGATAAGTGCAGGCTGTATTATTGCTGTCTCTCTCACTCTTTCTACCCCTTGAAAATTCTTGCTCTGATTTTTTCTCTATTCCCTCCTTTTCAGTTATTCTTTATTCCCTATTTCTTTATCTATCCCTTTCCTATCTACTTTCATTTTGTCATTTTATACTTTTGTACAGTTTTCAATTATTTGTTGCCCCCTCCCCCTGCTGCCTTCTCTTGCCCCCCCCCCCTGCCATTGCAAATTGCCCAGCTCGTGTGTCCCCTGCAGTATGCCCAGGCCCAAGCGCTCTGCTCCCCGTCCCCAGCGGCTGGTAGACTCAGCTCCCCCGCCGGGCGCTGTGCGCCTCCGCCGCCCTGCTGCTCTCCCTGCCAGGCCCGCTCTCATCTCCGGAGCGGGAGACGCAACGGCGCATGATCCGTCAGCGCCTCCCGTCTCCGTGCACACTGCAGCGCCCGGTGGCTCCGTGCATCCCGCGGTCAGCGTCTCTGGCACGGCGGCCGCTGGCGCTGTGCGGCTGATGTCTCTTGGCGGGGATTCGGCACCCCCGGCCGTGAGTGTCCCTGTGCCTGCAGCGCCGGCCAGCCGCTTCTCTCTTGCGATCAGCGGGTATGGGACGGCGGTCACCGGTGCTGCTGCGAGCTATGTGCGCGGCGGGAATTCGGTACCCCTGGCCGCGCTGGTTTAAATTATAGGGGTGGGTGCGGGCGCGGCTACCCCGGGGCATAGCGGGCCCCCCGCGGGTCCCGCGCCCGGTGCTATTGTGGCCCCTGATGCGTCCCTGGCTGCTGATGGGCATCACAGGGCCCCAGTGGCCGGGGGTGTCAGCGGGCATTTGAATAATCTAGCGGGGGGGGAAGTACTGTGCTCCGAGTGCAGGCTCCCCCCACGACGGCCATTTTAGTGCCTGGCTGCAGCTCCCATGAACCTCAGCAAGCTGCTAGTGCTATGCTGGGTGGGGAGGGGCAGCCATCTGCTGGACACTTGGAGGTACTGCAGGCCTTTTCTGTACAAGGCTCCGCAGCAGCCTCTGTGTCTTTTCCAGGCCAACCTGCGTCCTTTACAGCTTTCAGGTCCGTGGCGGGGGATAGTTTTACTACAGGCACCCTTGGCTTGCCGGCATTCTCCTCCCCCAGCGGTATGGGCCTACCTTATTTGCAATTTCCGTTTGCCCCAGCAGTTTCTCAAAGTTTTCCCCCACTATCAACCCCACAGGTGGTCCAGTCAGTCTGGTCCTCTGGGATGGGGCAAGCTTTCGGCCACCCCCCTAATGTTTCTTCTTTCAGGGGAGGGTTCCAGTCCACTTCCCTTCTGGCGCCACCCTTCCATCAGTTTCCGTACTATCAACCGCTTTATCCCCCAGCGCAGCCGGGCCCTACGGGTATCCTTGGCAGGGTGGTTTTGGGTCCCCAAATGGTCGCTTTCCCAGCGTTAGCCAGGCAGGTACCGTGCCTCCGTACCTTCCCCCATCCCATGCGCCGCCAGTTCAGGCGGTACCGTCCGTGTCGGGTACACCGTTACCTTTGGGGGCCCCGGGCGGAGAAGCGTCGCGCCCCCTCCCCGGTCCATTGGTTGGTTTGGCTGACGTTCCTGGTAACTTAATGCCGCATGTTTCAGTTCCCGAGGTTAGCGCAGACAGCTCTTCGGCCCCTCAGGCTGCTCCGGTGCAGGACGGATCCGGGAGGCGCGGAGACGCGGACCCATCTCCGGCAGGTGCCAGTACTTCGTTTCCTGGTCTCTCGCAGGCGGCTGAGATGGCCGACACCCCTGGCCCTTCAGGTTCTGGTGAGCATGATGTTGCGGCTGATTCATCTGTTGTGTCATCATCTGAATCCTCTGGTAGCAGCGAGGGGTCTGATTTGCCCAAACGCCCGTGCAAGCTTGCGAAATTAGTTGCGCGCGAGGTCGCCAAGGTGGTGGGCAAGGATAAGGTGCAGAAAAAGGTGGCGGCTCCTGACGAGCCACCGTTGTTTTCGGAGATGGTTCGCTGCACCAACACTGCTGTTACTCGGGGCTTACGGAAGAGGATGAAGGAGAAAATAGTTAAAGGGAAATTTGTCGACCTGTTCACCCTCACGGACGACATGAGGAAGGACTTCGAAAAGGCTAAGAAGGTGGGGGTGTCGGTGAAAATGCTTTCCGGAGTTTTCATCACTGGTTGAGAGGTTTCTTAGTCTTTTCTGCTGTTTACCTGAAAACTCGCCCCGACGAACATCTGAATGTGGTGAAATACATGTTTTTTATTAACGAGATGTTCTTAAAGTACAAAGGTTCCGTCCGGAGGGATTATGATGAAAAATTCCGTAAAATTCAGGATGGCAATCCGACGTTACCTTTGGGTTTTAAGGATGTCGAGGTTTGGATGGAAGTTTCCAACCAAGGGGGTAGTACGGTTGAGGGACAGACCAAAAGGAAGTTTTTGGGGGGTAAGAATGTCCCCGGGACGGCAGCGAAGGGCAAGTGTTTCGCGTTTAACGACTCTAAATGCACTAGGGGTGGGCCTGTCGTTTTCGTCACTCCTGCCGCATCTGTGGAGCCAATCACCCTGCCAAGGATTGTAAGTCTGGAGGCGGGGTTAAGCAGGCCGACCAGGGTGCTGCTGCCGGCAGTGCGAAATAGGGCAACCCTATAGTTGTACCGGAGTTGGCTAAATGGTTGCACCGTTGCCCCAAGAGGGCAGATGCAGAGTTCTTGTTAGCCGGGTTTAGTTGCGGTTTTCGTTTGCCCATTTCGGAATCAGTTCAGGTCGTGTCTCGCAGGAATTTTAAGTCGGCAAGAGAGTTTCCCCATGTGGTCAGGCAGAAGGTGGAGGCGGAGGTGAAGTTAGGTCGCATGTGCAGCCCTTTCACATGTGAGCCTCTGCCCGGGTTATGCGTATCCCCCTTGGGGGTAGTTCCCAAGAAGGCACCCGGCAAATTCCGCTTGATCCAGCATTTGTCCTACCCACATGGGGGCTCCATTAACGATGCCATTCCTGAGGAGTTTTGCACGGTCAGGTATCAGTTGTTTGATGAGGCACTTGAGTTTATTTGGGGTTTTGGGCCCGCAGCCAAGTTAGATGTTGAGTCCGCTTTTCGCCTTCTTCCCCTTCACCCCGACTCTTTCAGGTTCATGGGTTTTCGGTTAGGCGTTTTTTTCTATGTGGACAAATGTTTGCCGATGGGTTGCTCTTTCTCTTGCGCCTATTTCGAGAAATTCAGCTCGTTCTTGCATTGGTGCATTTCTGCGGGAACTGGGCACGTTGGGATTGCCCACTATCTCGATGACTTTCTTTTTGTAGGCCCAAGAGACAGCAGCATTTGCCAGGAGCTCCTTTTTTCGGCGGTCGCCTTGTTCAGGGTTCTGGGAGTGCCTGTTGCCCACGATAAGATGGAGGGACCCACGTGTTGCCTTTCTTATCTGGGTATCGAGGTTGACACTAGCACGGGTTGTTGTCGCATTCCTGCGGACAAGGTCAGGAAGCTTTTGGGACAGATCGAGGACTGCTTGAGTAAGCGTAGAGTTAGACTTCGTCAGGTGCAGTCTCTTTTAGGCTCCTTTAATTTTTCTTGCCGGGTCATTCCTATGGGGAGGGTTTTTTGCCGTAAGCTCGAGAGGGCCATGGCTGGAGTGACCATTCGTCTGTCTCGTGAGATTAAGGACGACCTTAGAACTTGGTCGACCTTTTTGGTTACCTTTAATTCAGAATTGTTGTGGCCCCTCCGGCCCGTCGTTAATTCTTCCCTGGAGCTGTTCACAGATGCAGCAGTTTCTACGGGTTTTGGTGCTTTTTTCCAAGGCGAGTGGTGTGTTTCGGCCTGGCCCCAGTCTTGGGTATCACGTGGATTTACTGCTAACCTACTTTTATTGGAGCTGTTTCAGATAATTGTGGCAGTGGAGTTGTGGGCCTCCAAGTTGGCAAACTGGACGATCGTCTTTTGGTGCGACAATTTGGGGGTGGTGCAGGCGGTAAACAATCAACGTGCATCATCGCCACAGGCTTTGCGGCTGTTGAGATTTTTGGTGTTACAATGTCTACGTTTTAACATCAATTTCACAGCAAAGCACGTGCCTGGGGTCGAGAATGGCATCGCTGATGCGCTGTCGCGTTTCGACTTTGCCAGGTTTCGCATGTTGGCCCTTGGGGCGGAGGCCCTAGGCTTGACATGTCCAACTTCTGTTTGGCAGACTATAGAACTGGCGTAGTCGGCTTGGCGCTGAATTCCTTGGCTCCTTCGACCCGTCGGGCATATGCTGCTGCTTGGCATGAGTGGCAGGTGCACCAGCTTAGGTGTGGGGCCGGGGGTAAGTCATAGGAGGATGTTTTGTTGGCCTTTGTTTGGGAGTGTTACCAGAGTGGTAGGTCCAAGGCATCCATGTCCGCGGCTTTGGCGGGGATTTCGTTCCATGCTCGGTTGCAGCAGGGGACGGACCCCACCAGGTCATTTACTTTATCCAAGGCGCTCAGGGGTTGGGCAAGGTTAAGTCCATCCCAGCCAGATACGCGCAGACCTATTGACACACAGTTGTTGCATGAGCTCATGGCGATTCTGCCGGCGGTGACTGATTCCGCGTTTGAAGCGTCCCTTTTCCGTGCAGCCTTTTCATTCGCATTTTCTGGGGCCTTTCGAGTTGGCGAGCTGGTGGCCGCTAATAAACGGTCCACTGATACAGGCATGCTTTTCAGGGACCTGGTGCTAAAGGACGGTGTCGTTATGTGTAGGTTACCCCGTTCCAAGACCGACCAGCTGGGTCGAGGACGCTGGGTAACTTTGAAGGCTCAGGAGGATGACGACTTGTGCCCTGTACTGCTCGCGTAAATTTATTTGCCCTTACAGCCTAATTGTGGTGCTCAAGTACTGCTGCACGGGGATGCATTGCCTCTTACTCGGTTTCAGTTTGCCGCTGTGTTGAAGCGCTGTTTGGCCGCCCTGGGGCTTAATAGCGCTGAATATGGGACGCATTCCTTCCGCATCGGTGGAGCAACTTGCGCTGCTGCACGCGGCCTTCCACCGTCAGCAATTCAGGAAATGGGTCGATGGAAGTCTGCCGCGTTGATAATGCTGAAATATCCTTAGGAAAGAAAGCTATACCGAAAACACACCTTAAATACACTTTACCATGGAGCCGCTGTGGCCGCTGTACTTAACACACACTCTGCGCACTTTGTACGCTATTAGCGTACAAAGTCCCATACTGCGTACGGACTTCGCGTACAAACGCCGCGCTAATGGTACAAAGTACTCACAGCGCGTACACACCCAGAGATACACCACAAACCCTGAACAGTTATGCAATGCAATGAAAATACGCTTTAAACCTTAGTAGGGCAATGAAGACACGACACCACTTGTGATTTTACCGCTGGGTTCCGACACCACAGTGGATTATTGCTAAAAGGGGGGTTACAATACAAACTACAATACAATATAATATAACAGAGTAAATGGCTACATTCAATGGTACCTACGTGAGTAGATTCGCTTGCGCTTCCCGGCCCGGTCCTCGGTCATCTGATAGATAACTTTGTGAGTCTTGTGTCAGACCAGGCCTGCAGCAGCTCTCTTTATACAATTCTTCCAAAAAGGAATACAATAGATACTGTAATCTCTTTGTCCATTGGACACAGGAATGCACATTTACAGTACAGGAGAGGTCATAGGTCGGTTTGAATAGGTAGGCAATGTCTTTCCCAACTGCTCCTGTGGGTGGTCTCCTCTGGATTCCCGCCGCATACATAATGTACAGTAAATACAGTTTATATCTATATTCTGCTCCTGCACATAACTATCCGCAGGAACATGCGATCTTTCTCAAACCAACACCGGAATGTTACCCTTAAAATACCCTTCAGCTGGATACCAAACACCACCTTAGGACTTTGTTCTGTCCCCTCCTATTCTGTAAAGGTGAATCCCTTTGTTCTGCTACCATTTAAACTGTTGTTACTTTCTGATGTGGTGCACAGGGCCGTCTTTTCGTATGGGCTCAATGGGCTCTTGCCCAAGGGCCCCAGGAGTATAAGGGCCCTAGGCTGATAGCTGAGAGCCCCCTCTTTCCAGGGGTACCAGATTTTTGAAAATCGGCCCTGGGGAACCAGAGATATCGGACTTCAAAGCAGTGGTCCCCATCCGAGCCTGTTAATTGCTCTACCCAGCCAGATATCTCAGGCTCTGTATGACTTAGAGTTTTTCTGAGGGTACATTTCAAAATATGTGACTCTCCACTTTCAGTGGACACTGGCAGCTTGTCTCTACTATGCCCAGAACCAGAGATATCAGCCTTCCAGCAGCCGGTCCCTGCTCCAGCTCCACATGCCTAATATGCAGTATTATATATTTGTTGGTGGATTGCTCTGGTTCCTGAACTGTGATACCCAAGTCCCAGTACCTCCTAACAGGTGGGACTCTCTAGTTTTTTTTATCCCATTCAAAGCTATGGAACTTGAGATATCTGCAGTCAAGTAAGCTGCTCTCTCACCAGAAAATGATGAAAATTAAGCCCACTCCACTATCTACCCCTCCTTTATGTATTAAACGCCCCATACCACCCTGGAAGTCGTGTACCGGGGCCCCTTCATTCAGCCCAAAGCCTCCTTCTACAGTTTAGTGTTCTCCCTCCCGCCCCATCTGTTCAGTAAAGGAGTAATTAGCAGAAATTACTGCTCCAGGTCCTACATGCTGAGCGGAAGATAGAACACCCCCTACCACCCGCGGGACATCAAAGCTGCCGCTGATAGCACCCCCCACCCCTACCGCTGGAGGATGAGTAGGGGCCCCAGGGTATTGCTGTGCCCAGGGGCCCACACTGCTGTTAAGATGGTCCTGGTGGTGCAGGGATACTATGTGTACATTGTGCACTATTTGTATTAAATATGTAATGTGTTTTGATAGCCTACCGTGCGTTCACAAACTCTACCGTAAATACTCATACCACGCGTTAATGCGCAGGACCGCGGGCGCGACCATACGCAAATTGCGGATATGCGCACGCACGACAGAACAAGTGCATGCAGGGAGGCCATCTGTGTGTAGTTTGTACATGATGTGTGTACTGCAATATTTTTCGACTTTGACAGTCCACCCTTTGGCAGTCACCAATAATTGCCACTATCTAATCACTAAACAGAAAAATATCTATACAATATCTACAGAAGCTTTGATGATCGGAGAGAGTTGTAGATGGGAAATGTTTGACCTAGTGGGATAGTAAAAAGCATGTATGTATGAATCCATGTCTGAGGGGCATGTATCATCGTGCCGTGTATGTTCTAAATAAGCTTCGAGGTATTGCGAAGCATACATTAAATCCTTCTCATCCTGTACTAAGGGTCTGTAAATGGGCCAACAAACACTACCGAGCTCTTGTCGGATTGTTCCAACAAATGGGGTGCACATTTAGTTGATGATACATGGAGGGGAGACATATGTGAGTGCTAGTATATGTGGATATCACCTGTCGACTATGTGTGCTATTAATTGGAGGTTGCAGAGATGAAGATAAGACACATATTTAAAATACATTCACATAAACATTTTTGGGTAGGGCTAATGTCTTTTCCGGATGGATGTATCTGGGCAGAGGGGGAAACAAAAGAAAAACGGGTGAAAGAAACAGGCCATGAAATTCATTTGCAATCCTTATCATAACACTGTCTCTATGGATGGGTCATAAATTAAATCTGCTGCTATAACAGCGCCCTTGCTCCTTAAGGTGTGTACACATGGTGAGATTTACCTGTCCAATCTGTCTGGTGAGAACAAAAATCTGATATTGGATGAGAGCAAATGACAATAGACCATTTGCTCCTAACCACTGGAAAATAGACAATGGTTGTTCAAATAAATAGGTTAAATCAGTTTGTTTGGAAAAATGTGTTAAATCAATAGTTTTAATCCATTTTCCAGTGTTTGGGAGAAAATGGTTGATTGTCATTTGCTCTCATCCATTGCCAGATTTTTGTTCTCACCAGACAGATTGGACAGATAAATTTCACCGTTGTGCCGTGCTTGCGCCGTGTCAGACTTCGAAAACACCTAAATATCAAACGAATAATTATGACGACAACCAGGATACAAAGGAGAAACTTCCCTACACTCGTAATAACATTTTGAGCCCACTCTCCTAAACCTGAGAACCAATTTCGTGGGTTCAAACATGAGACCCAGCCGGTCAGTTCATTACTCACAGTCGCCAAGGTAAGGTTGTGTTTCCTCCTGAACTCCCACTTCAACTGCAAGATATCGTCCATCTTTTGATCGATAATCTCCGTTGGGTCGTCAGTACTGTTCGTAATATACGTACAACACTTCACCCCATATTGAGTTGCCAGAGTAACACAGTACCCACCTGTCATGGCTGTGATATAATTTAGGACCATCCTGTGCTGAATCAGTTCCTTCTTGTAAGCTTGTAACTCCCTTCCCGTATACCTGAAGGTGTCGTCATACATCTCAGTGATATTATCTATCAAGTTCGCTAGCGCATGGATATACCTATAATTTATAATTCCTCTGGCAGTACGGGTGATGTCTAATGCGAGAAGGAATTGAATCCCGGTGGATTCGTGGATCAAATCAGAGGCTGCGTGCTCTGTCTTATCTATGAGGTGTCTCTTGATAATGTGTTCATAGTGAGTATGAGTATAAGGAGCATGAGCACTGCGGTGAACGTCTTTCATCTTATCATGGGTTATGGTCATGACCTCTGGCAGTACTCTCCCAATATAACACAATCCCTCCGAGCTCGGTGCAAGCCACTTGTACGCCTTCCTCCCACATATGAAATAGGCATCATCTGGGAGAACACAGGGGACAAAATATAACATCACCATATTACAAACTTTCCAAGTGAAGAAACCAATCCCTAGTTCTCCCATCTGCTCAGTACAAGTATCGGGCTGGATGATATGAGCACAGTACTCTGGCCATACTTTTCCAACCCACATGGTCTTGCTTCCACGAGTATACCTATACCGGAAATACCTCCCACTGTTGGCTATTTGGCGTACAAGTTCAGAGTCTATGGGTATCCTATCAGCTCTGTGTGAAAAGGTCATTGTCTGGTTATTCCACGTCACTTCGCAATTTCCCGGTCGGTAATTGGAAATATTGAAACATAATAAGGATCTGTCTACATGATACTGGTTGAGCTTCAAACTAGGGGGCCTAGAAATATTGAATTTCTTGTCCACCGGTCTCCCACCCCGTAATTCGAGTACCTCATCTATTGCTAAAGGGTATGGTACTAATCCTGACTTGCTCTGACCTTGAGGTACCTGTGAGCACACCCAACATTCTGTCTGGTTTAAGACCTTACCCACTAGTGAGTCTGTAATCACTCAACGGATGACGGTCCATGTCGATATTAAGGTTGGACTGACATCTTTGGATGCACCCATCCTCAACTATATTCTCACAATTCCTACAAATGCAATATTCATCAGACAATAACCCCTCACAGTGCCTCCGAGCTCCTTGACTACCAGAGCGCTTACTGATGCCAGCCTTTACCAAAATGATGTGCTGATCCTGAGATCCTACAAATTCGTACTTGCCATCAGAACCCATTCCAGATCCCTGCTCGACCTCTCTGGGACCCTCACCAAAACAAACTGTCCTTATCAAAACCAGAATTACTAACAGAACCCGAAACGCAGTCTCTTGTGATCGATCCATTTCGTTAGGGGAAAGGAGGAAAATAAGAAGGAGAAAAGAAAGGAAAAATGTAGGGGGAGGTGAAAAAAGAAAGTGGTACGACAACCGTTCTAGCTCTTGTTACTCTCTGTGCTCAGATGCCCTTCAACAGTCCTGCCTCTCAACTTCCCGGAACAAATACTCTAGTGTCTCTTTGCTTTGCTCTTTGGACACACAGTTCCCTTTGCTCTTTGAACATACAGTTACCAAACCACAAAAACTTGATGAAACTGCACGAGTTCTCTCCGGGTCAGCGACCTGCTTGCAGTGGGACGAGTGGATCCACGTCTCTCTTTCGGTGACCTTCAATGCTGTTGTGCTGGTTAACAAGACTTGATATGGTCCTTCCCACCTGTCTATGAGGCAACCTGAGCGTAAGAAATTTCGAAACATCACATAATTCCCAGGTTCAATGTCATGACAATTACTGTTCGGTAGGTCAGGAATCACCAGCTTTAAATTTCTCTGTTGATTTCTCAGCTGCTGGCTCATCCCAACCAAATATTTTACAGTCACTTCATTATTAAATTTCAAATCATCCTGGGGGTCTATCATTACATGAGGTTGTCGACCAAAAAGGATTTCAAAGGGTGATAGGTTAAGGGGAGACCTGGTAGTGGTTCTGATGCTGTACAATACTAGTGGCAAAGCTTCCGGTCACGACAATCCAGTTTCAACCATTAATTTGTTCAGCTTGTTCTTAATAGTGCTATTCACTCTCTCCACCTTTGCACTCGCCTGTGGACGGTACGGAGTATGCAGCTTGCTATTAATTCCCATCAGTTTGCACATGACCTGAAAGACTTTACCTGTAAAATGGGTACCCCTATCACTTTCAATTATTCTAGGGATACCATATCTACACATAAATTCCTGCACAATTTTCTTTGCAGTGAACGTAGCAGTATTTGTGGCAGCAGGGAATGCTTCTACCCCATTTGAAAATACGTCAATACAAACTAACACATATTTTAAATTCCTACAGGGTGGTAACTGTATGAAATCGATTTGTATTACCTGAAAAGGGCCGTCTGTCGGAGGAATATGGGATGGCTCTGTTGGTATTGACTTTCCAATATTCTTCCTCAAGCAAGTAAAACATGTCATTGCTCTCTTAACTGCATGAGAAGAGAATCCTGGCGCACACCAGTAGGCTCTCACCAGCTTACACATGCCCTCTTTGCCCAGATGAGTCAGACCGTGTGCCGCCTCAGCTAGACTTGGAAGATATGCTCTGGGGGCCACTGGCTTACCTTGTCCACCTGTCCAGAGTCCTGAGGACTCCTGGCCATACCCCTTTGACCTCCAGACTGCCTTTTACTGTAGAGAACACAAATCTTGCATTTCAATTAATTGTTGTGTATTGATCGTGTTAAATGTCATCAGTGATGTGATGTTCGTTTGTATGGGGGTGCTGGCTGCTGATTTAGCAGCTTCGTCTGCCCGGCTGTTACCAAGTAAAATTGGTTCTTGGTTGTAAGTATGTGCTTTGCACTTGATAACAGCGACTCTGTCTGGTTCCTGTATCGCTGTTAGAAGTCTTTTTATGTGGGACGCATGGGCTACAGGTGTGCCAGCTGCCGTCATGAAATTTCTGAGGCGCCATAGGGCCCCGAAAGCATGCACTACTCCAAAGTCTCCCAACTCCATCCCCCACCACGGGACACTTCGACCTGCAGGCAGGACAGCGATGCAGTGCCAGAAAAATGTCCCACAAAAATTAGGATAGTTGGGAGGTACAGATGTGTCCTCTTGTAACTTTGCCAGCAGCGTGCGCAGGCATTGCAGCATATAAATTGCAACTCACCCCTATAAACCAGTAGGCCACATTGTGGAACCATTCACACCATACGATCCAATGGGATCACAGATGCGATCACAGTACATATGTCTGCTAGCGGTCACTTTTTCACAGCATGCATGCCGTGGTGCTCTGCATTGGCAGGACACATCTGTATGTGTAACACCTCGGGGTTGGCGGGTGTCTATGTGGTTAAGGATAGGTATCACAGATGTTCAGTGGCTTGGTGATACACCCTTTCCCTAAGATATTTTCCCTGTACCTTGTTTGATGTGAGTGGTTCAGGGAGTTAGGAAAGATGAACAGGGAGGTCGTTTAACAGCAAATCTCCGTAGTGAATACTCTTTATTTTACCGCAATGAATGCTGGATGGAAAAAGATTAATTTTTTCATATAATCAAATTAATCAAGACAATGACATTCAAGAAAACTAATTCAATTGGTGGCATAAAAAAAAGACTAATTCAGTCGACAGCTCACAATACATTGGATGACTCATTGTGGTTTAAAAGGTACCAATTTATAATCATATAATCACTAATAATAATTAGTGCAATATTCACAAAAACAATGAAGAAGAGTATAATGGGAAAAAAAAAGAATAGTTTGCAAAAAACTGATTAAGGTCTCTGAGGCTCATAAAAAGGATACTATATTTTTCCTTTATTGTCCCTATACACAGTCCTGATCTTTACTGGCAATTTAAGCATTGAAGCTCATCGATCCTAAAGTACAGATGTGTCCACTTACATCTTTGCTATTTTGCTCAATTTGGCACAACATGCAAGACACGGCTAAGCTGATTTTTACGGGTAACGATGGATTTTAACATTTTTGTTTGCTATAATAGAATAGGTATAAAGTAACATATTAAAGTAGGACATTAAGAAAAATCACAAGGCATGGCTAAATCTCTGAGTCTATGGCATGCCATACTTGGCGGGATATAGCAAAGATATATATGGACACATCTACCACAGCGATCCTGAAGTTGAGACTGAACTTCTGCGCAAAAAGGTTAAATACCTTCTTGATGATATATGAGCCCAGGAATTAGAGGCCTATCTCTGTGTCAGGATAGACAGTGTCACTGTATTCCAATTATGCACAAAGCTTGTGTGACAAATATGTCACCAACTTGGTGAAATATTTCTATAGCAATATCAATATACTACTGAAGGCACTGTCTTTAAATTAGGGTTAGTCTATGGCAGGTGTCTGTATTATGCTTCCAGTCACTCTTTCAGTGTGGTAGCTGAGTGGTGTATATGTGTGAGGAAAATGGGGTTTAGCACTCACCCTCCTATAGTTCAGCATAGTAATTTAGTTCACGCAGACTTTCAGTATAGCTCCTCTGCGTCCCATGTCCGTCTCCATGTGGTGTCCCACTTGATCAAGATGGCCACGGCATCCGCACACCTGCTTAATCTCGGCAGCGTCTGTCTCCCACGTCCACTCTCCTAGTTCTCAGCACTCTCCGAATAAGCACCCCGCTACCTTACTCTTCAGCACTGGTTACAGCCACCACCTGTGTGACTGCCTGGCTTTCTGGCTTCACAACTCTGCTCCCCTCCTCACATATGCATCTCCTGCCTGCAATGGCTCCAGCTCCAACCACGTCACTCTCCTTGTTTCCACAAGGCTTCACTTGCTCCTCCTCCTTTCACCAATCTCACCACCTCACACATCAGGACACATGACCAGCTCTGGTTAATGTCTGCTGTGCCAGTAACGCTCCCAGGTTTGCAACCACTTGTTCACACACCTAAAGGGGCACACACTATTTTTTACGGGGTGCCACATATGCAGTGAGAATTAGGGAGATGTCATCATGCAGGAAGAGAAAACCTACATTTTCACTGTGACAATTTTCCTAGTATATGAGCCTGTGTACAGTATCTGTCATGTCTGAGCAGCAGGGAGAATTGGCAGCCAACAAATGGAGTGTTATGATCTCTTGTATGAATTTTTCTACATACTGTACATTAACTCCATTGAGAACATCACTTTCTCTCCTTCCTCTTTGGATGTCAGCAGCTTTCCTCTGAAGTCCCTATGTGCCTTTAAAAGCCATGCCAACAACACAGGATTTCCTTTCATAATGTCCCGAGCGGTGCTCTGTAGCTTCTGCACTTGTTCCGCTGCCAAAGTTTCAATAAAATGTTTCTTCCATTTCCAGTGTATTTCAATATGAATCTTGTTCTCATCTTTAAAGAACACGTGTCATTATCATCAGCCAGTTCGAGTCAGGCTTGGAGCCGCTTATACAGTACAAATGCATTAGAACACGGCTGTAGAGAATGGGGCCAGGTCTAGGTACGTGGAGGGTGTGGGTAAATAGTATAGGCTTGGCCATGACCCCTACAAAAAATATATATGAAAAAACACTAAGTGCATGCTACTCAGGGGTCTCTGAGCACCCCTCACTGAGGGGCAGATTGAGGAGGGTTGGGAGAGAGTGTTGGACTCTGCAGGCAGAGAGAGAATGCACAGTGTGTGCTGGGCTGAGGAGAGAGGCTGCTGCTGACAGATAAGAAGTGTGTGTGTGTGTGTGTGTGTGTGTGTGGGGGGGGGGGCGTGGCAGACCTGGGCCCCCACCGGGCCTCTCCTATAAGCCTGGGTAACTAGTACCTGCTACCTGCTCTCCCCTCTCTCAGCACCCCTGCATTAGAATATACTAGAATAAAAAGGGTTCGGTATGGCATCCGGACACGGGATATTTTGTACCCTCCCCTTCCCTAACCCTAATCCTCGAGGGGTGGCGGCCACGGTAAAAAAAAAAATTACATTTAGGTTTAAATTCCACTGCAAATATTGCAGACAGTAGGCAATTTTGACAAATCACTGTCCATTACATGTTCCCCATTGGCTATGTCGACACTGAAGCAAAAGGAGCTGATTTTCAATCACATGGATCTCTATTCATGGATGTAAATGGCAAGATTTTGCATACAGCATAAGCTAAATAACTCACAGAGATGGCATTTGACATGTTAGACAGGAGTGGTCGAACTGGGCGCCAGGTTTTTAAGGGCGCATAGCAACTTTACATTTTTCAGAGCTCACAAACCAGCAGTGGTGGCTTCTGATTGGCTGCTGGACTGGAAGCTTTGAGTGTCTCCTGAACCGGCACCATATTTGAGATGCCCGCTGGAGACAGGAGACTAGACTTACTGATGGGCAGGAGAGTCACGTGCTGTGGCTGTGCTCTCCTTTCTTTGGACATGGAGGCCAGCAGCAGCAAAACCCAGCCCAGTAGAGGTGGCGGTGAGCAATATTTGGGGCAATTTGTGTAAGCAGCACTACTAGGGCATTATGTGTAACTAGCACTATTGAGGACAGTATGTTTATCTGGCTCTATATTGGGGGCATTATGTGTACCTGGCACTATACTGGGGCATTATGTGTACCTGGCACTACTGGGGGCATTATGTGTATCTGGCACTATACTGGGCACATTATGTGTATCTGCCACTATATTGGGGGCATTGTTTGTATCTAGCACTATATTAGGGGCACTATGTGTATCTGGCACTATACTGGGCACATTATGTGTATCTGGCACTATACTGGGGGCATTATGTGTATCTAGCACTATATTAGGGGCACTATGTGTATCTGGCACTATACTGGGGACATTATGTGTATCTGGCACTATACTGGGGGCATGATGTGTATCTAGCACTATATTAGGGGCATTATGTGTACCTGGCACTACTGGGGGCATTATGTGTATCTGGCACTATACTGGGGACATTATGTGTATCTGGCACTATACTGGGGGCATTATGTGTATCTAGCACTATATTGAGGGCAGTGTGTGTATTTGGTAGTACTGGGAACAATTTGTGAATCTGGCACTACTGTGGGCATTATATGTAACTGGCACTATACTGGGGGCATTATGTGTATCTGGCACTATACTGGGGACAGTATGTGTATCTGGTAGTACTGGGGACATTATGTGTATCTGGCACTATATTGAGGGCAGTATGTGTATCTGGTAGTACTGGGGACTTTATGTGCATCTGGCACTATACTGGTGGTATTATGTGTATCTGGCACTATACTGGGGCATTATGTGTATCTGGCACTATACTGGGGACATTAGGTGTACCTAGCAGTACTGGGGACATTATGTGTATCTGCCACTATACTAACTGCTACTGTATTAGCATAAGGTAACAGATCTGGCTTCTGTGACTGCCTGCAACTACAGCCCCTTTGCACATCACTTAGAATCAGCCCCAAAGAATGGAAAGAATATATATATATATATATATATATATATATATATATATAGACAGTGGAAGGCAGCACTCGGAGACAGTCACAAGTACAAAACGTGCTTTAATTCATGTCGATGTTTCGGGAGACGTGCTCCCTTCCTCAGGACACAGCAAAACAAGTGCAAAAACTGTGCAATACAACATTTAAATACCTTACCTTCCCCTGGCCCGCCTGTCCCCGCCGCTGCCAGCGGCATCCCGTTTCACGGCGTCCTTAGCAGAGGATTGTCTTATGTTCCCACTAAATCTCCGGACACGTTTCAATGGAAGGTTGAAGCGTTTAAATTCAATAGAAAGTTGAAACTTAAGGAACATTTCAGTAAAGATATAGAGCAGATACAGAGGGGGACGTTTACGCCTCAGCCCAAACGGTTAAAGTCTGGCTCTAAGTTCGACCCAGTTTCGCACAACGCCTCTATCAGAACTTTCACCCGCATGATGGAACACTTGCAGGACGATCCTCCCCCCCATGTTCATAGAAATATGTCTAGAAAGGAATTCAGCGCCCTTAAGGATTTAAGTGTCAGGCAAGACATAATCATTAGGGGCGCTGATAAAGGGGGTGCGATTGTCATCTTGGATACTGGTGATTACATTGCTGAGTGTGGTCGTTTGTTATCAGATAGCCATACATATAGTCTGTTGGAGGGTGATCCGACCTCTAAGTATAAGGTTGAAGTAGACCATATTTTGACACAGGCCAAGATGGGGGGTTTAATTACTAATGAAACATATAATAAACTGGTATGTCCACATCCGGTGGTCCCAGTTTTTTACTCAATCCCCAAGATTCACAAAGATCCGCAGCACCCGCCTGGTCGGCCGATCATTTCGGCCGGGGGCTCGCTCTGTGAATCTATTGCCATATACCTAGATTTCTTTTTGCAACCATGTATTCAGGCCACCTTTTCACACCTAACAGACTCCAGTTCTCTGTTGAGACAATTTGCCCAGTTGGGGCCCATACAAGAAGGTACGGTCTTAGCAACGCTCGATGTAACTAGCTTATATACCTGTATACCGCATCGGGTGGGGCTATTAGCCGTTAGACATTTGATCACTAACAATCCACTATATGGGGGCCCTGACGTGGATCTGTTTATTAATTTATTGGAATACACTTTGACTCACAATTATTTTATTTTCAATGGCAAGTTTTACATACAAAACACCGGCTGTGCGATGGGGTCAGCGGTGGCCCCTTCGCTGGCCAATGCCTATATGTGGGAGGTGGAGCGACAGGTGTTTTTTGAGGACAGTGAGGTGGCTGCACAGATTAAGCTATATACGCGGTATATAGATGATCTGTTGCTACTTTGGACTGGTGACGAGAGGGCTTTGGCTAGGTTGGTAGAAGCACATAACCAGTCCCCTAGCCCAGTCAAGTTTACCCTCTCGACTCATAAGTCGGAAATCTGTTTTTTGGATATTAAAATCTTGCTGCGAGGTGGAGACCTACAGACAACGGTGTATACCAAGCTTACCGACTGTAACACACTCCTCAGATATGACAGTTTCCACCCACCCACTTTAGTACAAGGCTTACCGTACTCCCAATACCTCAGTGTGTGTAGAATAACTACGGCTCCTGAGGACATGGAGGTCCAATTAGAAATTATGACCAATAGGTTTCTCCAAAGAGGTTACCCCTTGGGCTTATTAAAACATGCATGTGCAAAAGCGAGATCCAAAAACAGAGAGGAATTACTCCGGGTGAAAAAACCTGTAGAGCAGACCCCTAAGGTGGCCTGGGTCAACCAATTTAATACAGCTAGTAGAAGAACTAGCAAAAAAGTTAAACAGATGTGGCCGATGATAACTTCAGACCCCAGTTTACAAGTGTTGAAAAATAGTAGAATCATGCCCGGATATACACGTAGCGCCAACATTAAAGACCTTGTTGTAAAGAATGATGTGACAGGTTTCAAGCAGATGCAGCCAACTAGTCATTTCATGACACGAAAAGCAGGCTGTTACAAATGCTTGGGCTGCACAACCTGCAGCTACATGCTCACGGGAGATTCCATTTCCCATCCCCATACAGGGAAAAAGATCAGGATTCAAAGCACACTCACATGCAGCTCAGTATTTGTCGTTTACGTGTTAATTTGCCCGTGTTTATACTACGTGGGCAAGACACAGTGCTTGTTCAAAGAAAGGATGGCCCAGCACCGGTCTGCCATTAGGGCGGCACTGGTGTCGGGCAATAGTGACCAACCGGTGGCACGGCACTTTGCACAAAAGCGTCATAATTTATCATCGGTACGATACAAAATAGTGGACCAAGTTCCAGACACATTGAGGGGAGGCAATCGAGCACAAAAACTGTTACAGCTCGAGGCGAGGTGTATCCATAAATTAGATACGATCCATCCTCGAGGTCTGAATGAGTACTTAAGCCTGAATTGTTTCTTATGAGCCAGAAAGAAGAATCAGGACATTAACAGTGATCAGTTGTTACCGCTAGTTGGGTTGAAAAGAAACAGAATTAGGGGCTGTAGGGAATGAGTGTTCCCTATAATATACTTGTCATAAAGAGTTAACCAGTCCTGCGCTAGGTGTGAGACTGTGATCTGACCGTTTCAATATTAGTTTGTCCATTTGGGTCAGGTTATAGTGAGAATAATGTATAAGCCTTGAAGATGATACTGAAGGTATCAACTATGTATTTATTTATTTATTTCAACACTGCACCCAAATTTTGTTTACAGATCACACACATATTTGAAGCAGTGTGTGTCCTAGGCACCAGGGGTTTTTATATTAACACTGTTTTCCATTTTGATGGTCTTGTTGTAGATTTCACAGTAGTTAGCCAGTTATGTTTGTTTATGTATTTCAGTATCCCCATGGCAACGTGTGTGCACTTCCTGTGTTTACCCTGCAGCGACCGCGCCGCCCGCCCACGGAAGGACGTCACTCCGGAGGGGCGGGGAGATCCGAACCCGGAAGTGTAGTCGCCGTGAAGCGGGACGCCGCTGGCCACGGCGGGCCAGGGGAAGGTAAGGTATTTAAATGTTGTATTGCACGGTTTTTGCACTTGTTTTGCTGTGTCCTGAGGAAGGGAGCACGTCTCCCGAAACGTTTACATGAATTAAAGCACGTTTTGTACTTGTGACAGTCTCCGAGTGCCGCCTTCCATTGTCTATATTTGAAGCCACTGTTGCTTAAGGAGGGCACCGGAGCAGCCACCCAGGAGGGACGAGGAGTGCCAGACCCAGGCTTGCAGTATATATATATATATATATATATATATATCTATTAGTGATGAGCGGGTTCGGTTCCTCGGAAACCGAACCCCCCCGAACTTCACCCATTTTACACGGGTCCGAGGCATACTCGGATTCTCCCGTATGGCTCGGGTAACCCGAGCGCGCCCGAACATCATCATCCTGCTGTCGGATTCTCGCGAGATTCGGATTCTATATAAGCAGCCGTGCGTCGCCGCCATTTTCACTCGTGCATTGGAAATGTTAGGGAGAGGACGTGGCTGGCATCCTCTCCGTTATTGTTGAACTTGATTGTGCACTATTGCTTAATTGTGGGGAGGGCTGGGGAGCAGCTGTATAATATAGGAGGAGTACAGTGCAGAGTTTTGCTGATCAGTGACCACCAGTTATCCGTTCTCTGCCTGAAAAAAACGCTCCATATCTGTGCTCAGTGTGCTGCATATATCTGTGCTCACACTGATTAATTGTGGGGACTGGGGGCAGCTGTATTATATAGCAGGAGTACAGTGCAGAGTTTTGCTGACAGTGACCAACAGTATACGTTGTCTGCCTGAAAAACACTCCATATCTGTGCTCAGTGTGCTGCTTTATTGTGGGGACTGGGGACCACCAGTATAATATTATATAGGAGGAGTACAGTGCAGAGTTTTGCTGACCAGTGACCACCAGTATATAATATATAGCATTACGGTACAGTAGGCCACTGCTGTACCTACCTCTGTGTCGTCATTAAGTATACTATCCATCTAGATTCTATACCTGTGGTGCATTTCAGTTGTGCAGTTTGCTGACACAGTGACCACCAGTATATATAACAGTACGGTACGGAAGGCCACTGCTGTACCTACCTCTGTGTCGTCATTAAGTATACTATCCATCTACATTCTATACCTGTGGTGCATTTTAGTTTTGCAGTTTGCTGACACAGTGACCACCAGTATACTATATATAGCAGTACGGAAAGCCACTGCTGTACCTACCTCTGTGTCGTCATTAAGTATACTTTCTCTAACGTCCTAGTGGATGCTGAGAACTCCGAAAAGACCATGGGGAATAGCGGCTCCGCAGGAGTCTGGGCACAACTAAAAGAAAGCTTTTAGACTACCTGGTGTGCACTGGCTCCTCCCACTATGACCCTCCTCCAAGCCTCAGTTAGATTTTTGTGCCCGGCCGAGCTGGATGCACACTAGGGGCTCTCCTGAGCTCTTAGAAGAAAGTATATTTTAGGTTTTTTATTTTACAGTGAGACCTGCTGGCAACAGGCTCACTGCAACGAGGGACTAAGGGGAGAAGAAGCGAACCTACCTGCTTGCAGCTAGCTTGGGCTTCTTAGGCTACTGGACACCATTAGCTCCAGAGGGACCGACCGCATGGAACTGGCCTTGGTGTTTGGTCCCGGAGCCGCGCCGCCGTCCCCCTTACAGAGCCAGAAGCAAGAAGAAGTCCGGAAAATCGGCGGCATGAAGACTTCTGTCTTCTCCAAGGTAGCGCACAGCACTGCAGCTGTGCGCCATTGCTTCTCATACACACTTCACACTCCGGTCACTGAGGGTGCAGGGCGCTGGGGGGGGGGGGGGGGCGCCCTGAGCAGCAATAAAAACACCTTGGCTGGCAAATATATCACAATATATAGCCCCAGAGGCTATATATGTGATAAATACCCCTGCCAGAATCCATAAAAAAGCGGGAGAAAAGTCAGCGAAAAACAGGCGGAGCTATCTCTCTCAGCACACTGGTGCCATTTTCTCTTTACAGTATAGCTGGAAGACAGCTCCCCAGGCTCTCCCCTGTAGTTTGCAGGCAAAAAGGGTTAAAAAGAGAGGGGGGGCACTAAATTTAGGCGCAATATTGTATATACAAGCAGCTATTGGGAAAAATTCACTCAATATAGTGTTAATCCCTAAATTATATAGCGCTCTGGTGTGTGCTGGCATACTCTCTCTCTGTCTCCCCAAAGGGCTGTGTGGGGTCCTGTCCTCAGTCAGAGCATTCCCTGTGTGTGTGCGGTGTGTCGGTACGGCTGTGTCGACACGTTTGCTGAGGAGGCTTAGGTGATGGCAGAGCAGATGCCGATAAATGTGATGTCGTCCCCTGTGGGGCCGACACCAGAGTGGATGGATAGGTGGAAGGTATAAACCGACAGTGTCAACTCCTTACATAAAAGGCTGGATGACGTAACAGCTATGGGACAGCCGGCTTCTCAGCCCGCGCCTGCCCAGGCGTCTCAAAGGCCATCAGGGGCTCAAAAACGCCCGCTCCCTCAGATGGCAGACACAGATGTCGACACGGAGTCTGACTCCAGTGTCGACGAGGTTGAGACATATACACAATCCACTAGGAACATCCGTTACATGATCCCGGCAATAAAAAATGTGTTACACATTTCTGACATTAACCCAAGTACCACTAAAAAAGGGTTTTATGTTTGGGGAGAAAAAGCAGGCAGTGTTTTGTTCCCCCATCAAATGAGTGAATGAAGGGTGAAAAAGCGTGGGTTCCCCTGATAAGAAACTGGTAATTTCTAAAAAGTTACTGATGGGGTACCCTTTCCCGCCAGAGGATAAGTTACGCTGGGAGATATCCCCTAGGGTGGATAAGGCGCTCACACGTTTGTCAAAAAAGGTGGCACTACCGTCTTAGGATACGGCCACTTTGAAGGTACCTGCTGATAAAAAGCAGGAGGCTATCCTGAAGTCTGTATTTACACACTCCGGTACTAGACTGAGACCTGCAGATAGTGCTGCTGCTGCGTGGTCTGTAACCCTGTCAAACAGGGATACTATTTTGCGAACATAAGACGTCGTCTTATATATGGGGGATGCACAGAGGGATATTTTGCCGGCTGGCATCCAGAATTAATGCAATGTCCATTCTGTCAGGAGGGTATTAGAGACCCGATACTGGACAGGCGATGCTGACTTTAAAAGGCACATAGAGCCTTATAAGGGTGAGGAATTGTTTGGGGATGGTCTCTGGGACCTCGTATCCACAGCAACAGCTGGGAAGAAATTTTTTTACCTCAGGTTTCCTCACAGCCTAAGAAAGCACTGTATTATCAGGTACAGTCCTTTTGGCTTCAGAAAAGCAAGCGGGTCAAAGGCGCTTCCTTTCTGCACAGAGACGAGGGAAGAGGGAAAAAGCTGCACCAGGCAGCCAGTTCCCAGAATCAAAATTCTTTCCCCGCTTCCTCTGAGTCCACCGCATGACGCGGGGGCTCCACAGGCGTAGCCAGGTACGGTGGGGGGCCGCCTCAAAAATTTCAGCGATCAGTGGGATCGCTCACAGGTGGATCCCTGGATCCTTCAAGTAGTATCTCAGGGGTACAAGCTGGAATTCGAGGCGTCTCCCCCCCGCCGTTTCCTCAAATCTGCCTTGCCGACAACTCCCTCAGGCAGGGAGGCTGTGCTAGAGGAAATTCACAAGCTGTATTCCCAGCAGGTGATAGTCAAGGTGCCCCTACTTCAACAAGGACGGGGTTACTATTCCACACTGTTTGTGGTACCGAAACCGGACAATTCGGTGAGACCCATTTTAAATTTGAAATCCTTGAACACATACATAAAAAAATTCAAGTTCAAGATGGAATCGCTCAGGGCAGTTATTGCAAGCCTGGAGGAGGGGGATTACATGGTATCCCTGGACATCAAGGATGCTTACCTACATGTCCCCATTTACCATCCTCACCAGGAGTACCTCAGATTTGCGGTACAGAATTGCCATTACTAATTCCAGACGCTGCCGTTTGGTCTGTCCACGGCACCGAGGGTGTTTACCAAGGTAATGGCGGAAATGATGATACTCCTTCGAAAAAAGGGAGTTTTAATTATCCCATACTTGGACAATCTCCTAATAAAGGCGAGATCCAAGGAGCAGTTGTTGGTAGGAGTAGCACTATCTCAGGAGGTGCTACACCAGCACGGTTGGATTCTAAATATTCCAAAGTCACAGCTGGTTCCGACGACACGTCTACTGTTCCTGGGAATGATTCTGGACACAGTCCAGAAAAAAGTGTTTCTCCCAGAAGAAAAAGCCATGGAGCTGCCGTCTCTAGTCAGAAACCTCCTGAAACCAAAACAGGTGTCGGTGCATCACTGCACGCGAGTCCTGGGAAAGATGGTGGCTTCTTACGAAGCAATTCCTTTCGGCAGGTTCCATGCCAGAATCTTTCAGTGGGACCTGTTGGACCAATGGTCCGGATCGCATCTTCAGATGCATCGGCTGATAACCCTGTCTCCAAGAACCAGGGTGTCTCTGCTGTGGTGGCTGCAGAGTGCTCATCTTCTAGAGGGCCGCAGATTCGGCATACAGGACTGGGTCCTGGTGACCACGGATGCCAGCCTTCGAGGCTGGGGGGCAGTCACACAGGGAAGAAACTTCCAAGGATTATGGTCGAGTCAGGAGACTTCCCTACACATAAATATTCTAGAACTGAGGGCCATTTACAATGCCCTAAGTCAGGCAAAACCCCTGCTTCTACACCAGCCGGTACTGATCCAGTCAGACAACATCACGGCGGTCGCCCATGTAAACCGACAGGGCGGCACAAGAAGCAGGACGGCAATGGCAGAAGCCACAAGGATTCTCCGATGGGCGGAAAATCATGTGCTAGCACTGTCAGCACTGTTCATTCCGGGAGTGGACAACTGGGAAGCAGACTTCCTCAGCAGGCACGACTTCCACCCGGGAGAGTGGGGACTTCATCCAGAAGTCTTTTAAATGATTGTAAACCAGTGGGAAAAACCACAGGTGGACATGATGGCGTCCCGCCTAAACAAAAAACTAGAGAGATATTGCGCCAGGTCAAGGGACCCTCAGGCGATAGCGGTGGACGCTCTAGTGACACCGTGGGTGTACCAGTCGGTTTATGTGTTCCCTCCTCTGCCTCTCATACCAAAGGTACTGAGAATAATAAGAAAACGAGGAGTAAGGACAATACTCGTGGTTCCGGATTGGCCAAGAAGAGCGTGGTACCCGGAACTTCAAGAGATGATCTCAGAGGACCCATGGCCTCTGCCGCTCAGACAGGACCTGCTGCAGCAGGGGCCCTGTCTGTTCCAAGACTTACCGCGGCTGCATTTGACGGCATGGCGGTTGAACACTGGATCCTAAAGGAAAAGGGCATTCCGGAGGATGTCATTCCTACGCTGATTAAAGCCAGGAAAGATGTAACTGTAAAGCATTATCACCGCATATGGCGGAAATATGTTGCTTGGTGTGAGGCCAATAAGGCCCCAACAGAGGAATTTCAGCTGGGTCGATTTCTGCACTTCCTACAGGCAGGAGTGACTATGGGCCTAAAATTAGGCTCCATTAAGGTGCAGATATCGGCTCTGTCGATTTTCTTCCAAAAAGAACTAGCTTCACTACCTGAAGTTCAGACATTTGTAAAAGGAGTGCTGCATATTCAGCCCCCTTTTGTGCCTCCAGTGGCACCCTGGGATCTCAACGTGGTGTTGAATTTCCTAAAATCACATTGGTTTGAGCCACTAAAGACCGTGGATCTAAAATATCTCACGTGGAAAGTGGTCATGTTATTGGCCTTGGCTTCGGCCAGGCGTGTATCAGAATTGGCGGCTTTGTCATTTAAAAGCCCTTATCTGATTTTCCATATGGATAGGGCAGAATTGAGGACTCGTCCCCAGTTTCTCCCTAAGGTGGTATCAGCTTTTCACTTGAACCAACCTATTGTAGTGCCTGCGGCTACTAGCGACTTGGAGGATTCCAAGTTGCTGGACGTAGTCAGGGCCTTGAAAATGTATGTTTCCAGGACGGCTGGAGTCAGGAAAAGTGACTCGCTATTTATCCTGTATGCACCCAACAAACTGGGTGCTCCTGCTTCTAAGCAGACTATTGCTCGCTGGATTTGTAGCACAATTCAGCTGGCGCATTCTGCGGCTGGACTGCCGCATCCTAAATCAGTTAAAGCCCATTCTACAAGGAAGGTGGGCTCATCTTGGGCGGCTGCCAGAGGGGTCTCGGCTTTACAACTTTGCCGAGTTGCTACTTGGTCAGGGGCAAACACGTTTGCAAAATTCTACAAATTTGATACCCTGGCTGAGGAGGACCTTGAGTTCTCTCATTCGGTGCTGCAGAGTCATCCGCACTCTCCCGCCCGTTTGGGAGCTTTGATATAATCCCCATGGTCTTTTCGGAGTTCCCAGCATCCACTAGGACGTTAGAGAAAATAAGATTTTACTCACCGGTAAATCTATTTCTCGTAGTCCGTAGTGGATGCTGGGCGCCCGTCCCAAGTGCGGATTGTCTGCAATAATTGTACATAGGTATTGTTCACTAACGGGTTATTGTTATGAGCCATCTTTTGAGAGGCTCAGTTATGTTTCATACTGTTAACTGGATATGGTATCACGTGTTATACGGTGTGATTGGTGTGGCTGGTATGAGTCTTACCCGGGATTCAAAATCCTTCCTTATTGTGTCAGCTCTTCCGGGCACAGTATCCTAACTGAGGCTTGGAGGAGGGTCATAGTGGGAGGAGCCAGTGCACACCAGGTAGTCTAAAAGCTTTCTTTTAGTTGTGCCCAGACTCTTGCGGAGCCGCTATTCCCCATGGTCTTTTCGGAGTTCCCAGCATCCACTACGGACTACGAGAAATAGATTTACCGGTGAGTAAAATCTTATTATCCATCTACATTCTATACCTGTGGTGCATTTTAGTTTTGCAGTTTGCTGACACAGTGACCACCAGTATACTATATATAGCAGTACGGTACGGAAGGCCACTGCTGTACCTACCTCTGTGTCGTCATTAAGTATACTATCCATCTACATTCTATACCTGTGGTGCATTTTAGTTTTGCAGTTTGCTGACACAGTGACCACCAGTATACTATATATAGCAGTACGGAAGGCCACTGCTGTACCTACCTCTGTGTCGTCATTAAGTATACTATCCATTTACATTCTATACCTGTGGTGCATTTTAGTTTTGCAGATTGCTGACAGTGACCACCAGTATATATAGCAGTACGGTACGGAAGGCCACTGCTCTACATACCTCTGTGTCGTCAAGTATACTATCCATCCATACCTGTGGTGCATTTCAGTTGTGCGCAGTATATATAGTAGTAGGCCATTGCTATTGATAGTTACTGGCATATAATTCCACACATTAAAAAATGGAGAACAAAAATGTGGAGGTTAAAATAGGGAAAGATCAAGATCCACTTCCACCTCGTGCTGAAGCTGCTGCCACTAGTCATGGCCGAGACGATGAAATGCCATCAACGTCGTCTGCCAAGGCCGATGCCCAATGTCATAGTAGAGAGCATGTAAAATCCAAAAAACAAAAGTTCAGTAAAATGACCCAAAAATCTAAATTAAAAGCGTCTGAGGAGAAGCGTAAACTTGCCAATATGCCATTTACGACACGGAGTGGCAAGGAACGGCTGAGGCCTTGGCCTATGTTCATGGCTAGGGGTTCAGCTTCACATGAGGATGGAAGCACTCATCCTCTCGCTAGAAAAATTAAAAGACTTAAGCTGGCAAAAGCACAGCAAAGAACTGTGCGTTCTTCTAAATCACAAATACCCAAGGAGAGTCCAATTGTGTCGGTTGCGATGCCTGACCTTCCCAACACTGGACGGGAAGAGCTTGCGCCTTCCACCATTTGCACGCCCCCTGCAAGTGCTGGAAGGAGCTCCCGCAGTCCAGTTCCTGATAGTCAAATTGAAGATGTCACTGTTGAAGTACACCAGGATGAGGATATGGGTGTTGCTGGCGCTGGGGAGGAAATTGACAAGGAGGATTCTGATGGTGAGGTTGTTTGTTTAAGTCAGGCACCCAGGGAGACACCAGTTGTCCGTGGGACGAATATGGCCATTGACATGCCTGGTCAAAATACAAAAAAAATCAGCTCTTCGGTGTGGAATTATTTCAACACAAATGCGGACAACAAGTGTCAAGCCGTGTGTTGCCTTTGTCAAGCTGTAATAAGTAGGGGTAAGGACGTTAACCACCTCGGAACATCCTCCCTTATACGTCACCTGTAGCGCATTCATCATAAGTCAGTGACAAGTTCAAAAACTTTGGGTGACAGCGGAAGCAGTCCACTGACCACTAAATCCCTTCCTCTTCTAACCAAGCTCCTGCAAACCACACCACCAACTCCCTCAGTGTCAATTTCCTCCTTACCCAGGAAAGCCAATAGTACTGCAGGCCATGTCACTGGCAAGTCTGACGAGTCCTCTCCTGCCTGGGATTCCTCCGATGTATCCTTGAGTGTAATGCCTACTGCTGCTGGTGCTGCTGTTGTAGCTGCTGGGAGTCGATCGTCATCCCAGAGGGGAAGTCGGAAGACCACTTGTACTACTTCCAGTAAGCAATTGACTATCCAACAGTCCTTTGCGAGGAAGATGAAATATCACAGCAGTCATCCTGCTGCAAAGCGGATAACTCAGGCCTTGGCAGCCTGGGCGGTGAGAAACGTGGTTCCGGTATCCACCGTTAATTCAGAGGCAACTAGAGACTTGATTGAGGTACTGTGTCCCCGGTACCAAATACCATTCCATTTCTCTAGGCAGGCGATACCGAAAATGTACACAGACCTCAGAAAAAGACTCACCAGTGTCCTAAAAAATGCAGTAGTACCCAATGTCCACTTAACCACGGACATGTGGACAAGTGGAGCAGGGCAGACTCAGGACTATATGACTGTGACAGCCCACTGGGTAGATGTATTGCCTCCCGCAGCAAGAACAGCAGCAGCGGCACCAGTAGCAGCATCTCGCAAACGCCAACTCGTTCCTAGGCAGGCTATGCTTTGTATCACCGCTTTCCAGAAGAGGCACACAGCTGACAACCTCTTACGGAAACTGAGGAAGATCATCGCAGAATGGCTTACCCCAATGGGACTCTCCTGGGGATTTGTGACATTGGACAACGCCAGCAATATTGTGCGTGCATTACATCTGGGCAAATTCCAGCACGTCCCATGTTTTGCACATACATTGAATTTGGTGGTGCAAAATTATTTAAAAAACGACAGGGGCGTGCAAGAGATGCTGTCGGTGGCCCGAAGAATTGTGGGCCACTTTCGGCATTCAGCCACCGCGTACAGAAGACTGGAGCACCACCAAACAATCCTGAACCTGCCCTGCCATCATCTGAAGCAAGAGGTGGTAACGAGGTGGAATTCAACCCTCTATATGCTTCAGAGGATGGAGCAGCAGCAAAAGGCCATTCAAGCCTATACATCTGGCCACGATATAGGCAAAGGAGGGGGAATGCACCTGACTCAAGCGCAGTGGAGAATAATTTCAACGTTGTGCAAGGTTCTGCAACCCTTTGAACTTGCCACACGTGAAGTCAGTTCAGACACTGCCAGCCTGAGTCAGGTCATTTCCCTCATCAGGCTTTTGCAGAAGAAGCTGGAGACATTGAAGGAGGAGCTAAAACAGAGCGATTCCGCTAGGCATGTGGGACTTGTGGATGGAGCCCTTAATCCGCTTAACCAGGATTCACGGGTGGTCAATCTGTTGAAATCAGAGCACTACATTTTGGCCACCGTGCTCGATCCTAGATTTAAAACCTACGTTGTATCTCTCTTTCCGGCAGACACAAGTCTGCAGAGGTTCAAAGACCTGCTGGTGACAAAATTGTCAAGTCAAGCGGAACGTGACCCGTCAACATCTCCTCCTTCACATTCTCCCGCAACTGGGGGTGCGAGGAAAAGGCTAAGAATTCCGAGCCCACCCGCTGGCGGTGATGCAGGGCAGTCTGGAGCGAGTGCTGACATCTGGTCCGGACTGAAGGACCTGCCAATGATTACTGACATGTCGTCTACTGTCACTTCATATGATTCTCTCACCATTGAAAGAATGGTGGAGGATTATATGAGTGACCGCATCCAAGTAGGCACGTTAGACAGTCCGTACGTATACTGGCAGGAAAAAGAGGCAATTTGGAGGCCCTTGCACAAACTGGCTTTATTCTACCTAAGTTGCCCTCCCACAAGTGTGTACTTCGAAAGAGTGTTTAGTGCAGCCGCTCACCTTGTCAGCAATCGGCATACGAGGTTACTTCCAGAAAATGTGGAGAAGATGATGTTCATCAAAATGAATTATAATCAATTACTCCGTGGAGACATTCACCAGCAGCAATTGCCTCCACAAAGTACACGGGGACCTGAGATGGTGGATTCCAGTGGGGACGAATTAATAATCTGTGAGGAGGGGGATGTACACAGTGAAAGGGGTGAGGAATCGGAGGATGATGATGAGGTGGACATCTTGCCTCTGTAGAGCCAGTTTGTGCAAGGAGAGATTGATTGCTTCTTTTTTTGGTGGGGGCCCAAACCAACCAGTCATTTCAGTCACAGTCGTGTGTCAGACCCTGTCGCTGAAATGATGGGTTCGTTAAAGTGTGCATGTCCTGTTTATACAACATAAGGGTGGGTGGGAGGGCCCAAGGACAATTCCATCTTGCACCTCTTTTTTCTTTCATTTTTCTTTGCATCATGTGCTGTTTGGGGACAATTTTTTTGAAGTGCCATTCTGCCTGACACTGCAGTGCCACTCCTAGATGGGCCAGGTGTTTGTGTCGGCCACTTGTGTCGCTTAGCTTAGTCACACAGCGACCTTGGTGCGCCTCTTTTTTTCTTTGCATCATGTGCTGTTTGGGGACTATTTTTTTGAAGTGCCATCCTGCCTGACACTGCAGTGCCACTCCTAGATGGGCCAGGTGTTTGTGTCGGCCACTTGTGTCGCTTAGCTTAGTCACACAGCGACCTTGGGGAGCCTCTTTTTTTCTTTGCATCATGTGCTGTTTGGGGACTATTTTTTTGAAGTGCCATCCTGCCTGACACTGCAGTGCCACTCCTAGATGGGCCAGGTGTTTGTGTCGGCCACTTGTGTCTCTTAGCTTAGCCATCCAGCGACCTCGGTGCAAATTTTAGGACTAAAAATAATATTGTGAGGTGTGAGGTGTTCAGAATAGACTGGAAATGAGTGGAAATTATGGTTATTGAGGTTAATAAAACTATGGGATCAAAATGACCCCCAAATTCTATGATTTAAGCTGTTTTTTAGGGTTTTTTGTAAAAAAACACCCGAATCCAAAACACACCCGAATCCGACAAAAAAATTTCGGTGAGGTTTTGCCAAAACGCGTCCGAATCCAAAACACGGCCGCGGAACCGAATCCAAAACCAAAACACAAAACCCGAAAAATGTCCGGTGCACATCACTAATATCTATAAACTGTAAATAGACTTGCAACAATATACTTTTAATATGGGACACCTACAGTATGATATTATATCCCTTTAATCTACAGTATGACTTACACAAGTTCTGTGGCTGATTAAATCCAGGTAGAATGCAGGTAGGAATTTAGACAGCCAAAGAACCTGTATAAATCATAGGTGTCCCAGAGTACCGTATATACTCGAGTATAAGTCGACCCGAATATAAGCCGAGGCACCTAATTTTACCACAAAAACCTGGGAAAACTTATTGACTCGAGTATAAGCCTAGGGTGGGAAATGCAGCTCTACCCGTACACAGACCTCATAGTGCCAGATATGCCCCACAGTGCCAGATGTGCCAGATATGCCCCACAGTGCCAGATGTGCCAGATATGCCCCACAGTGCCAGATATACCCCACAGTGCCAGATATGCCAGATATGCCCCACAGTGCCAGATATGCCCCACAGTGCCAGATGTGCCCCACAGTGCCAGATGGGCCCCACAGTGCTAGATATGCCCCACAGTGCCAGGTGTGCCAGATATGCCCCACAGTGCCAGGTGTGCCAGATATGCCCCACAGTGCCAGATGTGCCAGATATGCCCCACAGTGCTAGATACTTACCCTCCGTCGCTCCCGCGCTGTCTCTGAAGGAGGGACACGGAGAGCGCAGCGCGCGGCTCTCCTGTGTCCCTCTTGCGTCTCCGGCGGCAGCGGCGTGTGTTAAAGGAAGTGCCAGTTCGTGCACTTCCTTTACCACACAGACGCCGCTGCCGCCGGAGATGAAGAAGGGACACAGGAGAGCCGCGCGCTGCGCTCTCCGTGTCCCTCCTTCAGACGACAGCGCGGGAGCGACGGAGGGTAAGTATCTAGCACTGTGGGGCATATCTGGCACTGTGGGGCATATCTGGCACACATGGCACTGTGGGGCATATAACGCTGACTCGAGTATAAGCCGAGGGGGCTTTTTCAGCACAAAAAAAAAGTGCTGAAAAAGTCGGCTTATACTCGAGTATATACGGTATATGGATCTTATGGCAAGCTTATGTATAAGTCAATTTAGATGTACTAAATGCAAGCTTTATTCAGTATTATATGCTTTATGTTATGCATAATGTTATATTCTCTTTTTTTCTTTCACTTTTCCCCCAATTTAAATATATTATTCATGGTCTTTCTTAATAACATTTAAGTGACATTTTCTCATTATTTTCGTTTATTGAATTGTGCTATTATATGTGAATTAACCGCAGTTATTCATTTACAGCATATAGTTGCTCAAATAAGCAAACTCCAGAACATGATATTCTGCAGAGCAGATGTTGAAGTAACAAAATAAAACTGTTGTCATTTGCAGAAAAGAATGTCAAGTGGTCAATTATTTTTCTTCATGGAAGAGCCGAAAGTAATTTGTGAACAATGACAAGATAATATCAAAGAGCTGAACCTACAAAAAGCACTGAAAAGTGGATCGGTGGTAAATTGCTGTAGGTCCGTTTTAACGAGCCCTCACTCTAGGAACTGTGCAATAGCGCTGCGAAAGTTGGGGAAAGATAACCAGAGACTATTTTGACCTCACATAATTTCAAATAACTTTTTATTTGAGGGACAGACAACAACTGTGAACAACGAGGAAACATAGTACGATCCACACACAGAAGGGTTGTGATGTCATTCCTGTCAACCATAACAAAGAGAGAAAAGTGCATTTCAAGCAAACATGACAAAAGTGAGCACAATGCTTCTACAAGCTGTTGATATATAGCCTATTGGAATGGTGGTCACAATAGGGGCACAGCTGTGGAAAGTGACTGGCCACACACAGAATTCTTAACTATGCTGGGTTTATTGATAAACAGCAGCTACAGGATATGGGTGGTATGCAATTAGCTCCGATCATTTTGGAGCTAATGAGTTCGCCTCACTGAATATTCAATTAGGGCCATTTTCGTCCATTTTTAAGGCAATTTCGCCAAAGCCTTTTCACCTTTTTTTTTTTTAAAGTGAAAAGGCATTGGCGATAAATGCCTCAAAGTCGGTGAAAATGGCCTACGTTTTCAACGGAAAACACATGGATTTGTCAATCCACGTGTTTTCTGCCCCTGCCACAAATTTCGCCTAGACGAAAATCCGGCCCTCTGATTGCATATGGCGAATTTCCATTCACCCTAAAAATAGCAAAATGCTCCGTTATTTACGCCTAGCCAATTGCATACCCCCCCCCCCCCCCCCATTTAGGTCCACAGTAGCAACAGAAGCGGAATCAAACACAGGGTAATAGCAGGCAGTGGCATCACTAAGGGGTGACACCAAAATGCTGGCTCCTGTCACAGTGTAGAAGTCGGCAGAGCAGCCAGACAGTCTACAGGAGCAGGCCAGCATCTCCGGGATGACATGGGGGTTGTGCTACGAGGCCACGCTCCCTTGCCATGAGGTTATGCCCGTTTTTGTAAGTGGCATTTACACTGCACAGGGTGCATAGAGCAAAGTGATGCCCTGGATAGCAGGTATCTGTGTGCCTCACCTCTAGGAGCTACTGTGACACTCTTACAAAGTAAAGATGGCAGCAGTCTGTATGTGTGCAGTAGCACATCAGGTTGGAGGTCGCGCCTCCTTGCAGACTCTGGGTCCTAGTGCCAAAAAGTGTATGCAGCATAGGAGGGAGCACAGAGTGCTGCTCTCCCAAATACAAGCGACTTAATCAAACTTGATCAAACAACTAAACCTGTAGGAAAAATATAATAAAAAAATAAATAAAATTGATTTTAAAATAAATGTTTTGGGCCCTTTATCTAATTTAGAAGGTAAACTAATAGTGTTCTGTTCACCTTTTTTATTAGTTGTGTTGATCAGTTTAAAAAAAACAACAACCCAAAGAGAGAAATAGCAATAACCAATTATCCACTTCAGAATTAAGCAATACAGCTCCACTGTCTGCATCCTTGTCATAGTATAGTTCTATAATACATTTACTACCTCTGATACTGATGTTTCCAAAAGCCCGACCAACCCATTCCCAAAGAACACATTCATTCCAACCCAAAAACTATCTAACACACCCATACATTTGCCCGTCAAATATCACAAACTGTGACAATTGTAATTTTTTGTTTCTTAAATAAAATAAAAATCACACAAATTCACCACTCTCCTAATAACACTTCAAACTGTAATTCATCTGACCTCAGGAAATGTTAATTCCAAAAAATTGCAATAGTTTGTTAAGCTGACCCTTTATGGCCACTCCGTTTTGGTCAGTCCCTACACTGACTTTCAAGGATATGAGCATTGCTCTCAGGCATACTTTGGATTTTAAATGCGCAGTATGCTTCTATCATGGGTTTAGGCCAGAGGTTCTCAAACACAGTCCTCGGGGCACCCCAACGGTCCAGGTTTTAAGTATATCCATGGCTCAGTACAGATGGCTAAATCAAATTGACTGAGGTACTAATTAGTCACCTGTGGCCAAACATGGACATACATAAATGCTGGACAGTTGGGGTACCTTGAGGACCACATTTGAGAACCTCTGGTTTAGGCCCTGGCCCACTCTTATAAAGAGACAGAACCGCACCCAAGCATATCAGTTAATAAACACCTGGTGAATTTCTTAACATTTGATTTACAAATGGAAAATAGGAGTGCAAGAAAAAGTGTGACTATAAACTTTTTTTCCCTTCCAGGATAGTGTCCGTAGTTTTTACATATCTAATTATATATTTATTGAAAAAAAGGTAACTAGTATACAGCATTATTCCTAGTGTCCAAACAAGTTTTCTGATCGATGTTTTCAATAGACAATGTATAAAACTTTTTTTTGCTGCTTTTTATATATTTTTTATATTTCTTTCTACTCAATCTTATTTTTTATATGTATGCACATTGAATGTTTTTTTTAATAACACAGTATGCAATGGATTCTTATTTATTTCATTCTGCACCTGTGAGCAGTTCAGTGTGTGTAAATATGCTTAAAATGTCTATCATAGACTGTTCTTCATCCATCCGCATACACCAACATCCATAAAGAAATAACTGACACTGACACCAGAATAATGTTTGCCAATAGAATTGTCAGCTTTTATTAAAACAAATGGTATGGTGGCAAGGAGGGACGGCCTATTTAAACGTCCCTATTTATTCTAACCTTTCCTTTTAACTGTGGCTGACCACAACACAAGAGGAGGCAAGGGCCCAACTTCAGCCCGGCCTCCATCGCATAACAAGGGTTTTTTTTAAAGGGCCCAATTTCAGCCCAGCCCCCATCACATCACAAGGGGAGGCTTTTAAGGGGCCCAATTTCAGCCCAGCCCCCCACTCATCACAAGGGGCCATCATGGGCCATTTGCCACCCCTTGTGTTACTTGATCTTTATCGGGAATACCGTGGCCAACTCTCCACTCAAGGTATTCCCCAACTCCCACCCAAAGGTGCTCAGGTGTGTACCAACTCCACCGGAGACCGAAGCCCACCTGGTCCGATGGAACTCCGGCCCCGTAATGTATCAAACTCCACCACCTTCACATCTCCTGAGCACCTATAAAACTCTTTAAATTACAGCCACAATTTCAGGCCGTCCCAACCCGCCACAGTTTCAACGAAACCCCCGCCACTATACCTCTACCTTAAAAATATCCTTACTACTCCTAAAAATCCTCCAACCTATCAATAAAATTCCTGAGTGAAAACCGCTAACAACAAATCCTCCATAAAAATTTCCATACCCCTCAAATTCAGATGGACACCATCGGCCATATAAAGATGAGGGGCAGAAACTGAAATTGAGGGATGTGGGACCACAAACCCCCAATTTTCGCTAACAGCTCTGCCCACCACAGAATTGATCCGGCGCCGGATCAACTCTATGGCAGCAGGTCTGTCCGCACCTCTCCACACCAAACGAGGGATAATGTCCGACCATCCCACACTCAGAAAGCACAACCTATTCTGCAGACTAACTAAGTCCCTAACTATAGTTTTACGAAGGTCTAAACCAGACCTTCTGGTCAAATCGTTTCCGGCAACATGGAACACCACCCTCAGCGGGTATCCCGACCTCTCCAACTGTTGGCAAAAAAGGGGGATGACTTGCTCCCAGCGAAGTCCCCTCACTCCGATCCATCTGACCAGATTAGCTTCAGGGGACTGAAGACACTCCACACCAGATCTTTCACCATAGTACACGTATGAGTGCCCCATAATCCAAATTGGACACTCATCCAAGCGCAAATCTGAAAATACAAAAGCATTCACAGAAACTTATCGAACAAAAAACCCCTAACACAAACAATCTTGCAACAACGTTACCCAAAAACATCCCATTATAAACTCACTAAAATGGTTCTATTTATTTATTTATTAAATAGTTTAATTTGGCCTCTAAGGTGAGAATTTTTGAAGCGGGGATGACTTCGTAAAAAGGGGGTTTGGGTAAGGGGGATCAGACTTGACGAGAGGCGAAAAACACACCTGCCAAGCGGGTATGAACCCCCAAGGCTTAAGGCACTTGACAGGATAAAAAATTCCTCAAGACCCCCAAATATGGCGAGTGGCTGAAACCTCAAGTCTGATTTTTTTTTTTTTTTTTTAAACAGGTCAAAACCTGATATATTTCCGAAATACATCAGACTTCCACCTCCCCAGAGCTCTAATTTGCCCGCTCGAACAGCCTTCAGCGGCTGCTGCTGTCGTCGCACCTATCCGAAACGAATGGGTACCATATCTCGATACCGGCAAACCCATCGTGCAAATACAACGTTCCAACACCCATCTAAATTGAAATTGCATCACCGGCATACCATCCAAATGCTGCAACCATGGACCTGGCATATCAGTCCTTGTTTTCACATAAACCCTCGACAAGGACACAGGACAAATCTCTTCGTCGTCCACACATCTCAAAACGACCCAACAACCTTTGCCCAATTGGTCCGTTTTGGAACGTTGTACTTTGCACCATAAGCCTCCATCTTCCAATGACACATGTTCACGAAGCATAGGTGACATCGCAGTTTTTGAAGCTGACACCAGTTCACTGACTCTGAAGGCCCCAAAAAAGGCCATGACGAAACACAATGTAAATAAAAGTGCTTCGTAATCAGATGCACAGACCTCATGCAACACGACCGCCATGCGCCGCAATATTGAAATGGTTATTGGTCTACGTGCATCTTGTACAGGGGGCATAACTCGAGCCCAACCTTTAAGAATCTTTGCTAGAAAGAAAGACTTAGTAAAATCATGCCGGCCATCAAGTCTCAAGAAATAAGAAAGAGCAGACAGTAAACATGTTACAAACCCTCTTGACCTGCCTGCTCTAAAACATTCCCAAACGTAATCCAATAACATTGCATAATTGGTCTTACCTTGCTCCTGATGCAAATGAACATATCTTTCCCACTCTCCCATAGCATTTCTGTACCCTCAAAGGGTGGAAGGAGCCAAGGATCGCAGAGCTAAGCCCTCCAATCCGGGCGTATAACCTGCCAGGCATAAGACGGGCTAGGGTCACCAGATACATTTGAATCCGGAGCTAGCACCCTAAACCTGCGCCACTCGAAACGCGATAGCACATCTGCCACACCGTTTTCAATGCCTGGAACATGCTTAGCGCGAAAACTTATATTTGATTGAAGGCAGCGCAACACCATTTGTGCCAACAACCGCAGTACTGGCATGCCGGAAGCTCTCTGACTGTTAACCGCCTGAAACACCCCCAAGTTATCACACCAAAAAACTACTGACAAGTTGGCTAAAAACCTCCTGCCATAACTCCAGAGCCACCATGATAGGGAATAATTCTAATAATAACAAGTTGCTAGTGAGTCCCTCTTCAACCCAAGATTTTAGCCATGGGGAAGCACACCACCTGCCCTCCAAAAATGCTCCAAACCCCGTAGAACCTGCTGCATTGGTGAATAATTGCAACTCAACATTGGAAATGGGTATGGACTGCCAAATAAGAACACCATTAAAAGTGGCCAGGAACTCTTCCCAAATGTGTAAATCCCTGCGAATTTCTTTGGATAATCTTATAAAATGACTGGGTTTTTTAACACCCGCTGTGGATCTCTCCAACTTCCTGCTAAAAACTTTACCCATGGGTATAACTCGACAAGCATTCCGGGTCAATGGGCAACAGCCGAAAAACCGATTCTATATCAATTTTACTCATAAGAGCCCCACTACCGAATGATCTCACCTTGTCTAAAGCGTCCTCAAAGGACTGATACACTACCATGGACAAACTCTCAGGATTTGCATCATTCACTGAAGACCCTCTTGGAAATGATAAATGCTATATTATCCTGAATTTACCCGGAGTCTTTTTTGGAACAACCCCAACTGGGGACAAAATTAAATAAGGCAATGGGGGGCAACTAAAAGGACCTACCATCCTACCCAAAGCAACTTCCTTATCAACTTTTTCTTTTAACATAACTGGGAACTACCGAGCCGAACGTAAATTGCCAATCCGACCACATTTAACTTGGCTTTTTATAGGCAACGGAAAAACCTTTTGAGAAACCTAACCTTATAAACTCAGAATCGTCTCTATTTGGATAGTGATCCAACCAATGCAATAATTTGTGCAATTTAACAGGAGTAGGTGCTAGTGATGAGCGGGTTCGGTTCCTCGGAATCCGAACCTGCCCGAACTTCAGCTTTTTTTACACGGATCCGAGCGACTCGGATCTTCCCGCCTTGCTCGGTTAACCCGAGCGCGCCCGAACGTCATCATGACGCTGTCGGATTCTCGCGAGGCTCGGATTCTATCGCGAGACTCGGATTCTATATAAGGAGCCGCGCGTCGCCGCCATTTTACACGTGCATTGAGATTGATAGTGAGAGGACGTGGCTGGCGTCCTCTCCGTTTAGAGAAGAAATAGATAGGAGAGTGAGAGTGAGACAGTGACACTTCATTTACTGGAGCTTAGGAGGAGTACTCAGACAGAGAGTGCAGAATTTTGCTGATAGTATTAGTTAGTTATACTAGTGACAGAGTGAGACAGTGACACTTCATTTACTGGAGCTTAGGAGGAGTACTCAGACAGAGAGTGCAGAATTTTGCTGATAGTATTAGTTAGTTATACTAGTGACTGACCAGTGACCACCAGTGCAGTTTTATATTATTTAATATAATCCGTTCTCTGCCTGAAAAAACGATACACAGTGACTCAGTCACATACCATATCTGTGCTCAGCCCAGTGTGCTGCTGCATCATCTATGTATAATATCTGACTGTGCTCACACAGCTTAATTGTGGGGGAGACTGGGGAGCAGTTAGGTTATAGCAGGAGCCAGGAGTACATATTAAAATTAAACAGTGCACACTTTTTTTCTGCAGGAGTGCCACTGCCAGTGTGACTGACCAGTGACCTGACCACCAGTATATAGTATACTATATTGTATTGTGAATGTCTGCCTGTAAAAGTTAAACACACGTCGTGTGACTTGTGTGGTGTTTTTTTATTCTATAAAATAAAAAACTCATTCTGCTGACAGACAGTGTCCAGCAGGTCCGTCATTATATAATATATACCTGTCCGGCTGCAGTAGTGATATATATATATTTTTTATATCATTATTTATCATCCAGTCGCAGCAGACACAGTACGGTAGTTCACGGCTGTAGCTACCTCTGTGTCGGCACTCGGCAGTCCATCCATAATTGTATACCACCTACCCGTGGTTTTTTTTTTCTTTCTTCTTTATACATACTACATCTCATTATCATCCAGTCTATATTAGCAGCAGACACAGTACAGTACGGTAGTCCACGGCTGTAGCTACCTCTGTGTCGGCACTCGGCAGTCCATCCATAATTGTATACCACCTACCCGTGGTTTTTTTTTCTTTCTTCTTTATACATACTACATCTCATTATCATCCAGTCTATATTAGCAGCAGACACAGTACAGTACGGTAGTCCACGGCTGTAGCTACCTCTGTGTCGGCACTCGGCAGTCCATCCATAATTGTATACCACCTACCCGTGGTTTTTTTTCTTTCTTCTTTATACATACATACTACATCTCTTTATCAACCAGTCTATATTAGCAGCAGACACAGTACGGTAGTCCACGGCTGTAGCTACCTCTGTGTCGGCACTCGGCAGTCCATCCATAATTGTATACCACCTACACGTGGTTTTTTTTTCTTTCTTCTTTATACATACATACTACATCTCTTTATCAACCAGTCTATATTAGCAGCAGACACAGTACGGTAGTCCACGGCTGTAGCTACCTCTGTGTCGGCACTCGGCAGTCCGTCCATAATTGTATACCACCTACCCGTGGTTTTTTTTTCTTTCTTCTTTATACATACATACTACATCTCTTTATCAACCAGTCTATATTAGCAGCAGACACAGTACGGTAGTCCACGGCTGTAGCTACCTCTGTGTCGGCACTCGGCAGTCCATCCATAATTGTATACCACCTACCCGTGGTTTTTTTTTCTTTCTTCTTTATACATACATACTACATCTCATTATCAACCAGTCTATATTAGCAGCAGACACAGTACGGTAGTCCACGGCTGTAGCTACCTCTGTGTCGGCACTCGGCAGTCCATCCATAATTGTATACCACCTACCCGTGGTTTTTTTTTCTTAATTCTTTATACATACATACTACATCTCATTATCAACCAGTCTATATTAGCAGCAGACACAGTACGGTAGTCCACGGCTGTAGCTACCTCTGTGTCGGCACTCGGCAGTCCGTCCATAATTGTATACCACCTACCCGTGGTTTTTTTTTCTTTCTTCTTTATACATACATACTACATCTCATTATCATCCAGTCTATATTAGCAGCAGACACAGTACAGTACGGTAGTCCACGGCTGTAGCTACCTCTGTGTCGGCACTCGGCAGTACGTCCATAATTGTATACCACCTACCCGTGGTTTTTTTTTCTTTCTTCTTTATACATACATACTACATCTCTTTATCAACCAGTCTATATTAGCAGCAGACACAGTACGGTAGTCCACGGCTGTAGCTACCTCTGTGTCGGCACTCGGCAGTCCGTCCATAATTGTATACCACCTACCCGTGGTTTTTTTTTCTTTCTTCTTTATACATACATACTACATCTCTTTATCAACCAGTCTATATTAGCAGCAGACACAGTACGGTAGTCCACGGCTGTAGCTACCTCTGTGTCGGCACTCGGCAGTCCATCCATAATTGTATACCACCTACCCGTGGTTTTTTTTTCTTTCTTCTTTATACATACATACTACATCTCATTATCAACCAGTCTATATTAGCAGCAGACACAGTACGGTAGTCCACGGCTGTAGCTACCTCTGTGTCGGCACTCGGCAGTCCGTCCATAATTGTATACCACCTACCCGTGGTTTTTTTTTCTTTCTTCTTTATACATACATACTACATCTCATTATCATCCAGTCTATATTAGCAGCAGACACAGTACAGTACAATAGTCCACGGCTGTAGCTACCTCTGTGTCGGCACTCTGCAGTCCATCCATAATTGTATACTAGTATCCATCCATCTCCATTGTTAACCTGAGGTGCCTTTTAGTTGTGCCTATTAAAATATGGAGAACAAAAATGTTGAGGTTCCAAAATTAGGGAAAGATCAAGATCCACTTCCACCTCGTGCTGAAGCTGCTGCCACTAGTCATGGCCGAGACGATGAAATGCCAGCAACGTCGTCTGCCAAGGCCGATGCCCAATGTCATAGTACAGAGCATGTCAAATCCAAAACACCAAATATCAGTAAAAAAAGGACTCCAAAACCTAAAATAAAATTGTCGGAGGAGAAGCGTAAACTTGCCAATATGCCATTTACCACACGGAGTGGCAAGGAACGGCTGAGGCCCTGGCCTATGTTCATGGCTAGTGGTTCAGCTTCACATGAGGATGGAGGCACTCAGCCTCTCGCTAGAAAAATGAAAAGACTCAAGCTGGCAAAAGCAGTAGCACCGCAAAGAACTGTGCGTTCTTCGAAATCCCAAATCCACAAGGAGAGTCCAATTGTGTCGGTTGCGATGCCTGACCTTCCCAACACTGGACGTGAAGAGCATGCGCCTTCCACCATTTGCACGCCCCCTGCAAGTGCTGGAAGGAGCACCCGCAGTCCAGTTCCTGATAGTCAGATTGAAGATGTCAGTGTTGAAGTACACCAGGATGAGGAGGATATGGGTGTTGCTGGCGCTGGGGAGGAAATTGACCAGGAGGATTCTGATGGTGAGGTGGTTTGTTTAAGTCAGGCACCCGGGGAGACACCTGTTGTCCGTGGGAGGAATATGGCCGTTGACATGCCTGGTGAAAATACCAAAAAAATCAGCTCTTCGGTGTGGAACTATTTCAACAGAAATGCGGACAACAGGTGTCAAGCCGTGTGTTCCCTTTGTCAAGCTGTAATAAGTAGGGGTAAGGACGTTAACCACCTCGGAACATCCTCCCTTATACGTCACCTGCAGCGCATTCATAATAAGTCAGTGACAAGTTCAAAAACTTTGGGTGACAGCGGAAGCAGTCCACTGACCAGTAAATCCCTTCCTCTTGTAACCAAGCTCACGCAAACCACCCCACCAACTCCCTCAGTGTCAATTTCCTCCTTCCCCAGGAATGCCAATAGTCCTGCAGGCCATGTCACTGGCAATTCTGACGATTCCTCTCCTGCCTGGGATTCCTCCGATGCATCCTTGCGTGTAACGCCTACTGCTGCTGGCGCTGCTGTTGTTGCTGCTGGGAGTCGATGGTCATCCCAGAGGGGAAGTCGTAAGACCACTTTTACTACTTCCACCAAGCAATTGACTGTCCAACAGTCCTTTGCGAGGAAGATGAAATATCACAGCAGTCATCCTACAGCAAAGCGGATAACTGAGGCCTTGGCATCCTGGGTGGTGAGAAACGTGGTTCCGGTATCCATCATTACTGCAGAGCCAACTAGAGACTTGTTGGAGGTACTGTGTCCCCGGTACCAAATACCATCTAGGTTCCATTTCTCTAGGCAGGCGATACCGAAAATGTACACAGACCTCAGAAAAAGAGTCACCAGTGTCCTAAAAAATGCAGCTGTACCCAATGTCCACTTAACCACGGACATGTGGACAAGTGGAGCAGGGCAGGGTCAGGACTATATGACTGTGACAGCCCACTGGGTAGATGTATGGACTCCCGCCGCAAGAACAGCAGCGGCGGCACCAGTAGCAGCATCTCGTAAACGCCAACTCTTTCCTAGGCAGGCTACGCTTTGTATCACCGGTTTCCAGAATACGCACACAGCTGAAAACCTCTTACGGCAACTGAGGAAGATCATCGCGGAATGGCTTACCCCAATTGGACTCTCCTGTGGATTTGTGGCATCGGACAACGCCAGCAATATTGTGTGTGCATTAAATATGGGCAAATTCCAGCACGTCCCATGTTTTGCACATACCTTGAATTTGGTGGTGCAGAATTTTTTAAAAAACGACAGGGGCGTGCAAGAGATGCTGTCGGTGGCCAGAAGAATTGCGGGACACTTTCGGCGTACAGGCACCACGTACAGAAGACTGGAGCACCACCAAAAACTACTGAACCTGCCCTGCCATCATCTGAAGCAAGAAGTGGTAACGAGGTGGAATTCAACCCTCTATATGCTTCAGAGGTTGGAGGAGCAGCAAAAGGCCATTCAAGCCTATACAATTGAGCACGATATAGGAGGTGGAATGCACCTGTCCCAAGCGCAGTGGAGAATGATTTCAACGTTGTGCAAGGTTCTGATGCCCTTTGAACTTGCCACACGTGAAGTCAGTTCAGACACTGCCAGCCTGAGTCAGGTCATTCCCCTCATCAGGCTTTTGCAGAAGAAGCTGGAGACATTGAAGGAGGAGCTAACACAGAGCGATTCCGCTAGGCATGTGGGACTTGTGGATGGAGCCCTTAATTCGCTTAACAAGGATTCACGGGTGGTCAATCTGTTGAAATCAGAGCACTACATTTTGGCCACCATGCTCGATCCTAGATTTAAAGCCTACCTTGGATCTCTCTTTCCGGCAGACACAAGTCTGCTGGGGTTGAAAGACCTGCTGGTGAGAAAATTGTCAAGTCAAGCGGAACGCGACCTGTCAACATCTCCTCCTTCACATTCTCCCGCAACTGGGGGTGCGAGGAAAAGGCTCAGAATTCCGAGCCCACCCGCTGGCGGTGATGCAGGGCAGTCTGGAGCGACTGCTGATGCTGACATCTGGTCCGGACTGAAGGACCTGACAACGATTACGGACATGTCGTCTACTGTCACTGCATATGATTCTCTCAACATTGAAAGAATGGTGGAGGATTATATGAGTGACCGCATCCAAGTAGGCACGTCACACAGTCCGTACTTATACTGGCAGGAAAAAGAGGCAATTTGGAGGCCCTTGCACAAACTGGCTTTATTCTACCTAAGTTGCCCTCCCACAAGTGTGTACTCCGAAAGAGTGTTTAGTGCCGCCGCTCACCTTGTCAGCAATCGGCGTACGAGGTTACATCCAGAAAATGTGGAGAAGATGATGTTCATTAAAATGAATTATAATCAATTCCTCCGCGGAGACATTGACCAGCAGCAATTGCCTCCACAAAGTACACAGGGAGCTGAGATGGTGGATTCCAGTGGGGACGAATTGATAATCTGTGAGGAGGGGGATGTACACGGTGATATATCGGAGGATGATGATGAGGTGGACATCTTGCCTCTGTAGAGCCAGTTTGTGCAAGGAGAGATTAATTGCTTCTTTTTTTGGGGGGGTCCAAACCAACCCGTCATATCAGTCACAGTCGTGTGGCAGACCCTGTCACTGAAATGATGGGTTGGTTAAAGTGTGCATGTCCTGTTTATACAACATAAGGGTGGGTGGGAGGGCCCAAGGACAATTCCATCTTGCACCTCTTTTTTCTTTTATTTTTCTTTGCATCATGTGCTGTTTGGGGAGGGTTTTTTGGAAGGGCCATCCTGCGTGACACTGCAGTGCCACTCCTAGATGGGCCCGGTGTTTGTGTCGGCCACTAGGGTCGCTTATCTTACTCACACAGTCAGCTACCTCATTGCGCCTCTTTTTTTCTTTGCGTCATGTGCTGTTTGGGGAGGGTTTTTTGGAAGGGCCATCCTGCGTGACACTGCAGTGCCACTCCTAGATGGGCCCGGTGTTTGTGTCGGCCACTAGGGTCGCTTATCTTACTCACACAGTCAGCTACCTCATTGCGCCTCTTTTTTTCTTTGCGTCATGTGCTGTTTGGGGAGGGTTTTTTGGAAGGGCCATCCTGCGTGACACTGCAGTGCCACTTCTAGATGGGCCCGGTGTTTGTGTCGGCCACTAGGGTCGCTTATCTTACTCACACAGTCAGCTACCTCATTGCGCCTCTTTTTTTCTTTGCGTCATGTGCTGTTTGGGGAGGGTTTTTTGGAAGGGCCATCCTGCGTGACACTGCAGTGCCACTCCTAGATGGGCCCGGTGTTTGTGTCGGCCACTAGGGTCGCTTATCTTACTCACACAGTCAGCTACCTCATTGCGCCTCTTTTTTTCTTTGCGTCATGTGCTGTTTGGGGAGGGTTTTTTGGAAGGGACATCCTGCGTGACACTGCAGTGCCACTCCTAGATGGGCCCGGTGTTTGTGTCGGCCACTAGGGTCGCTTATCTTACTCACACAGTCAGCTACCTCATTGCGCCTCTTTTTTTCTTTGCGTCATGTGCTGTTTGGGGAGGGTTTTTTGGAAGGGCCATCCTGCGTGACACTGCAGTGCCACTCCTAGATGGGCCCGGTGTTTGTGTCGGCCACTAGGGTCGCTTATCTTACTCACACAGTCAGCTACCTCATTGCGCCTCTTTTTTTCTTTGCGTCATGTGCTGTTTGGGGAGGGTTTTTTGGAAGGGACATCCTGCGTGACACTGCAGTGCCACTCCTAGATGGGCCCGGTGTTTGTGTCGGCCACTAGGGTCGCTTATCTTACTCACACAGCGACCTCGGTGCAAATTTTAGGACTAAAAATAATATTGTGAGGTGTAAGGTATTCAGAATAGACTGAAAATGAGTGTAAATTATGGTTTTTGAGGTTAATAATACTTTGGGATCAAAATGACCCCCAAATTCTATGATTTAAGCTGTTTTTTAGGGTTTTTTGAAAAAAACACCCGAATCCAAAACACACCCGAATCCGACAAAAAAAATTCGGTGAGGTTTTGCCAAAACGCGTTCGAACCCAAAACACGGCCGCGGAACCGAACCCAAAACCAAAACACAAAACCCGAAAAATTTCCGGCGCTCATCTCTAGTAGGTGCCCTACTTAGACACACCCGTTGCTGGGATTCGTTGTTGTTGCTGCTTGTGCCAACTACCTCTCCCACTAGCCGTTTGCTGGCAGTTTTTAATGGGGTGGGTTCCTTCACAGCGGATACAAACATGCCGAAAACTACACTTGAACCCTAGGGTACATTGACTATTATTAAAGGCATAGCATTTGCCTGACCGATTCTTACCCACAATCCATCTGTTACAGGAATTACCTAGTTTATCCGCCAGACCCTCTAAACCACTCTTAAGAGGTTGAGTAACATCTACAAAAATCTCAACATCTTTTTTACCAAAATCCATGATCTCCTTCCCATTTTGTTTTTTACGAAACTCCTCATCATAGGACCTCCATGCTGTTCCGCGCCCGGATCTGGCCAATTCGTGTAACAAATACATATATTTAATTATGTTCATGTGCTCCTGAGGCCTGGATTCCAAATAACAAGCTGAAAAAATAAGCATGCCCTTCTGCCAGTTAGGGTAAGACTTATAAGCCTCCTCACATATACCTGATTTCTTTTTAGCCGCTTCAAATGCTTTTCTCCCTTTGCTAGTTAAAGCAAACATATTCACAAATTTTCCTTGTCTAATCCGTTCCCTAATTCTGGGTCGTATTCCTCTCAAAACTGCAGTATTAGCGCATTGCAAAGAATCCTCAGGACCCTCCTCCGAGGACATGCTGGAGCTACTATGTCTGCGCCATCTTTTATGTCTTGCATTGTAACCCCTGCATCTGCTATCACATGAAACTGAGGACTCAGAGGAAGAAGTAGATGAGTCCCTGTAACCTCTGCGCCCATACTTACGCTTTTGTGACGCTTTCTTCCCACATCCTTTCTCTGTAACTGCGCCCCTGTTACCTGACCCAACTACTGCATCATTTTGGCGCGCTGCAGGGTACACAACCGACTCACCATAAAGATCTCCCTCGTCCAGTGCAGACTCCACCACCGCCGCTGATTCCCCAGAATAGTCCTGCACTTCAGGGGCTGCAAAGAACTCCTCTGTAGAAATGCAAGGAGAAACATCTACCAACAACTCATTAATATTCCTATTGCCCCTATTACTTCCACCCGATCTGGGCTGTAAAACAGCCGTCCCTAATTCACCAACGCCATTCCCCTGCAAACCGTCAGGATTCTGTTCCCTCAAAAAATTCCTTTCGGTGTTATTAGCATTCAACACCGGGACCAGCGCTGATATAACTGAGGTGCATATAGACGCTACCTCAGACGAGTTGAATCCAGCTCCATAACTTCCAAAACGCACCGCATCAGCATATGACTTCCCTGGTACTGTGCCCCTCATACAATGTACCTCTGGTGCTCCTCTTTTACCCCTAATATTACACGTGGCGAGCCTTCCTTGCTGCCTTCCAGCATTTCTAATACCCGATGTGCTCTGCGCCCTGGCCCGCTCCAACCGTGTCAACGCCATTACCATTGTTAGGTGCCCCCTCTCCTTGCACCGACTCTTGTACCCTTGTACCTCTCCCATTGTGCTCACCTCTAGTAAGAACAGAACTGCGTCGACCACCTCTGGCAGCCACGGACCCCCGTGGGCCCACGGGGCGACCGCATCGTACCTCAGGCACATGCACTCCTGAGGTAACTCCCCAGGATGTTACCATTCTCCTCAACACCCCTCTCGACGACGCCACCATAGCCCCAACACTTCGCGACATGGTGTTCACGGTAACCGGTTCTTCAGAATAATTTCTTAAAGTACTAGTCAAAACAGCAGCTCGTGTCACAGCCGCGCTACTGACCCGGCCTCTGCGTGACGCAGCTTCGCCAGCCAAAACCCTCTCAGGCGGTCGAGCCCGACCCCTGGCGGCGACATTACCAACATTGTTCCTAGCCTGACTTCTTGTTTGTAATGACCGTTGCTGTCCCCTCCCTGACACTAAGACAGCAGCATCACTTTCCCCGCTGTCAATAAAACGAACAGGGGGACGCACCGCACGACTAGGCCTCGGCATGTTAGAAGATAGGAAAGATAGCTAAGAAAAAGGCAAAGAATAAAAGAGGGTTGAAAAGATTAGAGATTAGTAAAGATGGAAAGGAAATAAGAAGAAAAATACCACAAAATCACAAATAATACACAGTTCAATACAAAACAAATGCAGAGCACTTCACTGTTCAATTTTCACTGAGGAAAAGGGGGAGAACCTATTCAGTCCTCTCCTTATAAGGGCTAAGCCCCTCCCATCACCAGATTCCTCAGTCGACTCATAGGCCCACTGTTACCATGGATACCTCCACTTATCACAGCTGCTTCATTCAGCCTGCTATTCAGAATTTTATGTCACTACAGCCATATAAAGGGGGTAATTCCAAGTTGATCGCAGCAGGAATTTTTTTTAGCAGTTGGGCAAAACCATGTGCACTGCAGGGGGGGCAGATATAACATGTGCAGAGAGAGTTAGATTTGGGTGGGTTATTTTGTTTCAGTGCAGGGTAAATACTGGCTGCTTTATTTTTACACTGCAATTTAGATTTCAATTTAAACACACCCCACCCAAATCTAACTCTCTCTGCACGTTATATCTGCCCCCCCCCCTGCAGTGCACATGGTTTTGCCCAACTGCTAAAAAATTTCCTGCTGCGATCAACTTGGAATTACTCCCAAAATGTCCTCCGTTCTCTGTCTCTCATTTCACCTTGCACTAGATGTTATACTGTGATTTACATTGTTTATGTAACCCAGTTGCTATAATAATCATAGGCGTGCGCAGCACATTTTATTAGGGTGTGCACCGCCGGAGAGGCAAGTCTAGCACCACCTATTGGGAGTGGCTAGCACCATTTTACAATTAGTGTAAGTGAGAGAGCATAAGAATGCAAAGAATGCCTCTCAGCCTGCCCCCCCTTCACTCTGTGCCTCTCAGCCTGCCCCCCCTTCACTCTGTGCCTCTCAGCCTGCCCCCCCCTTGACTTTGTACCTCTCAGCCTGCCCCCCCCCCTTCACTCTGTTCCTCTCAGCCTGCCCCCCCCCCTTCACTCTGTGCCTCTCAGCCGGCTACCCCGTCCCTCTGTGCCTCTCAGCCTGCCTCTCCCTTTCACTCTGTACCTCTCAGCCTGCCCTCCCTCCTTCACGCTGTGCCTCTCTGCCGGCTACCCCATCCCTCTGTGCTTTTCAGCCTGTCCCTCCCCTTTTCACTCTGTCTCAGCCTGCCCCCATTCACCCTATCAGCCTGCACCTCAATCTGTGTGTCTCAGAATCCTCCCTTCTCCCCCCTCCGTTCTCTCACCTGCATGTGAGGCCAGGAGCAGCGCCGCGGCAGTCAGTAATCAGACAGGGCAGGGACTCAGAGCGCTGCGCAGTAGTGAGAGTGACAGGCTCGCTGGGGGCAACTGAAATGTGGCGCCGGCCGCAGGCCAACCAGAAGCCGTGGTCTGGCCGCCAATCAGGAACTGCTGCTCCCGATTCGCTGCCGCTACAAGAGGTCCAATTGGCTGGAGACCGGCGCTGCATTTTAATGCCACCTTCGAGTCTGTCACTCACTATTGTGCAGCACTCCGAGTATCTGCCCTGTCTGATTACTGACTGCCCTGCTCCTGTCCGCCGGCTCACATGTACTCCTCTGCCACCTGGGCCTCCTTGTCTGTCAGGGCCCAGGACAAAGTTTCGACGGTTGGCCCTGCGTACGGGGGGTGATGGACATTAGGGGGTGCCTGTGCGCACCAGGCCCCCCGTGCGCACGCCTATGATAACAATGTTATTTGTCAGTGCTCACAGTGTTCCAGTAACAGGACCTAGCGGACATCACTGCCGGTATGACGTCAAAGCCAAAACCAGAAGTAATTCCGCGGACACCTGGTGGACAGACTGGATGCTGTTGGAAGTCCTTGTCTGCAAGTATTTAAATGTTTGATGTTGTCACATTCACTGTGCGTGTCCTGATGACGGGGTTCCGTTGATAATTAAAAGCATTGTTGTTTTACCTTAAACTGTCTTGGAGTGTTGCATTGTCTGCAACGCTACGTTGGGGCAAGTATCCCTCTAGGAGGGCACACAGGCAAGTAATGTGTCAGTTTGTGTGGTGGATTATTTAGTTATATCTATATATATAATATATATATATATACAGTATATGTATATATATATATATATATATATATATATATATGTTCTGGGAGTGATATGAATTACCGACGGTTGGGATGCCAGTGGTCACATGACCAACCGCAGCATTCTAACGTCTAGAATGCCAACAGGGGACGGGGCAATTAATTGACCCCTCCCCTGCCCCCTACACCAACCCATCTGGGGTGGTGGCTTTGGCTAAGATAGTGGATGGTGTCAGCTACGGCTAATCACAGGTGGTGGCAGCTAGTGCTAAGACTTGGAGGGGGGGTGGCTATAGTTAACCCCCCCGGTAGTGCCTAACCCTAATCCCCCCACCCCCACCTGGACCCTAACCCTCACCTCAATACTTACATTCGTGATGCCATTGGTCGGGGTTCTGGTGCTAGGATATCGGGTGGTGCCGGGATTCAGTGTCTGTCACCTGACTGCCGGCAACCAGTGTGTCATTTTTTTTTATATATATATATATATATATATATAAAAAATAACTATGAAGACAACATGTATTTTTATTTTATGAAAAATAGAATACTTCATTGTTGGTTATATTGTGACATTCAAATTTGCAGTGGTAAAAAAAAAAGTTCTGCTGTATGGAAATTTGCAGTGCACTGGAAAAAGATAGCACATTTCATATTCAAGGAATATGAAGGATATGTTTTCAAGCTGTATATTTTTTTCTTGCTGCAAAGGTGATATTTTACAGTTCTGGTCTCTTTATCTGTCTACATTATCTAGGGAGGAATTACTGCTGATGTATTGACCACCTATAGTGGTCGACCTAAACATTGTCGACCTAGACAGTGTCGATCTTCAGACCGGATCCCTGTGGAGAGATGGTGCGGGACTGCAGGAGGGGCATGAATGATATTTTTTTATTGGTTCCTGTGAATGGGTGTATTTGGGCCCAGTTCTTTGCTTCGCCTAGGGATTACAATGCTGTTAACACGGCCCTGGACTTTTTATTTAAGTTTACAGTATAGCATCTTTTTCACATAGCTATAGCACGCAAATCCACTGATGGTTTATGGGTGTGCACTAGCAGTGAGAAGAAAATACAAACAGAGTAAATTACTGAGCGGAAAATGTGGACACATCGGTATATGTTGGGATGACACCTGTTTTTACGTTCACCTGACATGTAGCTTAATGTTGTTTTTCTAGCAGAAAAGTAAAATTCAACAATGCAAATGTCCCGTGGTCCACAACCTTTATACTGCTTCCACTTTGCTTATTCCTACGTGAATTTCACCCGTGTCACAAAATGATAGGTAAATGTAGGCGCAAATTGAGAAAGAGTGACATTGAACGCGGTAAACAGAACACTCAGCCTATTAGCATTATGTAAAACGGATGTACTTCCCAGAAAGCTGACAAGTCATTTAAACATGACACATTATTATCACAAAGTGACGATTAGGTGCTGCTCTTTTACTAATCCAGTCCCATGCCGTGAGGTGGTGAGTAGTTCAGAAAAAAAAAGAGAGAAAGAAAATTAGAAGAATTTATAAGGGAAATAATCTGGAACAACATTGTTATTACAAAGGTGGTATGATCCCCGCCAAGCTGATACCCCTTTCATACCTCCAATGCCGGATTCCACCCAGGAATTGGAAACAGGTCCTTCCCGGGTGGGATCCGGCATTGGACCCTAACGGCAGACTTCCCGACCCGGCAATTTGCCAGGTTTGTTGCCATAGCGGCAGGGGGCGGAGCCGGCACTGTAAGCTGAGCTCATCTCCGCGCCCCCTCTTGCTATGTAGTGAACGGGTCCCGAACCTGTTTACACTGCCACTGACCCGGTATTCAACCCGGGAATAACCCTTCTTATAACCCAGGTTGAATTACCAGGTCGGACGACCCGGGAATTTTCCATGGCCCCTTTCACATTGCACAGTGACCCGTGTCGACCTGGCAATATGCCGGGTCTATACCGGGTTATTTTTGCGGTGTGAAAGAGGTTTTAGTGACCTCTGCAGTACTTTATGCCCCATTCTGCATACTGTACATGCTGGTTATGCAAATCATGATCTCAGGTTTGACAGATGCTTTTTTTTTTTTTTGTGGTGTTACATGTTACAGATGGAGTAGGTTTACTGCAGTAAATGATGTGCAATAAGATAAGGTTCATTTTGCTTATTTTTTCTCACAGCAAAACAAATGGGGAAATGTAATAGGCATAGGCACACGCAGGAAGGGGGGGCGCGGGTGTTCTGGTTGCCCAGAAACCCCCCTCCCCTTGGCAAGTGCCAAACTATGACAACAATAGCAATGGTATAGAATACGATTACTAGAGCTGCCGCCGCATCATGCAGAGCTGCTGCACATGCCCAGTAGCAGCTTTTTCTACAAAGTTTGCTGTGTGTGTGGTTCTGAGCCCTCATGCAGTGCACTGGACCAAAGAGTAGCTACCAGAAAGAAGAGACAGGAGCCTTACCATGAGGTGGGAGAATGTGTGCTTAGAAAGTGAGGTACTAGTTCCATAATGTTTGTGCCTTTATTATAGTATGTTTAACCTTTTTCAGACCACTTATATTATTTATATAATTTAAATATGTTTCTTACAGCCTACACTATAGATCAGTGGTTCTCAACCTCGGTCCTCAAGTACCCCCAACAGTTCATGTTTTCCAGGTCACCTAGCAGTTGAACAGGTGTATTTATTACTCACTAACACATTTTAAAAGACCCAAAGGTGGAGCTAATTATTTCACTTGCAGTCCTGTGAGGAGACCTGGAAAACATGAACTGTAGGGGGTACTTGAGGACCGAGGTTGAGATCCACTGCTATAGATCATCTATAATGTTCCACAGAGTGGAATATATGGAGATTGCATTTGGAAACCTCCCTCTAGAAATCCTGTGTTTGCCACTGATAAGGTGTGAGAATCAGAAAGTGAGAGCTTTTGTGAGAGTACTCCTGTTTTTTCTTTTAAAGTAGCAATCATTTACATGGCAAAACCAGGTTGATTTTGCACATGTAAATAATGGCCACTTTAAAACAACTCTCACAAAATCTCTCACTTTCTGATTCTCAAACCTTATTACATATCCCCCCCCCCCCCCCCCATTATTTCTGTCATAAGAGTGCAAGGATACTCCTGCGTGCTGCTCTTCATTTCAATGCACTCTACTCCATCTGTGCATTGCAAATGCAATAAAATAATTCATTGAATCTTTCAATTTTTACATATATTACATGGCTTTCTAGGGGTAGCAACTTTGACAATGTACTCCTCATGGTTTAACTGATATCACTCCCCCATTTGTGTGACAGCTGTGGTAAATGGATGAGCACAGAGACAAATCACTTTCCTGGTGTTACAGAGAATATCATGTCATATTATTGAGCTCATGTTATTGAGATCATCACAGGGGATTCCTTGCTGCTGATTGTAGATCTGTAAGCATTGCCTGGGGCATTTTCCCTCACTGAAAGAATGGCTAACATTTCTGTAATTGAAAAAAAATCATGACAGTTATATATATAGGATCTTTACGCAACAGGGCTCAAGATACCTGGGCCCTCATTCCGAGTTGTTCGCTCGCAAGCTGCTTTTAGCAGCTTTGCACACGCTAAGCCGCCGCCTACTGGGAGTGAATCTTAGCTTATCAAAATTGCGAACGAAAGATTAGCAAAATTGCGAATAGACACTTCTTAGCAGTTTCTGAGTAGCTCCACACTTACTCGGCATCTGCGATCAGTTCAGTCAGTTTCGTTCCTGGTTTGACGTCACAAACACTCCCAGCGTTCGGCCAGACACTCCTCCGTTTCTCCAGCCACTCCCGCGTTTTTTCCCAGAAACGGTAGCGTTTTTTTGCACACACCCATAAAACGGCCAGTTTCCGCCCAGAAACACCCACTTCCTGTCAATCACATTACGATCACCAGAACGAAGAAAAAACCTCGTAATGCCGTGAGTAAAATACCTAACTGCATAGCAAATTTACTTGGCGCAGTCGCAGTGCGGACATTGCGCATTAGCGACTAATCGCTCCGTTGCGAGAAAAATATAAAGAGCTAACAACTCGGAATGACCCCCCTGGTAGGATTGAGGTGCTCTGACACAGGTAGTGTAGTGGACATTTCACTACATACTGTACTGCATCTTAGTATCATCGCAGCTGCATAAAAGCATAGACCAGAGATGCTAGTTTATGACTGTTGTTGCCAAGGAAATAGTACAATCCATTTACAAAACACGGATTAAGCATAACAGGAGGTGGAGGGAGAAATTGGTGTGGCCGCTCTTATCAGAACACATTTTAAGTAGAGATGAGCGGGTTCGGTTTTACTCGGACTTACTCGGGGCTCGAAACTCCATCTTGGGGGTCATTCCGAGTTGTTCGCTCGCTAGCTGCTTTTAGCAGCATTGCACACACTAAGCCGCCGCCCTCTGGGAGTGAATCTTAGCTTAGCAGAATTGCGAACGAAAGATTAGCAGAATTGTGAATAGAAATTTCTTAGCAGTTTCTGAGTAGCTCCAGACCTACCCACAGATTGCAATCAGTTCAGGCCGTTTCGTTCCTGGTTTGACGTCACACACATGCCCAGCGTTCGGCCAGCCACTCTCCCATTTCTCCCTGGCACGCCTGCGTTTTTCCGCACACTCACAGAAAACGTCCAGTTTCCGCCCAGAAACATCCACTTCCTGTCAATCACACTCCGATCACTTCAACGATGAAAAATCTTCGTTCGGACGTGAGTAAATCAACTAAGTTTTGTGCTAAAATACTAACCGCATGCGCACTGCGTACCATGCGCATGCGCATTTTTGCCTTAATCGCTCCGTTGCAAAAATCGGAATGACCCCCCTTATTGGATCACGGATGTCACATGTTTTGGATAGCCAATAAGGAAAACCCGAAATAACCGAGTAAATCTGAGTAAAACCGAACCCGTTCATCTCTAATTTATAGGGTTGGAAACGATATGCCGACATATGGGATTCCGGCAGTTAGAATACCTAACGCAGCATCCCAATGCTCAGAATCCTGACAGGGGAAGGTAAGTACCTTCCCCCCAATGGCACTCTAACCCTAACCCTCCCTTCTAGCAGCCTAAACTTAACCCCCCTCCCACCCTCGCAGCCTAACCCTAACCCCCCCGGTGCCCCCTTCCCTCAGCCTAAACCTAACCCTCCCCCCCCCGGCAGCCTTACCCTAACCCTCCCTGGGGTGCCTAAGCTTAACCCCTCTGCCCACAGCCTGAATCTACCACCCCCGCCCCATAACCCAAACTCTCCCTCACGCCGCCCTATAGGGGGGTACTCACGGAGCGATATTCTAAGCAATCTGACTAGATTGCTTAGAATATAAGCCTGATTGCTCCGTGTGTACCCCTTACAGCGATAGCGATGCGCCGCCCCGCGCATCGCTATCGCTGCTGCTAGATTGGCCTGCCAAACAGGCCAATCTAGCGGGTCGCTCACTTCACCTGCTGGGTGAAGTGAGCGTCTCCCCCCGCACGCTCAGCACAGATCGCGCTGTGCTGAGCGGCGGGAGAGATGTGTGCTGAGCGGTTCGCTCAGCACACATCTCTCCCCGCTTCGGCCCCTCTATATGGGCCTTAACCTAACCTCGCCCCCTCCCCACTGCGGCTTATCTCTCCTGTGGCCCAGCATACTATTGTTCGGTATCTAGGCGGTCAGAATTCCAGTGCCGGGTTTATGACCCAAATCGGGATACCGGTGTCGGCATTCTGAGTAGTGTCGGGATCCCGGCGTCTGTATTTAGTTAGACTAGCGGGATCCCGACCGCCAGGATCCTAACTGGATCCCCTTACTAACACAAATTGTGACTTAATCTCACACAAATGTAAAAAAACCACAAGCATCCCCGGCCGTTGTAAGTTAGCAACGTAGTTTTGGTTCCTCTTGCAGCTTAAAGCAGTGCAAACGCATCTTTGGAAAATAGAGCAATTACCGCTGCTTAGTTGCAAGAACCCTAGTGTATTTGGGACACCTAGAACCACAGTGCATGAGGACATACAGTACATGTATAGTCCTAAAATTCAAAAACAAATGTGCTTAAAAGTTAAAACATTTTTTCTGCCCTAGTTTGAGATAAAAAAAAAATGCAAATTGTCTTTACTTTATGTACTATTAGATTATGATAACTAATAAAGAAATGACCTCTTAGGTCTAACTTTTATTTTTGCCAATTAAAATCTCACTTTTATGTTGAAAGGGGACAGATTTGTATTGTTTGGTTTTACTGTATGGTCAAGATTATTACACGGCGCTATAATTCCTTGAAATGTGAGAAACCGCAATTCGGTCAAGTAGAATTTAACCTGTGTAGTTTTGTAATTCTCTGCGTTCTATGCCAGAGTTATTTCTCTTGTTTCGGCAGATTTATTTTGTTGAATAGGTCTCTGAGCGCTGGAAGTAATTATTGTCGGCGTTCCCTACTGCTGTGATACAAATGTGCTGGTGATTTTCATGGCTTTCTAAAAATGAATGTGCATAAATTCTTCAAACGAGAGAGAAAGTCAGGAGGAAATGGCATTCGAGTGGGCAAAGCAGCCCAGAAAACACATCAACAGCCTTACCACATGATAGACCAAGAGATAAATTAAAGCTGCCAACACAACAACTGCTTGTTCTGCCAAGGAATTGTCAAGAGTGATCGAAATATCCCTTTCTTAGCATCTGAGTCCTCTTATTTTCCAATCAGAGAGGAGAACATAAGGAAAAAAAGAAAAGGAAAGAGAAAATGAGACAGAAATAAAAGGCTGTGTTATGTATACTGGGACATATGTGTCAGCTATACAGATTCCCTTTTTCCTCAAAAGAGAGAACCTCATATATATACACTGTATACATTATAAAACTAGATATTTTACCAACTGTTGTCTGGGTTCCTGTCTCTCTTTCTCCTTCTGTATCTCTCTTTCTTACTCTCTATCTCCAGTGTTTCGCCCACTCTCTTCTCCTCCCCTTTCTCCCCCTCTTACTCCATCTCTCTCTTCTCTCTCATTTCTTATATTTCTTATCAGCATTTGATTTTATTATATAGTTTATCCGTAGCATGACCTTTTCCCCCCAAAAGCACTTTTTGGGACATCTTCACCTTTTGATTGACTGATTTTTATTGTCACTGACCTGGGTAGGGAGTGTTGAGAACTCGGGGGTTCTTCCGGTGATCGGGATGAGGAACCACAGCTGGGCCGGAGCAGGGATGGCCGGATGTAGGTTTTCCTCATGCAGAACTTAGCCGTTGTAACCGATGTGTAATGCTAAAGAATTAGTTGTGGCCAAGGCTTGGGGGCAATGCTGAAGTACACAGAAGAATGAAGAACTTGTGAGCGATGTTGAAGAAATGAATGAAGATTTGAGAACGATGTTGAAGCACACAGAAGAATGAAGAACTTGTGAGCGATGCTGAAGCGATGAATGAAGATTTGAGAACGATGTTGAAGCACACAGAAGAATGAAGAACTTGTGAGCGATGCTGAAGAGATTAATGAAGATTTGAGAATGATGTTGAAGCACACAGAAGAATGAAGAACTTGTGAGTGATGCTGAAGAAATAAATGAGGATTTGAGATTCAGTGTAACTCTGGAAGGTTGGGAGGCGTTCCACTTAGGGATACCCTGTAATACTGGAAGCACAGGAGGTGTCCCTCTGAGAGATACACTGAACGCTGGTAACGCAGAGAATGTCCCACTGAGTGATACACTATAACGCTGGTAGCACAGGGAAGGTTCCACTGAGTGATACACTGTAACGCTGGTAGCACAGGAAAGGTTCCACTGAGTAATACACTGTAATGCTGGTAGCACAGGGAATGTCCCAATGATAGATACTCTGTAACGCTGGAACACAGGAGACGTTCAGCTTGAGAACACGCTGAACGCTGCTAGCACTGGTGATCATTGGAAAGACGATACTCAGGCGCCGGGGCTCTGTACGGCATCTGCCTTTGAACTTCCCGCCCTCTCCCGATTGGCGGAAGGGGCCGATGACGTCACCCGCTCACCATGCTCTCGTGGATGCCGGGCGCAATGACGGCGCCCACACCCCGAGAACCCGCCGGAGGCAGCGCCAGCAAGACGTGATGACCCGGAGCCCACCGGGGGCAACGGACGCCGGGAGACCCAGCGCACCCGGAGCGGTAAGCGCGGCAGCCGCAGCGCCGCGAATGTGACAGTGCCCCCTCTTCTAGGAGTGCCACCTGGACACTTTCCTGGTTTCGTTGGATGTTTAGAATGAAAGTTCCGGACTAGTCGGGGAGCAGTGACTTCAGAAGCTTTGACCCAGCTCCTCTCCTCAGGACCATAACCTTTCCATTCTACCAGATACTGTAAATTCTTGTGAAGATAACGAGAGTCAAGAATAGTTTTGATTTCAAATTCTGTTCCAGCTTCAGTCTCTACCGAGGATGGGCTAGGAGACTCCGAATGAAACCGATTTAAAATGAGGGGACGAAGGAGAGAAACATGGAAAGAATTTGGTACCCGAAAATGGGAAGGCAATCCCAATTTGCAGACAACAGGGTTCAGGACTAGCAAAACGGGGTAAGGACCGATGAACCTCAGAGCAAACTTCATAGCGGGTACTCTTAAACAAAGATTGCGGGTAGAGAGCCATACCCTGTCACCAACTTTGTAGTGAGGAGCTGCTCGCCGTTTTCTATCCGCAAAGAATTTGTAGCGGCCAGCAGGAACATCCTCCGAAGGAAAAATTGGTAATTCTGGGACTCGTGGATAGAATCCATAATTAATGAAGAATGGGGACTCACCAGTGGAAGAGTGGTACAGATGATTATGGGCAAACTCGGCCCAGGGTAACAGTTCCACCCAATCGTCCTGTGAAGGAGAGAGATAAACGCGGAGAAAAGTCTCTAAATCTTGATTGACACGTTCAGTTTGCCCATTGGTTTGTGGATGGTAAGCAGATGAGAACTTGAGTTTTATTTGTAAGGCTGAGCAGAGGGCCTTCCAAAATCTTGCAGTGAACTGTACTCCTCGATCAGAGACTATCTCCCGAGGTAACCCGTGCAGGCGGAAGTGTTCACGAATAAATAGTAAAGCCAACTTGGTAAACCGGTCAACGGAACAAAATGTGCCCTTTTTGAAAAGCGGTCAGTAATCACCCAGATGGTATTGTAACCCTTGGAGAGGGGTAATTTGGTAATAAAGTCCATAGAAATATGGGTCCAGGGTTTCTTAGGAATGGACAGTGGACGAAGCAACCCCGCAGGAAGCAGACGAAGAGTTTTGTGCTGAGCACATTGAGGACATGAATTGACATAATCTTGTATATCCTTCTTCATGGTGTCCCACCAATATGACCTTCGTAGAAATTCACACATTTTTTGAACTCCAGGATGACCGGAAAACTTGGAGATATGAGCCCACTGCAGTAACTTTGGTCGAAATTCAACTGGTACAGACATTCTCCCAGGAGGAGGACCCAGAGAAGTGGGAGCTGCTGAAATAGAGATTGGACTGAGAATTAAACTCTTTTCAAAGGAATTTTCCTCATCCAGGCCGTTAAAGAACAAGACAGAGCATCAGCCTTAGCGTTAAGAGTCCCGGCCCGGTACTTAATAACAAACGAGAACCGAGTGAAGAAGAGCGCCCATCTAGCTTGACGGGGATTCAAACACTGGGCCATCTTGATATACAACAAGTTCTTGTGATCGGTGTAAATAGTAATTAGGTGTTTAGCACCTTCCAATAAGTACCTCCATTCTTCTAGGGCAGATTTTATTGCTAAAAGTTCCTGATCTCCAATGGTGTATTTTCGTTCAGCAGGAGAGAACTTACGAGAATGGAAACCACATGGATGTAACTTCCCATCAGAAGAGTACTGTGAAAGGACGGCACCGATGCCTACTGAGGAAGCATTGACTTCCAAGAAGAATGGTTTTGAGAAATTCGGTTGTTGGAGTACCGGAGCAGACATAAAGGCTGATTTCAACTGGGCAAACGCTTCTACAGCTTTGGAAGACCAGAAACTTGGGTCAGACCCCTTTTTGGTTAGGGCAGTAATGGGTGCAACGATGGTAGAAAATCCCTTAATGAATTTCCGGTAGTAATTTGCAAAGCCCAGGAATCTTTGTACCGCTTTCAAGGAGAGAGGCTGAGTCCAGTCCCGAATGGCAGTGAGTTTTTCCGGATCCATGCGAAGCTCCGTACCCGAGATGACATAACCAAGGAACGGAATTGAAGGGACCTCAAAGATACATTCGGAAATCTTGCCGTAGAGACGATTCCTTCGTAAGCGAAGAAGTACTTCTTTGACCTGTACTCTGTGCTCTGCAAGATTCTTAGAAAATATCAGAATGTCATCCAAGTACACCACTATGCTTTGGTATAACATATCTCGGAAGATTTAATTTACAAATCCCTGAAAAATGGCAGGGGCATTGCTGAGGCCAAACGGCATTACAAGATATTCGTAATGCCCGTCCCTGGTATTGAAGGCCGTCTTCCATTCGTCCCCCTGTCGGATACGTATCAGATTATAGGCTCCTCTTAAGTCGAGCTTAGTGAAGACGTGGGCTCCACGAACCCTATCAAATAGCTCTGTGATTAGCGGCAAAGGGTATTTGTTCTTAACGGTGATATCGTTTAAGCCACGATAATCAATACATGGTCTTAACCCCCCGTCCTTCTTCTTCACGAAAAAGAAACCTGCTCCAGCCGGGGAGGGTAGAGGGGCGAATTAATCCTTTCAGTAGATTAGATTTGATATAGTCCAATATAGCTTGGGTCTCGGGTAATGACAAGGGATATGTGCGTCCCCGGGGTGGCATTTTCCCTGGGATAAGCTCAATGGGATAGTCCCAGGGTCTATGGGGTGGTAACTGGTCGGCCGCCTGTTCCGAGAACACATCTGTGAACTCCCGATAGGCCTCCGGAATGAGCTCCTCATCCGACTTGGAAGATGCATGGAGCGGGTAAACAGGAGTGAGACAACTAGAGTGACAAAACGAACTCCAGGACAATATTTGTGACGACTTCCAGTCGACGTGAGGGTTGTGAATTTTAAGCCAAGGTAGACCAAGAACAAGATCGTGAGGCATCTCCGGAATTACTAGAAACTCCAAATGTTCTTGATGTAGAGCTCCGACCTGCAGCTTGATTGGCTCTGTGTGACTTGTAATAAGACCATTAGATATTTTGGTACCATTGATGGCAGTCAACGTAATAGGTCATTTGACAGACTGTAACTGTAAACCCAGACTCTGAACACAAGAAAGAGAAACAAAATTCCCTGCAGCCCCAGAGTCCAGCAGGGCCTTAACCGGTTTGGCTATAGACTCAGAAAACAGAGACACGGAGAGTAAACAATCCACTGTCGGAGAAGATTTAGATGTAACCTCTAACTTGACTCCTTCGGAACAAGCTAGCCCTGCCCGTTTCCCGGACGGGACTTGCAGAACTTGATAAAGTGATCCGCGGCTCCACAGTAGAGGTAGAGTTTACCCTCACGACGGCGATGTCGTTCCTCTGGGGACAGCCGGGATCAGTTGATTTGCATGGCTTCGTCCGGACTCAGGGTAACTGTTTGCTTAGGCAAGAGAAGCCGGAATCTGGATCGATCCGACCGACTACGTTCGCCACCTCGTTCCTGCATGCGAAGATCCACCTTGACACAGAGTGAGATCAACTCTTCTAAAGGATCCGACAGATCCCTAGTGAACAGCTCGTCCTTCAGACGGTCAGAGAGCCCGTTCCAGAAAGCGGCCCTGAGAGCATCATTATTCCAGCATAGTTCTGAGGCAATATTTTGGAAGTGAACCACATACTGTCCCACAGAACGGGAGCCTTGACGGACTCGGAGCAGGTCCGAGGAAGCAGCGGTCGTTCTACCGGGCTCATCAAAAATCCTTCGGAATGACGCAATGAAATTAGTGTAACTGGAAACCAATGGGTCAGATCGTTCCCACAACGGAGACACCCAATCCAACGCTGAACCTTCAAGCAAGGAAATAATGTATGCCACTTTGGACCGATCTGTGGGGAAATTGTGTGAGAGAAGTTCAAAATGCACCTCGCATTGGTTGAGAAAACCACGGCAATTCTTTGGATTCCCATTATAGCGAGAGGGAGTGGGAAGCTGAAGGCGTGACCTGGTTCCAGACAAGGATTGAACATTACTGGAGACAACTACTGGAGCGGGTACTGGAGCAGGAGCCGGAACTACTGAAGCCAGGGAAGCCTGAATTTGATCAAGCCGGCCGGATAATTCCTGGAGATACTGCATCACCTGGCTCTGTGCCGCCTCCTGACTCTGAACTCGGGAAGCCAAGTTTTGGATGGCGCTTGACTATGGGTTCCGATCCCCCGGGTCCATGTGGCCTGAATATACTGTCACTGACCTGGGAGTGTTGAGAACTCGGGGGTTCTTCCGGTGATCGGGAAGAGGAACCACAGCTGGGCCGGAGCAGGGATGGCCGGATGTAGGTTTTCCTCATGCAGAACTTAGCCGTTGTAACCGACGTGTAATGCTAAAGAATTAGTTGTGGCCAAGGCTTGGGGGCGATGCTGAAGTACACAGAAGAATGAAGAACTTGTGAGTGATGTTGAAGAAATGAATGAAGATTTGAGAACGATGTTGAAGCACACAGAAGAATGAAGAACTTGTGAGCGATGCTGAAGAGATGAATGAAGATTTGAGAACAATGTTGAAGCACACAGAAGAATGAAGAACTTGTGAGCGATGCTGAAGAAATAAATGAGGATTTGAGATTCAGTGTAACTCTGGAAGTTTGGGAGGCGTTCCACTTAGGGATACCCTGTAATACTGGAAGCACAGGAGGTGTCCCTCTGAGAGATGCACTGAACGCTGGTAACGCAGAGAATGTCCCACTGAGTGATACACTATAACGCTGGTAGCACAGGGAAGGTTCCACTGAGTGATACACTGTAACGCTGGTAGCACAGGAAAGGTTCCACTGAGTGATACACTGTAACGCTGGTAGCACAGGGAAGGTTCCACTGAGTGATACACTGTAACGCTGGTAGCACAAGGAATGTCCCACTGAAAGATACTCTGTAACGCTGGAACACAGGAGACGTTCAGCTTGAGAACACGCTGAACGCTGCTAGCATTGGTTTTCATTGGAAAGACGATACTCAGGCGCCGGGGCTCTGTACAGCGTCTACCTTTGAACTTCCCGCCCTCTCCCGATTGGCGGAAGGGGCCGATGACGTCACCCGCTCACCACGCTCTCGTGGATGCTGGGCGCAATGGCGGCGCCCAAACCCCGGGAACCTGCCAGAGGCAGCGCCAGCAAGACGCGACGACTCGGAGCCCACCGGGGGCGACGACCGCTGGGAGACCCAGCGCACCCGGAGCGGTAAGCGCGGCAGCCGCAGCGCCGCGAGTGTGACATTTATTTTTTATTTCTACATGTGACCTATGCATCCCTGTGTACCATTTCCCTTTTTCTATACTGTTATACGTTTTGTGTTCTTCTATATAATGTTGTAATGTTGTTACTGGGTGATTATTAGAAGGGCTGTGTATTCATAAGGTGTTTCTTGATGAGTAAGGGAAAGAACAGAATTGTTTGGAGACTGTAGATGTGCATTATGCTAGAACTCTCTGGAAGTGACATCACTGACACTGGTGGGAGGGATCAGAGCCCAGACCAACTGTCACTAAATTCCAAAGTGATGACATCATTTTTGTCACTCTCCAGCTTTTTTAAATATGTATTTCCCTCTCTAACTCCCAAGAAATAGAACCGCTGTCTAAACCATAATGACATAAAATGTTTCCCAATTGAACAACTTTTTTAAGCCTGAGGCATTCACTACCAGACTCTTTGATCTACGGGTCATGTAGGGCTTAAAGTTCCATAACAGCTGGAGAACCACCGATTGTCTGACTATCGTTTTAATGTTCAAAGCCATTAGAATCTTGCTTCTGAAAAAATATTTCTACAAAACAGATTTGTACCACACTTTATAGAAAAAAGATGAAAGATAAAGTATAACAGGTCACAGAGGTTTATTCTAATGATTGATGTTGAATTTATGAGTGGATTAGGTACAATAACAGTAACTATTGATATTTTGCAATTTTTGGAGGAGCTACACAGTTATATTTCAGGTGCAATTCTCTTGCACAGTTTAGAGCCTGCGAAACAGGGGCATTTCAACAGAGGAGGGGGCCCATTTTTACCTCTGGGTGGCCCCCCCTCTCTATGGCGCTTGGGAGAGCCCCCCCTCTGTACAGCACTGTCGACTCCGGCATTGTGCCGGAGTCTACTGCGCATGCACAGGTCTCCAGACACATGGCGCCCACCATGATCCGGAGACCAATTTGGCTACTGCACATGTGCGGTCTGACGCTGGACTGCGGAAAGGTAAGAATTAAAATGGGTGCAGTGTGTGCGGTGTGGGCACCCCCTGGACCCAGGGGCTTGTGTGCACCACAAACATTGCACCCATTATAGAAATGCCAATGCTGTGACAAGAGGAAGTCATGTGACTTGTCTGAGCTCGCCAAATACTGATGTTTTTATTAGAAAGGAATATCAGGCATGGCTCTTATTATTATTGATTAATACATGTTCTGCATCAGTTACTGACAATATATAATTATAATAACATACTGGGACGCCAGTATTCGGACTATTACAATCACCATTTGAAAGGGTATAGCAATTAATTTTATTGCATGTTGCACACAATTCCAAATTCTCATTTATTCTATTATGTGTGAGAGAATGTATTAATTGTTTGTTGTATTGTATGTTATAAATGTTTAGTCTTAGAGACACTATATAAATTGTTTTTTAATATATCCAAGTCTCACTGAGTCAATCTTTCTTCTATGTCAGACTGCACATATATATTTTTAGATAAATTGTTTCAAGCGCAGAGTATCTTTCCTCTTCTTTTAGTTTCCAATTGTTGCAACCTGGCAAGTTGTTTTACTCAGCTGCTGAATCAATCTTCTTTTTAAATAAACAGTATTCTAACTAAGCGCCGTTGATCACAATTGGTAACCTTCTGTACCGATTAGTGATTTCTGTTTCTGCATCAGTTACTGACAATATATTAGTTATTATTAAGAAAACACTTATTAACACTTTAATGTCTCATATGTGTGGTGCTTTAGAGCCTTTGCTGACTTAGGGGGTCCTGTGCCCTGGACTTGAACCTTAGTGTTAGGGACCCAACAGATAAGGTCACCTGGTCAGTGGTTGGTGGACTCATATTTTTGGCCCAAAATTATGTTAAGAACCCCCATTTTGCTCTATGTTAGGTTAGAGTTTATTACAATGACTCTGATTAGCAGTGCTTAGTATTATAGAGTGTGCACCTGCAAATTTTTTCCTTCTGTGTAGAACCACAAGTCTCAGCATGACAGCACTTCTTATTTGTCTGGAATTAGCATGTGCAATCCAAGGTGTCCACACCCCCCCCCCCCCCCTCCTCCACACACATATACCAGTGCACACTGAACTTTGTTTTGGGCAGATCCATCCAGTGCCGGACTGGAGCATGAAGGGCCCAACGGACTGAATTCATTGGTAGGTGGGTGCCCATGTTTAGAAGTGTTGCCAGCGATTACAGAGGTTTAGCTAACCTTTAGCACCTTGATAAATATATATACTGTATAGTACATACTGCTAGTGCATGCAATGTACCAGATTAATAACAGCAATGCACTGTAGAGAATACGCCATAGTCCTGTGCAATATAATGTAACATGTATAATTCAAGTGCACAGTCTGGAACCTGATCCCTAGAGGAGGAAATGGGGCCCCAGGCAGCGCGGCCCACCAGGGGTTTCCCCTGTATCTTTGAGTGCCAGTCTAACCCTGGATCCACCTGCAGTACTTGACTTTACATCCATTAATGAATGCCCAAAGTATTAGTTGGGAGAACTTGTGAGAAGGGGGAGTTCCAGTAAAGGACATATCATATTATCAGCTCCCATCAAAAACACAATCCAGGTAAATCTGTGTTTTTAGATTTCTGTTCCCTTTGACCTTTTTACTACATAAATAAATATGCTATTACCGGTATATGGTTTCTGATTGGTGCAAAAGGCATTCCACTGAAAGTGTTATCCTACACCCGATAACTCGCATCTTCAAGGTCCTGTTGGAATCAGGTAGTTTTGGCTGGGAGAAATAGACACAGGGCCAGATGCATCATCGCTTGGACAGGGATAAAATAGAGAGTGAAAAAGTACCAGCCAATCAGCTCCTAGCTGGCATTTTTCAAACACAGCCTGTGACATGGTAGTTAGGACCTGATTGGCTGGCACTTTTTCACTCTCCATTTTATCACTTTCCAAGCGATGATGCATCTAGCTATCTATAGGGCCTGATTGTGAGTTGCAGGCAACCAAGGCCACCTCCTCACATGGCTGCGGCAGGCTGCTAACTTCCTACTAATCAGAGAAGCCTCTTATACAGTGCCCATGCTTCTGTATGTAGAAGTCTATTCTCCCTACTGGTTTTGTGTTCACAGCCACTATCAATACTGTAACTGCACTTCACCTATCCCATGCTGTGTGCAACAGATATGTGTGTCACATTTCCTCCAGCGAGCTGCGATCCAGTGTGAAGCCAGGATTCAGGCCCATGACACTCCCATGAGACGTGACCGTTTGTTATTGCCGCCGCCTAGTTATTGTGCATTTCATGGAAATTGTGGCCTGCCAACAGATTGATCAGTCCATACCCACCAGTATTCTCCGTCCATGTGTGTGTACCTGAGCAGATGCCAATTTCTTTCTGTGACGCATGTGCGGTGTGCCGAGATCCGCAGGATCCATCTTCGTTTCTACTTGCATCCAAATCAGAATTGAGCCCATGGTCAGGGCTAAATTAAGGGCCACATGGACCAAGAGCTCAAAATGTTTTAGGACCTATACTGAGAAGAGGAGGAGACGTGATCAGTGCTGTATGGGTGTGGCCAGAGTCCTGTGTTTGTGTGTGTGTGTGTGTGTATGTATGTGTGTGAGACTAGTGCTGTATGGGTGTGGCCAGAGTCCTGTGTGTGTGACTAGTGCTGTATGGGTGTGGTAAGAGTCCTGCATGTGTGTGACTAGTGCTGCATACCTCCCAACAGTCCCGATTTCAGTGGGACAGTCCCGCTATTCGGACACTGTCCCGCTGTCCCTCTCGCGGGTTGCAGTGTCCCGCGGGCGAGGGGACAGTTGGAGGAGGCTATGATCACCCGCCACTTTGCTCTGCAAAGCAGCCAGTGATCACTGAATAGATGGCGTGCGCACGTGCACGGCATCTATTCAATGCTGGGAGGGGAGCAGGGGGCTGCCCAGCTGCTCGGGGAGCGCTAGGCACGCCCCCAAAATGCCGAAAATGGGTCCTTGGCGCTCTGCCACGCCCACCCGACAGATGCCACTCCCCCTTTTTGAGACACGCAGGCCTTGCTGCGCAGGGGTCCCTCTTCCTCCCCCTTCAAAGTTGGTGCTGTATGGGTGTGGCCTGAGTCCTGTGTGTGTGAGACTACTGCTGTATGGGTGTGGCCAGAGTCCTGTGTGTGTGACTAGTGCTGTATGGGTGTGGCCAGAGCTCCCCGTTCACTATCAGACCCACTCTCTCCTTAAATATTTAAAAACTAGAAAAATTGCAGCATTTTGTAAAAAAGAAAAATAAATAGATAAAAACAATTTTAATACTTATAATTTATGGCGGACTATGTGACCAGCTAGGTAGCTGGTTGTCTACGTGCTGTCATGATGATGGGCCTATTTTTATGGGGAGACCCAAAGCTGTAGCTCCATTGTTATCCTGACCCTGCCCATAGTCTTAGCAATAATAAAACATGATTAGGCATTTTGTAATTAATTGAGTCACATTCAGTTCAGTGGCAAAATTTGTTCCAATTCAGACATTCGAACTGATTATTCATTATCAAATTCTTGAAAAACAAATAATCAAGTATGTTTGTAATAACAAATGTGTAAGGTCAAATTAAACTGATAATCAGATCAATTTAATTTGTTTTATCCAAATATTATTGGATTGAAACTGATTTTTCTTATTCAGAGACAGATGCAGATTGCTACATACGCAGCCAGATCTGCATTGATCTCCTCACATGCTAGGGTCCGCCCAGCACAGGGCATGGCTGCTCAGCATGTGTGAGGCTGCCTCCCGATGTGTTGCGAATGCATCGGAACTTAGGATGACCCCTGACAGTGCAGCCCAACTGCACTGCCATGGTTGGCCGCCATTTTTTTAATCGGATTGGCTGCATGTGACGTCACGCAGCCACCCAAAAAAAGGTCCCTGCCTACCCCTGTTCGACCTTCCACCCGTAACGCCGCGTTGCTGACCTGAGACCGCCGCCCGCTATTAATCACATTGCAGTCACATCCATCGTGGATGCGACCGCAATGTATGTGCCTGCGCATGCGCAGTTTGCCTTCATCGGCAAACTGCGATGCGGGCCGGATCGGTGGACGGTGATGAATGACCCCCTGTGTATTTACGTGTGTAGCGATCCTAAATTGTCGTACATTAGTACATAGGCTCTCATACTCGGTTCTCAGGACCCCAAACAGTTCATGTGTTCCAAATGGGTTCAGTATGGTATGCCGGCGATTGGGCTCCCGGCGACCAGCATACCGGCGCCGGGAGCCCGACCGCCGGCTTACGACAGTGTGGCGAGCGCAAATAAGCCCCTTGCGGGCTCGCTGCTCTCGCCACGCTGCGGGCACGGTGGCGCTACACGCGCCACACTATTTTATTCTCCCTCCAGGGGGGTCGTGGACCCCCACGAGGGAGAATAAGTGTCGGTATGCCGGCTGTCGGGATCGCGGCGCCGGTATACTGTGTGCCGGGATCCCGTCAGTCGGCATACTGAAGACCACCCGTTCCAAATCTCCTCTTAGAATTGCATGTGAAATAATTAGTTCCACTGTGGATCTTTTAAAACGTATCAGTGAGTAATGAGTACACCTGTGCTCCTGCTGGGTGTCCTGGAAAACGGGAGCAATAATAGAATGTACATTGCCCTATTATTCAGGCAGTACGGATGGTGTAATGGTTAGCATTACTGCCTCACAGCACTGAGGTCATTGGTTCAATTCCCACCTTGGCCCTAACTGTGTGGAGTTTGTATATTCTCCCCGTATTTGCGCGGGCTTCCTCCAAGTACTCCGGTTTCCCCCCACAAACCAAAACTATATTGGTAGGTCAATTAACACCCAACAAAATTAACCCAAGCGTGAATGTGTGTACATGTGGTAGGGAACTTAACCTGGAGAAGGCATAAGGAAGTGATAAACCAGTGATATGTGCAAGGTGATAAACACACCAGCCAATCAGATCCTAACTGTTAATTTACATATTGGAGCTGAATATCACTTCCTTATGCCTTCTCCAGGTTAATACATCTGCCCCATAGATTGTAAGCTCCACTGGGGCGGGGACTGATGTGAATGGACTGCACTGCGGAATATGTGTGCGCTATATAAATATCTGGTAATAAATAATAATAAATTGCCCTCAAACTGCTGTGCCAAATCTGAACTGTAATTGTGTGTGGAAACAATTTCTTTCTTTATGAACTTAAGGAATAATCAAAGGGCTAAAATGTGATCATTCAATATGTGTCTCAAGTGTTCTTAGACAGATATCCCATTGTTTGGAAGCATTTTTTTTTCTTAAATTTGTATTATTTCTCTAACGTCCTAAGTGGATGCTGGGGACTCCGTAAGGACCATGGGGAATAGCGGCTCTGCAGGAGACTGGGCACATCTAAAGAAAGCTTTAGGACTATCTGGTGTGCACTGGCTCCTCCCCCTATGACCCTCCTCCAAGCCTCAGTTAGATCTCTGTGCCCGAACGAGAAGGGTGCACACTAGGGGCTCTCCTGAGCTTCTTAGTGAAAGTTTTAGTTTAGGTTTTTTATTTTCAGTGAGACCTGCTGGCAACAGGCTCACTGCATCGAGGGACTAAGGGGAGAAGAAGCGAACTCACCTGCGTGCAGAGTGGATTGGGCTTCTTAGGCTACTGGACATTAGCTCCAGAGGGACGATCACAGGCCCAGCTTGGATGGGTCCCAGAGCCGCGCCGCCGGCCCCCTTACAGAGCCAGAAGGCAGAAGAGGTCCGGAAAATCGGCGGCAGAAGACGTCCTGTCTTCAACAAGGTAGCGCACAGCACTGCAGCTGTGCGCCATTGCTCTCAGCACACTTCACACTTCGGTCACTGAGGGTGCAGGGCGCTGGGGGGGGGGCGCCCTGAGACGCAATAAAAACACCTTGGATGGCAAAAAAATGCATCACATATAGCTCCTGGGCTATATGGATGCTTTTAACCCCTGCCAGAATCCATAAAAAAGCAGGAGAAAAGTCTGCGAAAAAGGGGCGGAGCCTATCTCCTCAGCACACTGGCGCCATTTTCCCTCACAGCTCCGTTGGAGGGAAGCTCCCTGTCTCTCCCCTGCAGTCACTACACTACAGAAAGGGTTAAAAAAAGAGAGGGGGGCACTAATTAGGCGCAATATTAACTATACAGCAGCTATAAGGGGAAAAACACTTATATAAGGTTATCCCTGTATATATATATAGCGCTCTGGTGTGTGCTGGCAAACTCTCCCTCTGTCTCCCCAAAGGGCTAGTGGGGTCCTGTCCTCTATCAGAGCATTCCCTGTGTGTGTGCTGTATGTCGGTACTTTTGTGTCGACATGTATGAGGAGAAAAATGATGTGGAGACGGAGCAGATTGCCTGTAATAGTGATGTCACCCCCTAGGGGGTCGACACCTGAGTGGATGAACTGTTGGAAGGAATTACGTGACAGTGTCAGCTCTGTATAAAAGACAGTGGTTGACATGAGACAGCCGGCTACTCAACTTGTGCCTGTCCAGACGTCTCATAGGCCGTCAGGGGCTCTAAAGCGCCCGTTACCTCAGATGGCAGATATAGACGCCGACACGGATACTGACTCCAGTGTCGACGGTGAAGAGACGAATGTGACTTCCAGTAGGGCCACACGTTACATGATTGAGGCAATGAAAAATGTTTTACACATTTCTGATAATACGAGTACCACCAAAAAAGGGGTATTATGTTCGGTGAGGAAAAACTACCTGTAGTTTTCCTGAATCTGAGAAATTAAATGAGGTGTGTGATGATGCGTGGGTTTCCCCCGATAACAACGGATAATTTCTAAAATGTTATTGGCATTATATCCTTTCCCGCCAGAGGTTAGGGTGCGTTGGGAAACACCCCCTAGGGGGGATAAAGCGCTCACACGCTTGTAAGGGCTCTACCTTCGCCTGAGATGGCCGCCCTTAAGGATCCTACTGATAGAAAGCAGGAGGGTATCCTAAAAGGTATTTACACACATACTGGTGTTATACTGCGACCAGCAATCGCCTCAGCCTGGATGTGCAGTGCTGGGTTGGCGTGGTCGGATTCCCTGACTGAAAATATTGATACCCTAGATAGGGACAGTATATTTTTGCCTATAGAGCATTTAAAAGATGCATTTTTATATATGCGTGATGCACAGCGGAATATTTGCCGACTGGCATCAAGTCTAAGCGCGTTGTCCATTTCTACCAGTAGAGGGTTATGGACACGTCAGTGGTCAGGTGATGCGTATTCCAAACGGCATTTGGAAGTATTGCTTTATTAAGGGAGGAGTTATTTGGGGTCGGTCTTTCAGACCTCGTGGCCACGGCAACAGCTGGGAATTCCACGTTTGTACCCCAGGTCGCCTCTCAACATGAGAAGACGCCGTATTATCAGGCGCAGTCTTTTCGTGGACAAGCGGGCAAAAGGTTCCTCATTTCTGCCCCGTGACAGAGGGAGAGGAAAAAGGCTGCAGAAATCAGCCAGTTCCCAGGAACAGAAACCCTCTCCCGCCTCTGCCAAGCCCTCAGTATACGCTGGGGCTTTACAAGCAGAATCAGGCACGGTGGGGGGCCCGTCTCAATGAATTTCAGCGCGCAGTGGGCTCACTCGCAAGTAGACCCCTGGATCCTTCAGGTGATATCTCAGGGGTACAAATTAGAATTCGAGACGTCTCCCCCTAGCCGTTTCCTAAAGTTGGCTTTACCGATGTCTCCTTCTGACAGGGAGACAGTTTTGGAAGCCATTCACAAGCTGTATTCCCAGCAGGTGATAATCAAGATACCCCTCCTGTAACAGGGAACGGGGTATTATTCCACACTGTTGTGGTACCGAAGCCGGACGGCTCGGTGAGACCGATTCTAAATCTAAAATCTTTGAACACTTACGTACAGAGGTTCAAATTCAAGATTGAGTCACTCAGAGCAGTGATTGCGAACCTGGAAGAAGGGGACTACATGATGTCTCGGGACATCAAGGATGCTTACCTTCATGTCAAAATTTACCCTTCTCACCAAGGGTACCTCAGGTTTATGGTACAGAACTGTCACTATCAGTTCAGACGCTGCCGTATGGATGGTACACGGCACCCCGGGTCTTTACCAAGGTAATGGCCGAAATGATGATATTCCTTCGAAGGAAGTGAATTTTAGTTATCCCTTCCTTGGACAATTCCCTGATAAGGGTAAGATCCAGGGAACAGTTGGAGGTCGGTGTAGCATTATCTCAGGTAGTGTTGCGGCAGCACGATTGGATTCTCAATATTCCAAAATCGCACCTGGTTCCGACGACGTGTCTTCTGTTCCTAGGGATGATCCTGGACACAGTCCAGAAAAAGGTGTTTCTCCCGGAGGAGAAAGCCAGGGAGTTATCCGAGCTAGTCAGGAACCTCCTAAAACTGAGCCAAGTCTCAGTGCATCAATGCACAAGGGTTCTGGGTAAAATGGTGGCTTCCTACGAAGCAATCCCATTCGGCAGATTCCACGCAAGAACTTTCCAGTGGGACCTGCTGGACAAATGGTCCGGATCGCATCTTCAGATGCATCAGCGGATAACCCTGTCACCAAGGACAAGGGTGTCCCTCCTGTGGTGGTTGCAGAGTGCTCATCTTCTAGAGGGCCGCAGATTAGGCATTCAGGACTGGGTCCTGGTGACCACTGATGCCAGCCTGCGAGGCTGGGGAGCAGTCACACAGGGAAGGAATATCCAGGGCTTATGGTCAAGCCTGGAGACATCACTTCACATAAATATCCTGAAGCTAAGGGACATTTACAATGCTCTAAGCTTAGCAAGACCTCTGCTTCAAGGTCAGCCGGTGTTGATCCAGTCGGACAACATCACGGCAGTCACCCACGTAAACAGACAGGGTGGCACAAGAAGCAGGAGGGCAATGGCAGAAGCTGCAAGGATTCTTCGCTCGGCAGAAAATCATGTGATAGCACTGTCAGCAGTATTCATTCCGGGAGTGGACAACTGGGAAGCAGACTTCCTCAGCACGACCTCCACCCGGGAGAGTGGGGACTTCACCCAGAAGTCTTCCACATGATTAAAAACTCGACAGGTATTGCGCCAGGTCCAGGGACCCTCAGGCAATAAGCTGTAGACGCTCTGGTAACACCGTGGGTGTACCAGTCAGGGTATGTGTTCCCTCCTCTGCCTCTCATACCCAAGGTACTGAGATTGATAAGATGGAGAGGAGTAAGCACTATATTCGTGGTTCCGGATTGGCCAAGAAGGACTTGGTAACCGGAACTTCAAGAGATGCTCACGGAGGATCCGTGGCCTCTACCTCTAAGAAGGGACCTGCTCCAGCAAGGACCCTGTCTGTTCCAAGACTTACCGCGGCTGCGTTTGACGGCATGGCGGTTGAACGCCGGATCCTGAAGGAAAAAAGGCATTCCGGATGAAGTCATCCCTATCCTGATCAAAGCCAGGAAGGATGTAACGCAAAAACATTATCACCGCAATTGGCGAAAATATGTTGCGTGGTGCGAGGCCAGTAAGGCCCGACGGAGGAAATTCAACTGGGTCGATTCCTACATTTCCTGCAAACAGGAGTGTCTATGGGCCTGAAATTGGGGTCCATTAAGGTTCAAATTTCGGCCCTGTCAATTTTCTTCCAAAAAGAACTAGCTTCAGTCCCTGAAGTTCAGACGTTTGTAAAAGGGGTACTGCATATACAGCCTCCTTTTGTGCCTCCAGTGGCACTTTGGGATCTCAATGTAGTTTTGGGTTCCAAAAGTCACATTGGTTTGAACCACTTAAATCTGTGGAGTTAAAATATCTCACATGGAAAGTGGTCATGCTGTTGGCCCTGGCCTGGGCCAGGCGCGTGTCAGAATTGGCGGCTTTATCCTGAAAAAGCCCTTATCTGATTTTCCATTCGGACAGGGCGGAATTGAGGACTCGTCCTCAGTTTCTCCCCAAGGTGGTTTCAGCGTCTCACCTGAACCAACCTATTGGTGGTGCCTGCGGCTACTAGGGACTTGGAGGCCTCCAAGTTGCTAGACGTTGTCAGTGCCCTGAAAATATATGTTTCCAGGACGGCTGGAGTCAGGAAATCTGACTCGCTGTTTATCCTGTGTGCACCCAACAAGCTGGGTGCTCCTGCTTCTAAGCAGACTATTGCTCGTTGGATTTGTAGTACAATTCAGCTTGCACATTCTGTGGCAGGCCTGCCACAGCCAAAAATCTGTAAATGCCCACTCCACAAGGAAGGTGGGCTCATCTTGGGCGGCTGCCCGAGGGGTCTCGGCTTTACAACTTTGCCGAGCAGCTACTTGGTCAGGAGCAAATACGTTTGTAAAATTCTACAAAATTGATATCCTGGCTGAGGAGGACCTGGAGTTCTCTCATTTGGTGCTGCAGAGTCATCCGCACTCTCCCGCCCGTTTGGGAGCTTTGGTATAATCCCCATGGTCCTTACGGAGTCCCCAGCATCCACTTAGGACGTTAGAGAAAATAAGAATTTACTTACCGATAATTCTATTTCTCATAGTCCGTAGTGGATGCTGGGCGCCCATCCCAAGTGCGGATTGTCTGCAATACTTGTACATAGTTATTGTTACAAAAATCGGGTTATTATTGTTGTGAGCCATCTTTCAGAGGCTCCTCTGGTATCATGCTGTTAACTGGGTTCAGATCATAGGTTATACGGTGTGATTGGTGTGGCTGGTATGAGTCTTACCCGGGATTCAAAATCCTTCCTTATTGTGTACGCTCGTCCGGGCACAGTATCCTAACTGAGGCTTGGAGGAGGGTCATAGGGGGAGGAGCCAGTGCACACCAGATAGTCCTAAAGCTTTCTTTAGATGTGCCCAGTCTCCTGCGGAGCCGCTATTCCCCATGGTCCTTACGGAGTCCCCAGCATCCACTACTGACTATGAGAAATAGAATTATCGGTAAGTAAATTCTTATTTTTTATCTTCTTTTAACAAAAAGGCATTATTTGTTGGCAGTCTGGTAATTGCTATGGACACAGTTCAAAATTGTAAGTGATGAATAAATGATCACTTATGTTATAGGTGCAGGATGCTGGTTATGGAGGCAGGAAACAGTTTAAGGGTCTAATTCAGACCTGATCACAGCAGCAAAAACATGATGATTGCGTACTGGTCCACAGAGAAGCGTCACAAGCTGTCTACAAGAGGGATGGTACCAAAAGGAAAAGGCAGTTTTAAGGACTTGTAAAAACAGTTTTTAATGTTTTTTTTTTTACAAATAAATGTTTTAACCTCAATTTTTATTATAATGCTATTTCACAAAGGTGGTCATTCCGAGTTGTTCGCTCGCTGCTATTTTTAGCAGAATTGCTAATAGGCTAAAATCCGGAAGTTCTGCGCATGCGTATGCACAGCAGGGCGCACGCGCTAAGCAATTTCACACAAAACTATGCTATTTTACTCACGGGAGAACTAAGCTTTTCAGTCGCTCTGTTGATCGGAGAATGATTGACAAGAAGTGGGTGTTTCTGGGTGGTAACTGAGCGTTTTCCGGGAGTGTGCTAAAAAAACTCAGGCGTGCCAGCAGAAAACGCAGGCATGGCTGGAGAAACGGGGGAGTGGCTGGCCGGACGCTGGGCGTGTTTGTGATGTCAAACCAGGAACTAAACGGACTGAGGTGATCGCAATCTAGGAGTAGGTCTGGAGCTACTCAGAAACTGCAAGGAAATACTTAATAGCAGAATTGCTAATCTTTCGTTAGCAATTCTGCTATGCTAAGATACACTCCCAGAGGGCGGCAGCTTTGTGTTTGCATTTCTGCTAAAAGTAGCTAGCGAGCGAACAACTCGGAATGACCAACCATGTGCACTGCAGGTGTGGCAGATATAACATGTGCAGAGAGAGTTAGATTTGGGGTTTTTTTTTTGTTTCTGTGCAGGGTAAATACTGACTGCTTTATTTTTACACTGCAATTTAGATTTCAGTTTGAACACACCCCACCCAAGTCTAACTCTCTCTGCACATGTTATAACTGCCCCACCTGCAGTGCACATGGGGAGTAATTCAGACCCGATCGCTCGCTAGTGGTTTTTGCAGCGCTGCGATCAGGTCAGAGCTGTGCATGCATATGCACTGCAATGCGCAGGTGCGTCGCACGGGTACAAAGCAGATCGTTGCTGTGCGATGGGTTTTACGAAGAATCGATTCGCACAGCCGATCGCAAGGAGATTGACAGGAAGAAGGCGTTTATGGGTGGCAACTGACCGTTTTCAGGGAGTGGTTGGAAAAACGCAGGCGTGTCCAAGTGTTTGCAGGGAGAGTTCCTGACGTCAATTCCGGCCCCGGACAGGCTGAAGTGATCGCAGCGGCTGAGTAAGTTCTGGGCAACTCAGAAACTGCACAAAGTTTCTCTTACGTCCTAGAGGATGCTGGGGATTCCGTAAGGACCATGGGGTATAGACGGGCTCCGCAGGAGACATGGGCACTCTAAGACTTTAGATGGTTGTGAACTGGCTCCTCCCTCTATGTCCCTCCTCCAGACCTCAGTTAGATCCTGTGCCCAGAGGAGACTGGATGCACTGCAGGGGAGCTCTACTGAGTTTCTCTGAAAAATACTTTTGTTAGGTTTTTTATTTTCAGGTAGCACTGCTGGCAACAGGCTCCCTGCTTTGTGGGACTGAGGGGAGAGAAGCAGACCTACTTTACTGATAGGCTCTGCTTCTTAGGCTACTGGACACCATTAGCTCCAGAGGGTCGGAACACAGGTGTCGTCCTCGCTGTTCGTCCCGAAGCCGCGCCGCCGTCCTCCTCACAGAGCCGGATGATAGAAGCCGGGTAAGTATATGAAGTAAGAAGACGACAAAGGCGGCAGAAGACTTCAGATCTTCAGAGAGGTACCGCGCAGCGGTCGCGCTGCGCGCCATTGCTCCCACACACACACAAGGCACAGCAAGGGTGCAGGGCGCAGAGGGGGCACCCTGGGCAGCAATAATTACCTCACATAACACTGGCACCATTGTTAGATACTGCGGAGGCACTATATTATAAAACCCCCGCCAGCATAAAAAAAATGAGCGGGACCGAAGCCCGCCGTCGAGGGGGCGTGGCTTGATTCTCCAGCACTAACCAGCGCCATTTTCTCCACAGCATGCTGCAGAGAAGCTGCTCCCGGACTCTCCCATGCTGAACCAAGTAACGGGACAAAAAACGAGGGGGGCACATTTATTTGGCTCAAATCATATATATAGAAAAGCGCTGTACAGGCTGGGACTGTGTTTTCAGTGTCTAGTGGCGCTGGGTGTGTGCTGGCATACTCACTCTCTGTCTCTCCAAAGGGCCTTATTGGGGGGCTGTCCCCATATTCATATATCCCAGTGTGTGTGGGGGTGTCAGTACGTGTGTGTCGACATGTCTGAAGCGGAAGCTCGTCTAGGGAGAATGCAGAGCAGATGGTGGTGGTGTCTCCGTCAGCACAGCCGACACCGGATTGGTTGGATATGTGGAATGTTTTAAATGCTAATGTGACCTTATTACATAAGAGATTGGACAAAGCAGAGTCCAAGGAAAAAGCAGGGAGTCAATCCATGGCTTTGACTGTGTCACAAGGCCCTTCAGGGTCCCATAAACGTCCCTTTTCCCAGATAGCAGACACTGATTCCGACAAGGATTCCGACTCCAGTGTCGACTATGATGATGCAAAGTTGCACCCAAGGGTGGCCAAGAGTATTCAATATATGATTATTGCAATAAAAGATGCATATCACAGAGGACCCCTCTGTCCCTGACACGAGGGTCTGCATGTTTAAGGAAAAGAAACCTGAGGTAACGTTTCCCCCATCTCATGAGCTGAACGCTTTATTTGAAAAGGCTTGGGAAACTCCAGACAAGAGACTGCAGGTTCCCAAGAGGATTATTATGGCATATCCTTTCCCCTCACAGGACAGGTTACGGTGGGAATCCTCGCCCACGGTGGACAAGGCCTTGACGCGCTTGTCCAATAAGGTTGCATTACCATCCCTGGACACGGCAGCCCTCAAGGATCCTGCGGATCGCAGACAGGAGACTACCTTAAAATCAATTTATACGACTACGGGTGCCCTGCTCAGACCGGCAGTAGCGTCGGCATGGGTGGGTAGCGCGATTGCAGCGTGGGCAGATATCTTGTCATCTGACATCGACACCCTAAATAAAGATAGTATTTTGTTAACCTTGGGTCACTTTAAGGATGCAGTGTTATATATGAGAGAGGCTGCGAGAGATATTGGGCTCTTGGGTTCAAGAGCCAATGCCATAGCAGTTTCTGCTAGAAGGTCCCTGTGGACCCGTCAATGGACAGGTGATGCTGATTCAAAGAGACATATGGAGGCTTTGCCTTACAAAGGTGAAGTTTTATTTGGGGAGGGCCTCGCGGACCTGGTTTCCACAGCTACCGCGGGTAAGTCTTCTTTTTTGCCTTATGTTCCCCCACAGCAAAAGAAAACAACTCAGTACCAGATGCAGTCCTTTCGGTCGCATAAGTTCAGAAAGGGTCGGGGCTCTTCCTTCCTCGCCAGAGGTAGAGGGAAAAGAACACCAGCTACGGCTAGTTCCCAGGAACAAAAGTCCTCCCCGGCCTCTACAAAATCCACCGCATGACACTGGGGCTCCGCTGAGGGAGTCCGCACCGGTGGGGTCACGTCTTCGGCTCTTCAGCCAGGTCTGGGTTCAGTCGGATTTGGATCCTTGGGCGGTAGAAATTGTATCCCAAGGCTACAAACTGGAGTTCGAAGAGGTGCCTCCACACCGATTTTTCAAATCGGCCTTGCCAGCTTCTCCCCCAGAGAGGGAAATAGTTTCAGCTGCCATACAAAAGCTGTGTCAACAGCAGGTGATTATCAAGGTTCCCCTAATGCAACAGGGGAAGGGGTTTTATTCAACCCTGTTTGTGGTCCCGAAGCCGGATGGCTCGGTCAGACCAATTCTGAATCTAAAATGCCTGAACCTATATTTGAAAAGGTTCAAATTCAAGATGGAATCTCTCCGGGCAGTGATCTCCAGCCTGGAAGGGGGGGATTTTATGGTGTCACTAGACATAATGGATGCATACCTTAATGTCCCCATATATACTCCTCATCTGGCGTACCTGAGATTCACTGTACAGGATTGTCATTACCAGTTTCAGACGTTGCCGTTTGGGCTTTCCACGGCCCCGAGAATTTTCACCAAGGTAATGGCGGAAATGATGGTGCTCCTGCGCAAGCAAGGAGTCACAATTATCCCATACTAGGACGATCTCCTGATAAAGGCGAGATCGAGAGATCAGTTACTGAAAAGCATGTCTCTCTCCCTGAGAGTACTACAACAACACGGCTGGATTCTAAATCTACCAAAGTCGCAGTTGGTTCCGACGACTCGGCTGTCATTTTTGGGCATGGTTCTGGACACGGGAAAAAAGAGGGTTTTTCTCCCAACGGACAAAGCCCAGGAACTCCAGAACATGGTCAGGGACCTGCTAAAACCAAAAAGAGTGTCAGTTCATCAATGCATTCGAGTATTGGGGAAAATGGTGGCGGCCTATGAGGCCATTTCGTTCAGCAGGTTTCATGCGAGAACTTTTCAGTGGGACCTTTTGGACAAGTGGTCGGGGTCCCATCTACAAATTCATCAGAGAATAAGCCTATCCCCCAGGGCCAGGGTGTCTCTCCTGTGGTGGCTTCAGAGTGCTCACCTTCCAGAGGGTCGCAGGTTCGGCATTCAAGACTGGGTTCTTGTGACCATGGACGCGAGCCTCCGAGGATGGGGAGCAGTCACACAAGGAAGAAATTTTCAAGGAATATGGTCAAGCCAGGAGGCTTGTCTACACATCAATGTGCTGGAATTAAGGGCCATATACAATGGCCTACAACAAGCGGAGAGTCTTCTTCGCAACCTACCCATTCTGATTCAGTCAGACAACGTCACAGCCGTGGCGCATGTGAACCGCCAGGGCGGGACAAGGAGCAGAGCAGCAATGGCAGAAGCCACCAGGATTCTTCGCTGGGCGGAAAATCATGTAAGCGCTCTGTCAGCAGTCTTCATTCCGGGAGTGGACAACTGGGAAGCAGACTTCCTCAGCAGACACAATCTCCATCCAGGAGAGTGGGGACTTCATCAAGAGGTCTTTGCAGAGATAACAAGTCATTGGGGACTTCCTCAAATAGACATGATGGCGTCACGCCTCAACAAAAAGCTTCAGACGTATTGTTCCAGGTCGAGGGACCCTCAGGCAGTGGCGGTGGACGCTTTAGTGACACCGTGGGTGTTTCAGTCGGTCTATGTGTTCCCTCCACTTCCACTCATCTCAAAAATGTTGAGAATCATAAGACGAACAAGAATGCAGACAATACTCATTGTTCCAGATTGGCCTCGTAGGGCCTGGTATTCAGATCTTCAGGAAATGATCACAGAAGGTCCGTGGCCTTTTCCTTCCAGGGAGGACCTGTTGCAACAGAGGCCCTGTGTGTTCCAAGACTTACCGCGGTTACGTTTGACGGCATGGCGGTTGAACACCAAATCTTAGCTAGGAAAGGTATTCCGGGGGAAGTCATCCCTACTCTAATCAAAGCTAGGAAGGAGGTAACAGTGAAGCATTATCACCGTATCTGGAGGAAATATGTTTCTTGGTGTGAAGACAAGAATGCTCCTCCGGAAGATTTTCAGCTGGGTCGTTTTCTTCACTTTCTACAGACAGGAGTAGATTTGGGCCTTAAGGTAGGCTCCATTAAGGTGCAGATTTCAGCCTTATCTATATTCTTTCAGAAGGAATTGGCTTCTCTCCCAGAAGTCCAGACTTTTGTAAAGGGAGTGCTGCACATCCAACCTCCTTTTGTGCCCCTAGTGGCACCGTGGGACCTTAATGTGGTGTTACGGTTCCTTAAAACACACTGGTTTGAACCTCTTCAAACGGTTGAGTTAAAATTTCTCATTCGGAAAGTGGTCATTTTGTTGGCCTTGGCATCTGCGAGGCGGGTGTCCGAATTGGCGGCTTTGTCTCACAAGAGCCCCTATCTGATTTTCCATGTGGATCGAGCGGAGTTGAGAACTCGTTCTCAATTTCTACCTAAGGTGGTTTTGTCGTTCCATATGAACCAACCTATTGTGGTGCCTGTGGCTACGGGTGACTTGGAGGATTCCAAGTCCCTTGATGTGGTCAGGGCCTTAAAAATTTATGTAGCCAGGACGGCTCGAGTTAGGAAAACAGAGGCACTGTTTAAGGTTGGCGCTCCTGCTTCTAAGCAGACTATTGGTCGCTGGATCTGTAACACGATTCAGCAGGCTCATTCTAAGGCTGGATTGCCATTACCAAATTCGGTAAAGGCCCATTTCACTAGGAAGGTGGGCTCTTCTTGGGCGGCTGCCCGAGGCGTCTCGGCATTACAGCTGTGCCGAGCAGCTACTTGGTCGGGTTCAAACACTTTTGCAAAATGCTACAAGTTTGATACCCTGGCTGATGAGGACCTCATGTTTGCTCAATCGGTGCTGCATAGTCATCCGCACTCTCCCGCCCGGTCTGGAGCTTTGGTATAATCCCCATGGTCCTTACGGAGTCCCCAGCATCCTGTAGGACGTAATAGAAAATAAGATTTTAAACCTACCGGTAAATATTTTTCTCCTAGTCCGTAGAGGATGCTGGGCGCCCATCCCAGTGCGGACAATTTCTGCAAGGCTTGTATATAGTTGTTGCTTACATAAGGGTTATGTTACAGTTGTGATCAGTCTCTGGCTGATGCTGTTTTGTTCATACTGTTAACTGGTTTGGTATATTCCAGATTGTACGGTGTGTATGGTGTGGGCTGGTATGTATCTCGCCCTGAGATTAACAAAAATCCTTTCCTCGTACCGTCCGTCTCCTCTGGGCACAGTTCTTTAACTGAGGTCTGGAGGAGGGGCATAGAGGGAGGAGCCAGTTCACACCCATCTAAAGTCTTAGAGTGCCCATGTCTCCTGCGGAACCCGTCTATACCCCATTGTCCTTACGGAGTCCCCAGCATTCTCTACGGACTAGGAGAAAAAGATTTACCGGTAGGTTTAAAATCTTATTTTTTTAGTACCGCTCGGCTGCACATGCGATCGCACACTTGCACAGCTAAAATACACTCCCCGGTGGGCAGCGACTATGCGAATGCAGGACTGCAAAAAAACACTAGCGAGCGATCAGGTCTGAATGACCCCCATGGTTTTGCCCATCTGCTAACAAATGTGCTGCTACGATCAGGTGTGAATTATAGTTCATATAAAAGTTTATATATAGTTCAGTCAATTATAAATAATAAAATATATATTTTTAAATAAATCACTGAAAGATACTTGAGAGACCTGTATCCCTGCTGCCAATGCCAAGCAATGCCTTTATCTCATTACAGGTTGCACATATTGGGGAGCAAAGCAAAAAGAGCAAGGTCCCAATACATCAGCAATCGATTGGGGCAATTTGTTGTTTTGCAGATGATTGTGTAAACAAATCTGCAATGTATCGGGTTCACAGATCAGAGATTCGAACCAAAAAGTGATTGGGATTGGTAAATCAGGTTGTCCAATATGTTGGATCGATTGGGGCTCTAGATTGCTAGTGTATATAGGGCCCCATACATCTGCAAACGTAATTTATTGTTTCGCAGATCCTGAGATTTTTTTCCCCAGATTTATTGTTTTTACAATCCATCTGACTTGCCCATACATTACAGATTTGTTTCAGTGATCTGCAGATTTCCATTGCATCTTCAAAACTTGATAGTGCCCATACTGTACATCACCTCAATCGATTGTCATTTTACAAGTCGTATGTAGAAAATGTAAATAATGGGCGGTGTTACTGCCTGCCACCCGCTTCTGTGAACAGTTAAAAATGAAGGAAAGAAAATGTGTGAGGTCCCCTCCAAGGCATAGCCTGCCCCGGGCTCTTTATGCCAGTGCTGGTTCACAAAATACAAGGGGAAAAAATATGTGAAGTTCCCCTATAATTAATGAACCAGCATCGGGCTCTTGGAGCCAGGCCTGATTCTAAAAATATGGGGAACAAAAAAGTAGGAGTCCCTCATATTTTTAAACCCAGCACCAGGCTCCACTAGTGGGGGAGTGGGGCAATGCCACAGCCAGGGGACAGACTTGATGGGGTTTCCCTGGCCAAAGCATTCCCCCCCCCCCTAACTAGTCAGCCCAGGCTGGGGATTCCAGGAGAAGTGGAGATCCCCCCAATAAATGGGTCCTCCCTCTCCAGGGCACCTAAGGCCTGGGCTGTGGCCCCAGGTTATCCCCTGCACCCCTGGGCGGTGGGTGCAGGGTTCATAGCTTGGGATACTGTCCTTTACCAATATTGTCCTTTACAGTGGGACTACAGGTCCCAGCAAGCCTGCCCCGCATGCCGGTACTAGGAAGAGCTACGAGTACCAGCATGCGGAGCATTAAGTGCTGTTTGGTACATATAGCCCCCCTGTAAAGGAAATATGAACCAATAGCGGCTTGTGGCGCCAGTTTTAAATGGGCAGCACAGCCAATCACGAGTGTTACTTAGTCAGTATTCAGGAGAGGAACACTCTACCCACACGCCTACTACCTCCCACCCACTCCCGGGAACTTGACACCCACTTGCACCCCCATTCTGCATCTGCTGCCTCTCCCCGCCCCTACTCTCCCCACACTATCGGCGGATCCTCGCCCATTTACTGCAGATAAAAACCGTGATAAATAATGAGTTTTAAACATGTTTAAAGATCATGATTTTGCGATTGCAATCATTTTTTGACTGCAATCGCAAGTATGGGAGCCTACACATCTGCAATAAATTGTGACAATCATCTCCAGAATGTATGGACCCCTTAAGGTAACAATCAGCAGATTTGCAGACCGTTTCTAGTAAACCGAAGAGCCTTTCAAGATTGGCAGATTTGTATTTTCTGAAAATTATCTTCAAATGACTGAAAAATATTTGTAACGTATGGGTGCAGATTGGTGGATAGGGGAATCTTTAAATCTGGGGGAGGGGGGGGGAATCACAGAATCTCTGAATGCTTCTTGTGGTTGCTGATGTATGAGGCCTGTAGATTATTTCCCTGTAAATCTTGATGCTGTAAGTGAAGACCAGTTGGAAAGATTTCATCAAGATATCAAGGAGATGGAATGCAGGGTAGGTGGAACACCAAACATGATGAATGCGTACTGGTCCACAGAGAAGAGTCACAAGATGTCTACAAGAAGAATGGTACCAAAAGGAACTGTGAGGGTAAAAGGAAAAGGCAGCTTAAAGACTTGTAAATGTGCATAAAACAATTTTTTTTTTTTTTTACAAATAAATGTTTTAACCAGAATTTGTATTCACAATATCTCTGCATTCAGTCTGTGAAAAAACTTAAATGCTAGAGAATTTTGGTGGTGATATTTTTAATCAGCATGCCAACACCCATAAGAGTCAATCAACAAATTGCATACAATTTTCAATGTCCCCAATTTTGCAGGCTTGTGTTATTTTTGCATGCAGTGTAAACACCCCTTTTCCCTCACTGTGGGGTCATGGAGATGCATCCCCCCCGCCCCCCCTCCCCTTCCTACCGGCGCGATTGGCTTGTCTGCACTGCAGAGCCAGCTTCCACGCGGTGATAGGAGCCGGAGCCTGCACCCCCATTGTGACGCCACTGCAACAGTGACAAAATGTACCTGCATTGATAACAAGGCACTGTGGACCGCATTCCGAGTTGATCGCACGCTGCCGATTTTCGCAGCGCAGTGATCAGGTTACAAACAGCATCGTTGCTGTGCATTGCTTCTAGCGACGATTCCATTCGCACAGCCGATCGCAAGGAGATTGACAGAAAGAAGGCGTTTATGGGTGTCAACTGACCGTTTTCTGGGAGTGGTAGGGAAAACGCAGGCGTGTCCAAGCGTTTGCAGGGCGGGCATCTGACGTAAATTCCAGGGACCGGACAGGCTGAAGTGATCGCAAGGGCTGAGTAAGTCCAGAGCTACTCAGAAACTGCAAAAAAAACTTTCGTCCTGCTCGACTGCACAGGCGATCGCACACTTGCAAAGTGAAAATACACTCCCCCGTGGGCGGCGACTATACGTTTGCACGGCTACAAAAAGTAGCTAGCGAGCAATCAACTCGGAATGAGGGCCTATGATATATATATATATATACAAATATAAAAAAAAATCTTAAACTTGCGCTCAGATCACCTGCAGCAATTTGGAAGGAGTCCCTGTTAGTATACTCCCACAAAACAATTACAACAAACAAAAACCAATGGTGCTTGGTATATGGCCTAAAACATGCTTGTATTCAATTTCTTAATTCCATGTACTGTATGTTCCAAGGGAATTTTCTCCATGGTGCGTTTTTATTGTTGTTGTTGTTGTTGTTAATACCTGTAAGTACTAGTGATGAGCGGGTTCGGTTCCTCGGAATCCGAACCCGCCCGAACTTCAGCTTTTTTTACACGGATCCGAGCGACTCGGATCTTCCCGCCTTGCTCGGTTAACCCGAGCGCGCCCAAACGTCATCATGACGCTGTCGGATTCTCGCGAGGCTCGGATTCTATCGCGAGACTCGGATTCTATATAAGGAGCCGCGCGTCGCCGCCATTTTACACGTGCATTGAGATTGATAGTGAGAGGACGTGGCTGGCGTCCTCTCCGTTTAGAGAAGAAATAGATAGGAGAGTGAGAGTGAGACAGTGACACTTCATTTACTGGAGCTTAGGAGGAGTACTCAGACAGAGAGTGCAGAATTTTGCTGATAGTATTAGTTAGTTATACTAGTGACAGAGTGAGACAGTGACACTTCATTTACTGGAGCTTAGGAGGAGTACTCAGACAGAGAGTGCAGAATTTTGCTGATAGTATTAGTTAGTTATACTAGTGACTGACCAGTGACCACCAGTGCAGTTTTATATTATTTAATATAATCCGTTCTCTGCCTGAAAAAACGATACACAGTGACTCAGTCACATACCATATCTGTGCTCAGCCCAGTGTGCTGCTGCATCATCTATGTATAATATCTGACTGTGCTCACACAGCATAATTGTGGGGGAGACTGGGGAGCAGTTAGGTTATAGCAGGAGCCAGGAGTACATATTAAAATTAAACAGTGCACACTTTTTTTCTGCAGGAGTGCCACTGCCAGTGTGACTGACCAGTGACCTGACCACCAGTATATAGTATACTATATTGTATTGTGAATGTCTGCCTGTAAAAGTTAAACACACGTCGTGTGACTTGTGTGGTGTTTTTTTATTCTATAAAATAAAAAACTCATTCTGCTGACAGACAGTGTCCAGCAGGTCCGTCATTATATAATATATACCTGTCCGGCTGCAGTAGTGATATATATATATTTTTTATATCATTATTTATCATCCAGTTGCAGCAGACACAGTACGGTAGTTCACGGCTGTAGCTACCTCTGTGTCGGCACTCGGCAGTCCATCCATAATTGTATACCACCTACCCGTGGTTTTTTTTTCTTTCTTCTTTATACATACTACATCTCATTATCATCCAGTCTATATTAGCAGCAGACACAGTACAGTACGGTAGTCCACGGCTGTAGCTACCTCTGTGTCGGCACTCGGCAGTCTGTCCATAATTGTATACCACCTACCCGTGGTTTTTTTTTTCTTTCTTCTTTATACATACTACATCTCATTATCAACCAGTCTATATTAGCAGCAGACACAGTACGGTAGTCCACGGCTGTAGCTACCTCTGTGTCGGCACTCGGCAGTCCATCCATAATTGTATACCACCTACCCGTGGTTTTTTTTTCTTTCTTCTTTATACATACTACATCTCATTATCATCCAGTCTATATTAGCAGCAGACACAGTACAGTACGGTAGTCCACGGCTGTAGCTACCTCTGTGTCGGCACTCGGCAGTCCATCCATAATTGTATACCACCTACCCGTGGTTTTTTTTTCTTTCTTCTTTATACATACATACTACATCTCTTTATCAACCAGTCTATATTAGCAGCAGACACAGTACGGTAGTCCACGGCTGTAGCTACCTCTGTGTCGGCACTCGGCAGTCCATCCATAATTGTATACCACCTACCCGTGGTTTTTTTTTCTTTCTTCTTTATACATACATACTACATCTCTTTATCAACCAGTCTATATTAGCAGCAGACACAGTACGGTAGTCCACGGCTGTAGCTACCTCTGTGTCGGCACTCGGCAGTCCATCCATAATTGTATACCACCTACCCGTGGTTTTTTTTTTCTTTCTTCTTTATGCATACTACATCTCATTATCAACCAGTCTATATTAGCAGCAGACACAGTACAGTACGGTAGTCCACGGCTGTAGCTACCTCTGTGTCGGCACTCGGCAGTCCATCCATAATTGTATACCACCTACCCGTGGTTTTTTTTTCTTTCTTCTTTATACATACATACTACATCTCTTTATCAACCAGTCTATATTAGCAGCAGACACAGTACGGTAGTCCACGGCTGTAGCTACCTCTGTGTCGGCACTCGGCAGTCCGTCCATAATTGTATACCACCTACCCGTGGTTTTTTTTTCTTTCTTCTTTATACATACATACTACATCTCTTTATCAACCAGTCTATATTAGCAGCAGACACAGTACGGTAGTCCACGGCTGTAGCTACCTCTGTGTCGGCACTCGGCAGTCCATCCATAATTGTATACCACCTACCCGTGGTTTTTTTTTTCTTTCTTCTTTATACATACTACATCTCATTATCATCCAGTCTATATTAGCAGCAGACACAGTACAGTACGGTAGTCCACGGCTGTAGCTACCTCTGTGTCGGCACTCGGCAGTCCATCCATAATTGTATACTAGTATCCATCCATCTCCATTGTTTACCTGAGGTGCCTTTTAGTTGTGCCTATTAAAATATGGAGAACAAAAATGTTGAGGTTCCAAAATTAGGGAAAGATCAAGATCCACTTCCACCTCGTGCTGAAGCTGCTGCCACTAGTCATGGCCGAGACGATGAAATGCCAGCAACGTCGTCTGCCAAGGCCGATGCCCAATGGCATAGTACAGAGCATGTCAAATCCAAAACACCAAATATCAGTAAAAAAAGGACTCCAAAACCTAAAATAAAATTGTCGGAGGAGAAGCGTAAACTTGCCAATATGCCATTTACCACACGGAGTGGCAAGGAACGGCTGAGGCCCTGGCCTATGTTCATGGCTAGTGGTTCAGCTTCACATGAGGATGGAGGCACTCAGCCTCTCGCTAGAAAAATGAAAAGACTTAAGCTGGCAAAAGCAGTAGCACCGCAAAGAACTGTGCGTTCTTCGAAATCCCAAATCCACAAGGAGAGTCCAATTGTGTCGGTTGCGATGCCTGACCTTCCCAACACTGGACGTGAAGAGCATGCGCCTTCCACCATTTGCACGCCCCCTGCAAGTGCTGGAAGGAGCACCCGCAGTCCAGTTCCTGATAGTCAGATTGAAGATGTCAGTGTTGAAGTACACCAGGATGAGGAGGATATGGGTGTTGCTGGCGCTGGGGAGGAAATTGACCAGGAGGATTCTGATGGTGAGGTGGTTTGTTTAAGTCAGGCACCCGGGGAGACACCTGTTGTCCGTGGGAGGAATATGGCCGTTGACATGCCTGGTGAAAATACCAAAAAAATCAGCTCTTCGGTGTGGAAGTATTTCACCAGAAATGCGGAAAACATTTGTCAAGCCGTGTGTTCCCTTTGTCAAGCTGTAATAAGTAGGGGTAAGGACGTTAACCACCTCGGAACATCCTCCCTTATACGTCACCTGCAGCGCATTCATAATAAGTCAGTGACAAGTTCAAAAACTTTGGCCGACAGCGGAAGCAGTCCACTGACCAGTAAATCCCTTCCTCTTGTAACCAAGCTCACGCAAACCACCCCACCAACTCCCTCAGTGTCAATTTCCTCCTTCCCCAGGAATGCCAATAGTCCTGCAGGCCATGTCACTGGCAATTCTGACGAGTCCTCTCCTGCCTGGGATTCCTCCGATGCATCCTTGCGTGTAACGCCTACTGCTGCTGGCGCTGCTGTTGTTGCTGCTGGGAGTCGATGGTCATCCCAGAGGGGAAGTCGTAAGCCCACTTGTACTACTTCCAGTAAGCAATTGACTGTCCAACAGTCCTTTGCGAGGAAGATGAAATATCACAGCAGTCATCCTGCTGCAAAGCGGATAACTGAGGCCTTGACAACTATGTTGGTGTTAGACGTACGTCCGGTATCCGCCGTTAGTTCACAGGGAACTAGACAATTTATTGAGGCAGTGTGCCCCCGTTACCAAATACCATCTAGGTTCCACTTCTCTAGGCAGGCGATACCGAGAATGTACACGGACGTCAGAAAAAGACTCACCAGTGTCCTAAAAAATGCAGTTGTACCCAATGTCCACTTAACCACGGACATGTGGACAAGTGGAGCAGGGCAGGGTCAGGACTATATGACTGTGACAGCCCACTGGGTAGATGTATGGACTCCCGCCGCAAGAACAGCAGCGGCGGCACCAGTAGCAGCATCTCGCAAACGCCAACTCTTTCCTAGGCAGGCTACGCTTTGTATCACCGCTTTCCAGAATACGCACACAGCTGAAAACCTCTTACGGCAACTGAGGAAGATCATCGCGGAATGGCTTACCCCAATTGGACTCTCCTGTGGATTTGTGGCATCGGACAACGCCAGCAATATTGTGTGTGCATTAAATATGGGCAAATTCCAGCACGTCCCATGTTTTGCACATACCTTGAATTTGGTGGTGCAGAATTTTTTTAAAAACGACAGGGGCGTGCAAGAGATGCTGTCGGTGGCCAGAAGAATTGCGGGACACTTTCGGCGTACAGGCACCACGTACAGAAGACTGGAGCACCACCAAAAACTACTGAACCTGCCCTGCCATCATCTGAAGCAAGAAGTGGTAACGAGGTGGAATTCAACCCTCTATATGCTTCAGAGGTTGGAGGAGCAGCAAAAGGCCATTCAAGCCTATACAATTGAGCACGATATAGGAGGTGGAATGCACCTGTCTCAAGTGCAGTGGAGAATGATTTCAACGTTGTGCAAGGTTCTGATGCCCTTTGAACTTGCCACACGTGAAGTCAGTTCAGACACTGCCAGCCTGAGTCAGGTCATTCCCCTCATCAGGCTTTTGCAGAAGAAGCTGGAGACATTGAAGGAGGAGCTAACACGGAGCGATTCCGCTAGGCATGTGGGACTTGTGGATGGAGCCCTTAATTCGCTTAACAAGGATTCACGGGTGGTCAATCTGTTGAAATCAGAGCACTACATTTTGGCCACCGTGCTCGATCCTAGATTTAAAACCTACCTTGGATCTCTCTTTCCGGCAGACACAAGTCTGCTGGGGTTCAAAGAACTGCTGGTGAGAAAATTGTCAAGTCAAGCGGAACGCGACCTGTCAACATCTCCTCCTTCACATTCTCCCGCAACTGGGGGTGCGAGGAAAAGGCTCAGAATTCCGAGCCCACCCGCTGGCGGTGATGCAGGGCAGTCTGGAGCGACTGCTGATGCTGACATCTGGTCCGGACTGAAGGACCTGACAACGATTACGGACATGTCGTCTACTGTCACTGCATATGATTCTCTCCCCATTGAAAGAATGGTGGAGGATTATATGAGTGACCGCATCCAAGTAGGCACGTCACACAGTCCGTACTTATACTGGCAGGAAAAAGAGGCAATTTGGAGGCCCTTGCACAAACTGGCTTTATTCTACCTAAGTTGCCCTCCCACAAGTGTGTACTCCGAAAGAGTGTTTAGTGCCGCCGCTCACCTTGTCAGCAATCGGCGTACGAGGTTACATCCAGAAAATGTGGAGAAGATGATGTTCATTAAAATGAATTATAATCAATTCCTCCGCGGAGACATTGACCAGCAGCAATTGCCTCCACAAAGTACACAGGGAGCTGAGATGGTGGATTCCAGTGGGGACGAATTGATAATCTGTGAGGAGGGGGATGTACACGGTGATATATCGGAGGATGATGATGAGGTGTACATCTTGCCTCTGTAGAGCCAGTTTGTGCAAGGAGAGATTAATTGCTTCTTTTTTGGGGGGGTCCAAACCAACCCGTCATATCAGTCACAGTCGTGTGGCAGACCCTGTCACTGAAATGATGGGTTGGTTAAAGTGTGCATGTCCTGTTTATACAACATAAGGGTGGGTGGGAGGGCCCAAGGACAATTCCATCTTGCACCTCTTTTTTCTTTTATTTTTCTTTGCGTCATGTGCTGTTTGGGGAGGGTTTTTTGGAAGGGCCATCCTGCGTGACACTGCAGTGCCACTCCTAGATGGGCCCGGTGTTTGTGTCGGCCACTAGGGTCGCTTATCTTACTCACACAGTCAGCTACCTCATTGCGCCTCTTTTTTTCTTTGCGTCATGTGCTGTTTGGGGAGGGTTTTTTGGAAGGGACATCCTGCGTGACACTGCAGTGCCACTCCTAGATGGGCCCGGTGTTTGTGTCGGCCACTAGGGTCGCTTATCTTACTCACACAGTCAGCTACCTCATTGCGCCTCTTTTTTTCTTTGCGTCATGTGCTGTTTGGGGAGGGTTTTTTGGAAGGGACATCCTGCGTGACACTGCAGTGCCACTCCTAGATGGGCCCGGTGTTTGTGTCGGCCACTAGGGTCGCTTATCTTACTCACACAGTCAGCTACCTCATTGCGCCTCTTTTTTTCTTTGCGTCATGTGCTGTTTGGGGAGGGTTTTTTGGAAGGGACATCCTGCGTGACACTGCAGTGCCACTCCTAGATGGGCCCGGTGTTTGTGTCGGCCACTAGGGTCGCTTATCTTACTCACACAGTCAGCTACCTCATTGCGCCTCTTTTTTTCTTTGCGTCATGTGCTGTTTGGGGAGGGTTTTTTGGAAGGGACATCCTGCGTGACACTGCAGTGCCACTCCTAGATGGGCCCGGTGTTTGTGTCGGCCACTAGGGTCGCTTATCTTACTCACACAGTCAGCTACCTCATTGCGCCTCTTTTTTTCTTTGCGTCATGTGCTGTTTGGGGAGGTTTTTTTGGAAGGGACATCCTGCGTGACACTGCAGTGCTACTCCTAGATGGGCCCGGTGTTTGTGTCGGCCACTAGGGTCGCTTATCTTACTCACACAGCGACCTCGGTGCAAATTTTAGGACTAAAAATAATATTGTGAGGTGTGAGGTATTCAGAATAGACTGAAAATGAGTGTAAATTATTGTTTTTGAGGTTAATAATACTTTGGGATCAAAATGACCCCCAAATTCTATGATTTAAGCTGTTTTTTAGGGTTTTTTGAAAAAAACACCCGAATCCAAAACACACCCGAATCCGACAAAAAAAATTCGGTGAGGTTTTGCCAAAACGCGGTCGAACCCAAAACACGGCCGCGGAACCGAACCCAAAACCAAAACACAAAACCCGAAAAATTTCCGGCGCTCATCTCTAGTAAGTACACCCTTACACCAAGAAATCACCTGAAAAAAAATGATACCAAGACTTTTTATTAAAAAAGTTACATATACAGTTAAAATTACATCACAGTACAGCTCAGGAAATCCGTCAGTTTCAACAGTTGGAACAATCACCTTCACCTTTGCAGCTGTGAGCTCAAAAAGATGTAGTGGTGAACTAGACAGAAAACCGTAACAGATTTGACCCAATGTGTTTCGTCAAGATGACTTCTTCAGGGGTTTGTATAAGGTATCACTACAACATATATATAGACGTGCCAAACTATAGTAGGCAACAGCTGCATGTAAGTAAATTTTACGACATACCTCTCAGACGCAGCAGTACATGTCCACTTTAATACCGTGCTCATAGGTGTTGCTTTCATAATCTCCCTGAAATGATTTTCTAAAAGTAGGCATGTATGCTTTAAACTCATCAAACAACCCAAGTCTTTGCATTCCGTCAGCATGTCTTTCATGATACACTTAAAGTTAGGTCCTTGATGTTCCCTAGAAATTTCTTTACAACTCCTTTGAAAGCTTCCTTAGCCTCTTTTTCAACAGTTTCCATTTTTGTTTCAAACACTTTTCCTTTTACAGGTTTCCAAATATCTGGAAAAAAAACACCCCAAAACACCCCTCTTTGTTCTTAGAATGATCCTTTTCAAAACTTGATCATATAAAAGTATCAAAAAATGTTCTTAAAGCATTATAAATTATAGTTTTAAAGCTTAATACAGTAACTCAGAGCCTGGCTGGCAAGGGAGCAGGGTGCTATCTGCCCCCTGGGCCAGTAAAATGTAAGTGATCTAGGGCCACCTGGATGCAGGAGGCAAACAGAGGTCCTTCTGCTTCCTAGTGCTCTGAGTTATAACGTTTAACCCCCTTTCCTGGCTGCTGAACAGCAGGGGCTATCAGAAAATGTCTGTGCCCACAGCAGGCTATAAGAAAATGGCCACCCCTGACCATTGGGGAGACAGATGTCCTTTCCCAGGATCCTAGGGGCTGGAGAATGGATAAATGGGTCAGGGATTTTTGGAGTCAGGCTGCTCTTCCTACCACTGGAGTACGTACAGGGAGGGCGGAGGGGCAGGGCAGAGGCTAGTGCCATTTGGAGCAGTCTAGAATAGTGCTACAGTATGTGAACTCCCTGCATAAAGAATGAACTTCTGGGCCAGCTTCACCTCCGGAGAGATTGTATAGGGACTCAGCAGCTTTCTGCAAATTAAATCAGGTGAAAACTAGTACACTAGTATTGTACTGTATAGCTCTACCTCTGCCCCCACCTTGTGGATAATGCCACTGTAAAGCTCTACCCCCATGTACAATGACACTGTGCAGTCCTACCTGTTCCCCCACTGTGTATACTCTGTCACTGTGCAGCCCCCTCAGACCCCACCCTGTGTACACTGGTACTATGCAGCCCTCCTGTCCACACTGACACCATGCATCCCCCCTGTGCACCCACCCTGTGTATACTTGTACTATGTAGCCCACCTTTGCCCATCAACACTGTGCATCCCCCTTGTGCCACCACCCTGTGTACACTGGTACTATGCAGCCCACCTGTGCACATTGACACCATGCATCCCCCCTTTGCACCCACACTTTGTACACTGGTACTATGTAGCCCTCCTGTGCCCACTAACACCATGCATCCCCCCTGTGCAGTCCCACCCTGTGTATACTTGTACTATGTAGCCCCACCTGTGCCCGCTGACACCGGGCATCTCCCCTGTGCCCCAACCCTGTGTTCACTGGTACTATGCAACCACACCTGTGCCCACTGACACCATGCATCTCCCCTGTGCCGCCACCCTGTGTACACTGTTACTATGCAGTCCCACCTGTACCCACTGACACCGTGCATATACCCTGTGCCCCCACCCTGTGTACACTGTTACTATGCAGCCCCACCTGTACCCACTGACACCGTGCATATACCCTGTGCCCCCACCCTGTGTATACTGATACTTTGCAGCCCACCTGTGCACACTGACACGTGCATCCCCCCTGTGCCCACACCCTGTGTATACTGATACTTTGCAGCCCACCTGTGCCCACTGACACCATGCATCCCCCCTGCACCCACCCTGTGTATACTGATACTTTGCAGCCCACCTGTGCACACTGACACGTGCATCCCCCCTGTGCCCACACCCTGTGTATACTGATACTTTGCAGCCCACCTGTGCCCACTGACACCATGCATCCCCCCTGCACCCACCCTGTGTATACTGATACTTTGCAGCCCACCTGTGCACACTGACACGTGCATCCCCCCTGTGCCCACACCCTGTGTATACTGATACTTTGCAGCCCACCTGTGCACACTGACATGTGCATCCCCCCTGTGCCCCCACCCTGTGTATACTGATACTTTGCAGCCCACCTGTGCACACTGACACGTGCATCCCCCCTGTGCCCACACCCTGTGTATACTGATACTTTGCAGCCCACCTGTGCACACTGACATGTGCATCCCCCCTGTGCCCACACCCTGTGTATACTGATAATATGCAGCCCCACCTTTGTCTACTGACACCGTGCATCCCCCCCCTGTGCCCCCACTTTGTGTACACTGGTACTATGCAGCCCACCTGTGCCCACTGACACCATGCATATACCCTGTGCACCCACCCTGTGTACACTGGTACTATGCAGCCCTCCTGTGCCCACTAACACCATGCATCCCCCCTGTGCAGTCCCACCCTGTGTATACTTGTACTATGTAGCCCCACCTGTGCCCGCTGACACCGTGCATCTCCCCTGTGCCCCCACCCTGTGTTCACTGGTACTATGCAACCCCACCTGTGCCCACTGACACCATGCATTCCCCATGCACCCTTACCCTGTGTACACTGGTACTAATACTATGCAGCCCCACCTGTACCCACTGACACAGTGCATCTCCCCTGTGCCCCACCCTGTGTACACTGTTACTATGCAGCCCACCTGTGCCCACTGACACCATGCATCTCCCCTGTGCCCCCACCCTGTGTATACTGATACTTTGCAGCCCACCTGTGCACACTGACACGTGCATCCCCCCTGTGCCCACACCCTGTGTATACTAGTGATGTGCACCGGACATTTTTCGGGTTTTGTGTTTTGGTTTTGGGTTCGGTTCCGCCGCCGTGTTTTGGGTTCGAACACGTTTTGCCAAAACCTCACCGAATTTTTTTTGTCGGATTCGGGTGTGTTTTGGATTCGGGTGTTTTTTTCAAAAAACCCTAAAAAACAGCTTAAATCATTGAATTTGGGGGTCATTTTGATCCCATAGTATTATTAACCTCAATAACCATAATTTCCACTCATTTTCAGTCTATTCTGAACACCTCACACCTCACAATATTATTTTTAGTCCTAAAATTTGCACCGAGGTCGCTGGATGGCTAAGCTAAGCGACCCTAGTGGCCGACACAAACACCTGGCCCATCTAGGAGTGGCACTGCAGTGTCAGGCAGGATGGCCCTTCCAAAAAATACTCCCCAAACAGCACATGACGCAAAGAAGAAAAAAAAGAGGCGCAATGAGGTAGCTGTGTGAGTAAGCTAAGCGAACCTAGTGGCCGACACAAACACCTGGCCCATCTAGGAGTGTCACTGCAGTGTCACGCAGGATGGCCCTTCCAAAAAATACTCCCCAAACAGCACATGACGCAAAGAAGAAAAAAAAGAGGCGCAATGAGGTAGCTGTGTGAGTAAGCTAAGCGACCCTAGTGGCCGACACAAACACCTGGCCCATCTAGGAGTGGCACTGCAGTGTCACGCAGGATGGCCCTTCCAAAAAATACTCCCCAAACAGCACATGACGCAAAGAAGAAAAAAAAGAGGCGCAATGAGGTAGCTGTGTGAGTAAGCTAAGCGACCCTAGTAGCCGACACAAACACCTGGCCCATCTAGGAGTGGCACTGCAGTGTCACGCAGGATGGCCCTTCCAAAAAATATTCCCCAAACAGCACATGACGCAAAAAAAAATGAAAGAAAAAAGAGGTGCAAGATGGAATTGTCCTTGGGCCCTCCCACCCACCCTTATGTTGTATAAACAGGACATGCACACTTTAACCAACCCATCATTTCAGCGACAGGGTCTGCCACACGACTGTGACTGAAATGACTGGTTGGTTTGGGCCCCCACCAAAAAAGAAGCAATCAATCTCTCCTTGCACAAACTGGCTCTACAGAGGCAAGATGTCCACCTCATCATCATCGTCCGATTCATCACCCCTTTCACTGTGTACATCCCCCTCCTCACAGATTATTAATTCGTCCCCACTGGAATCCACCATCTCAGGTCCCTGTGTACTTTCTGGAGGCAATTGCTGCTGGTGAATGTCTCCATGGAGGAATTGATTATAATTCATTTTAATGAACATCATCTTCTCCACATTTTCTGGAAGTAACCTCGTACGCCGATTGCTGACAAGGTGAGCGGCGGCACTAAACACTCTTTCGGAGTACACACTGGAGGGAGGGGAACTTAGGTAGAATAAAGCCAGTTTGTGCAAGGGCCTCCAAATTGCCTCTTTTCCCTGCCAGTATACGTACGGACTGTCTGACGTGCCTACTTGGATGCGGTCACTCATATAATCCTCCACCATTCTTTCAATGGTGAGAGAATCATATGCAGTGACAGTAGACGACATGTCAGTAATCGTTGGCAGGTCCTTCAGTCCGGACCAGATGTCAGCATCAGCAGTCGCTCCAGACTGCCCTGCATCACCGCCAGCGGGTGGGCTCGGAATTCGTAGCCTTTTCCTCGCACCCCCAGTTGCGGGAGAATGTGAAGGAGGAGATGTTGACAGGTCGCATTCCGCTTGACTTGACAATTTTCTCACCAGCAGTTCTTTGAACTAGAGATGAGCGCCTGAAATTTTTCGGGTTTTGTGTTTTGGTTTTGGGTTCGGTTCCGCGGCCGTGTTTTGGGTTCGAACGCGTTTTGGCAAAACCTCACCGAATTTTTTTTGTCGGATTCGGGTGTGTTTTGGATTCGGGTGTTTTTTTCAAAAAACACTAAAAAACAGCTTAAATCATAGAATTTGGGGGTCATTTTGATCCCAAAGTATTATTAACCTCAAAAACCATAATTTACACTCATTTTCAGTCTATTCTGAATACCTCACACCTCACAATATTATTTTTAGTCCTAAAATTTGCACCGAGGTCGCTGTGTGAGTAAGATAAGCGACCCTAGTGGCCGACACAAACACCGGGCCCATCTAGGAGTGGCACTGCAGTGTCACGCAGGATGTCCCTTCCAAAAAACCCTCCCCAAACAGCACATGACGCAAAGAAAAAAAGAGGCGCAATGAGGTAGCTGTGTGAGTAAGATTAGCGACCCTAGTGGCCGACACAAACACCGGGCCCATCTAGGAGTGGCACTGCAGTGTCACGCAGGATGGCCCTTCCAAAAAACCCTCCCCAAACAGCACATGACGCAAAGAAAAAAAGAGGCGCAATGAGGTAGCTGTGTGAGTAAGATTAGCGACCCTAGTGGCCGACACAAACACCGGGCCCATCTAGGAGTGGCACTGCAGTGTCACGCAGGATGTCCCTTCCAAAAAACCCTCCCCAAACAGCACATGACGCAAAGAAAAAAAGAGGCGCAATGAGGTAGCTGTGTGAGTAAGATTAGCGACCCTAGTGGCCGACACAAACACCGGGCCCATCTAGGAGTGGCACTGCAGTGTCACGCAGGATGTCCCTTCCAAAAAACCCTCCCCAAACAGCACATGACGCAAAGAAAAAAAGAGGCGCAATGAGGTAGCTGACTGTGTGAGTAAGATTAGCGACCCTAGTGGCCGACACAAACACCGGGCCCATCTAGGAGTGGCACTGCAGTGTCACGCAGGATGTCCCTTCCAAAAAACCCTCCCCAATCATCACATGATGCAAAGAAAAAGAAAAGAAAAAAGAGGTGCAAGATGGAATTGTCCTTGGGCCCTCCCACCCACCCTTATGTTGTATAAACAAAACAGGACATGCACACTTTAACCAACCCATCATTTCAGTGACAGGGTCTGCCACACGACTGTGACTGATATGACGGGTTGGTTTGGACCCCCCCCAAAAAAGAAGCAATTAATCTCTCCTTGCACAAACTGGCTCTACAGAGGCAAGATGTCCACCTCATCTTCACCCTCCGATATATCACCGTGTACATCCCCCTCCTCACAGATTATCAATTCGTCCCCACTGGAATCCACCATCTCAGCTCCCTGTGTACTTTGTGGAGGCAATTGCTGCTGGTCAATGTCTCCGCGGAGGAATTGATTATAATTCATTTTAATGAACATCATCTTCTCCACATTTTCTGGATGTAACCTCGTACGCCGATTGCTGACAAGGTGAGCGGCGGCACTAAACACTCTTTCGGAGTACACACTTGTGGGAGGGCAACTTAGGTAGAATAAAGCCAGTTTGTGCAAGGGCCTCCAAATTGCCTCTTTTTCCTGCCAGTATAAGTACGGACTGTGTGACGTGCCTACTTGGATGCGGTCACTCATATAATCCTCCACCATTCTATCAATGTTGAGAGAATCATATGCAGTGACAGTAGACGACATGTCCGTAATCGTTGTCAGGTCCTTCAGTCCGGACCAGATGTCAGCATCAGCAGTCGCTCCAGACTGCCCTGCATCACCGCCAGCGGGTGGGCTCGGAATTCTGAGCCTTTTCCTCGCACCCCCAGTTGCGGGAGAATGTGAAGGAGGAGATGTTGACAGGTCGCGTTCCGCTTGACTTGACAATTTTGTCACCAGCAGGTCTTTCAACCCCAGCAGACCTGTGTCTGCCGGAAAGAGAGATCCAAGGTAGGCTTTAAATCTAGGATCGAGCACGGTGGCCAAAATGTAGTGCTCTGATTTCAACAGATTGACCACCCGTGAATCCTTGTTAAGAGAATTAAGGGCTGCATCCACAAGTCCCACATGCCTAGCGGAATCGCTCCCTTTTAGCTCCTTCTTCAATGCCTCCAGCTTCTTCTGCAAAAGCCTGATGAGGGGAATGACCTGACTCAGGCTGGCAGTGTCTGAACTGACTTCACGTGTGGCAAGTTCAAAGGGCATCAGAACCTTGCACAACGTTGAAATCATTCTCCACTGCACTTGAGACAGGTGCATTCCACCTCCTATATCGTGCTCAATTGTATAGGCTTGAATGGCCTTTTGCTGCTCCTCCAACCTCTGAAGCATATAGAGGGTTGAATTCCACCTCGTTACCACTTCTTGCTTCAGATGATGGCAGGGCAGGTTCAGTAGTTTTTGGTGGTGCTCCAGTCTTCTGTACGTGGTGCCTGTACGCCGAAAGTGTCCCGCAATTCTTCTGGCCACCGACAGCATCTCTTGCACGCCCCTGTCGTTTTTTAAAAAATTCTGCACCACCAAATTCAAGGTATGTGCAAAACATGGGACGTGCTGGAATTTGCCCATATTTAATGCACACACAATATTGCTGGCGTTGTCCGATGCCACAAATCCACAGGAGAGTCCAATTGGGGTAAGCCATTCCGCGATGATCTTCCTCAGTTGCCGTAAGAGGTTTTCAGCTGTGTGCGTATTCTGGAAAGCGGTGATACAAAGCGTAGCCTGCCTAGGAAAGAGTTGGCGTTTGCAAGATGCTGCTACTGGTGCCGCCGCTGCTGTTCTTGCGGCGGGAGTCCATACATCTACCCAGTGGGCTGTCACAGTCATATAGTCCTGACCCTGCCCTGCTCCACTTGTCCACATGTCCGTGGTTAAGTGGACATTGGGTACAACTGCATTTTTTAGGACACTGGTGAGTCTTTTTCTGACGTCCGTGTACATTCTCGGTATCGCCTGCCTAGAGAAGTGGAACCTAGATGGTATTTGGTAACGGGGGCACACTGCCTCAATAAATTGTCTAGTTCCCTGTGAACTAACGGCGGATACCGGACGCACGTCTAACACCAACATAGTTGTCAAGGCCTCAGTTATCCGCTTTGCAGTAGGATGACTGCTGTGATATTTCATCTTCCTCGCAAAGGACTGTTGAACAGTCAATTGCTTACTGGAAGTAGTACAAGTGGGCTTACGACTTCCCCTCTGGGATGACCATCGACTCCCAGCGGCAACAACAGCAGCGCCAGCAGCAGTAGGCGTTACACGCAAGGATGCATCGGAGGAATCCCAGGCAGGAGAGGACTCGTCAGAATTGCCAGTGACATGGCCTGCAGGACTATTGGCATTCCTGGGGAAGGAGGAAATTGACACTGAGGGAGTTGGTGGGGTGGTTTGCGTGAGCTTGGTTACAAGAGGAAGGGATTTACTGGTCAGTGGACTGCTTCCGCTGTCACCCAAAGTTTTTGAACTTGTCACTGACTTATTATGAATGCGCTGCAGGTGACGTATAAGGGAGGATGTTCCGAGGTGGTTAACGTCCTTACCCCTACTTATTACAGCTTGACAAAGGGAACACACGGCTTGACACCTGTTGTCCGCATTTCTGGTGAAATACCTCCACACCGAAGAGCTGATTTTTTTGGTATTTTCACCTGGCATGTCAACGGCCATATTCCTCCCACGGACAACAGGTGTCTCCCCGGGTGCCTGACTTAAACAAACCACCTCACCATCAGAATCCTCCTGGTCAATTTCCTCCCCAGCGCCAGCAACACCCATATCCTCCTCATCCTGGTGTACTTCAACACTGACATCTTCAATCTGACTATCAGGAACTGGACTGCGGGTGCTCCTTCCTGCACTTGCAGGGGGCGTGCAAATGGTGGAAGGCGCATGCTCTTCACGTCCAGTGTTGGGAAGGTCAGGCATCGCAACCGACACAATTGGACTCTCCTTGTGGATTTGGGATTTCGAAGAATGCACAGTTCTTTGCTGTGCTGCTTTTGCCAGCTTGAGTCTTTTCATTTTTCTAGCGAGAGGCTGAGTGCTTCCATCCTCATGTGAAGCTGAACCACTAGCCATGAACATAGGCCAGGGCCTCAGCCGTTCCTTGCCACTCCGTGTGGTAAATGGCATATTGGCAAGTTTACGCTTCTCCTCCGACAATTTTATTTTAGGTTTTGGAGTCCTTTTTTTTCTGATATTTGGTGTTTTGGATTTGACATGCTCTGTACTATGCCATTGGGCATCGGCCTTGGCAGACGACGTTGCTGGCATTTCATCGTCTCGGCCATGACTAGTGGCAGCAGCTTCAGCACGAGGTGGAAGTGGATCTTGATCTTTCCCTAATTTTGGAACCTCAACATTTTTGTTCTCCATATTTTAATAGGCACAACTAAAAGGCACCTCAGGTAAACAATGGAGATGGATACTAGTATACAATTATGGACTGCCTGCCGACTGCAGACACAGAGGTAGCCACAGCCGCGAACTACCGTACTGTACTGTGTCTGCAGCTAATATAGACTGGTTGATAAAGAGAAGATGTCTATGTAACTATGTATGTATAAAGAAGACTGAAAAAAAGCCACGGTTAGGTGGTATACAATTATGGACGGACTGCCTGCCGAGTGCAGACACAGAGGTAGCCACAGCCGTGAACTACCGTACTGTACTGTGTCTGCAGCTAATATAGACTGGTTGATAAAGAGAAGATGTCTATGTAACTTTGTATGTATAAAGAAGAATGAAAAAAAAACACGGTTAGGTGGTATACAATTATGGACGGACTGCCTGCCGAGTGCAGACACAGAGGTAGCCACAGCCGTGAACTACCGTACTGTACTGTGTCTGCAGCTAATATAGACTGGTTGATAAAGAGAAGATGTCTATGTAACTATGTATGTATAAAGAAGAATGAAAAAAATCCACGGTTAGGTGGTATTACAATTATGGACGGACTGCCTGCCGAGTGCAGAGACACAGAGGTAGCCACAGCCGTGAACTACCGTACTGTGTCTGCTGCGACTGGATGATAAATGATATAAAAAATATATATATATCACTACTGCAGCCGGACAGGTATATATTATATATTATATAATGACGGACCTGCTGGACACTGTCTGTCAGCAGAATGAGTTTTATTTTTATAGAATAAAAAAAAAAAAACACACAAGTGAAGTCACACGACGAGTGTTTAACTTTTTCAGGCAATCACAATATAAGTATACTACTAACTATACTGGTGGTCAGTGTGGTCAGGTCACTGGTCAGTCACACTGGCAGTGGCACTCCTGCAGCAAAAGTGTGCACTGTTTAATTTTAATATAATATGTACTCCTGGCTTCTGCTATAACCTATAACTGGCACTGCAGTAGTGCTCCCCAGTCTCCCCCACAATTATAAGCTGTGTGAGCTGAGCAGTCAGACACAGGGGCGGATTGGTCATAGGGTTTACAGGGAAGATTCCCGGTGGGCCGACACACCCGTGGGACCTGTTTTGTTTGAGGACATGTGGTCCTTTTTATAGACATAATGAATAAGATGCAAAATGATTTGCATATATGAAAATGACTTTGCCACTTAGCCTGTGATTGCAGATGATCTAGTGTATGCTCTGTCTGCCTGCTTGGCTGACTTATAAGATTGAGTGAATAGTGATTGGGATACGGTTGGTGTAATAAGCAAGAAAATATATCTTTCTAAAGAATGATATAGTTTCCTAAATTCACTTCCCCTTTGATGCTGGACATGCCCACTATCTGGAAAGTCTTGGGGGGAGGGTGCTGCTGCCATGGCCCATGGCTAGACCTTACACCTCTGGTGCTGCCCATGCGGGGCCACTAGTACAAATTTTTCCAGGGCCGTTTTTTGTTCCCAATCCGCCCCTGGTCAGACAGATATATAATATATATAGATGATGCAGCACACTGGCCTGAGCCTGAGCAGTGCACACAGATATGGTATGTGACTGACTGAGTCACTGTGTGTATCGCTTTTTTCAGGCAGAGAACGGATATATTAAATAAACTGCACTGTGTGTCTGGTGGTCACTCACTATATAATATATTATGTACTCCTGGCTCCTGCTATAACCTATAACTGGCACTGCAGTAGTGCTCCCCAGTCTCCCCCACAATTATAAGCTGTGTGAGCTGAGCAGTCAGACAGATATATATAATATTATATATAGATAATAGATGATGCAGCACACTGGCCTGAGCCTGAGCAGTGCACACAGATATGGTATGTGACTGACTGAGTCACTGTGTGTATCGCTTTTTTCAGGCAGAGAACGGATATATTAAATAAACTGCACTGTGTGTCTGGTGGTCACTCACTATATAATATATTATGTACTCCTGGCTCCTGCTATAACCTATAACTGGCACTGCAGTAGTGCTCCCCAGTCTCCCCCACAATTATAAGCTGTGTGAGCTGAGCAGTCAGACAGATATATATAATATTATATATAGATAATAGATGATGCAGCACACTGGCCTGAGCCTGAGCAGTGCACACAGATATGGTATGTGACTGACTGAGTCACTGTGTGTATCGCTTTTTTCAGGCAGAGAACGGATATATTAAATAAACTGCACTGTGTGTCTGGTGGTCACTCACTATATAATATATTATGTACTCCTGGCTCCTGCTATAACCTATAACTGGCACTGCAGTAGTGCTCCCCAGTCTCCCCCACAATTATAAGCTGTGTGAGCTGAGCAGTCAGACAGATATATATAATATTATATATAGATAATAGATGATGCAGCACACTGGCCTGAGCCTGAGCAGTGCACACAGATATGGTATGTGACTGAGTCACTGTGTGCTGTGTATCGCTTTTTTCAGGCAGAGAACGGATTATAAAGTAAACTGCACTGTCCTCACTAGTAAACTCTCTCCACTCAGTCTCTACACTTCTACAGTAACAGTACTCCTCCTAGTCAGCTCCAGTAAATCTCTCTCAGTCTCTTATAATCTAAATGGAGAGGACGCCAGCCACGTCCTCTCCCTATCAATCTCAATGCACGTGTGAAAATGGCGGCGACGCGCGGCTCCTTATATAGAATCCGAGTCTCGCGATAGAATCCGAGCCTCGCGAGAATCCGACAGCGTCATGATGACGTTAGGGCGCGCTCGGGTTAACCGAGCAAGGCGGGAAGATCCGAGTCGCTCGGACCCGTGAAAAAAAACATGAAGTTCTGGCGGGTTCGGATTCAGAGAAACCGAACCCGCTCATCTCTACTTTGAACCCCTGCAGACTTGTGTCTGCCGGAAAGAGAGATCCAACGTAGGTTTTAAATCTAGGATCGAGCACGGTGGCCAAAATGTAGTGCTCTGATTTCAACAGATTGACCACACGTGAATCCTGGTTAAGCGAATGAAGGGCTCCATCCACAAGTCCCACATGCCTAGCGGAATCGCTCTGTTTTAGCTCCTCCTTCAATGCCTCCAGCTTCTTCTGCAAAAGCCTGATGAGGGGAATGACCTGACTCAGGCTGGCAGTGTCTGAACTGACTTCACGTGTGGCAAGTTCAAAGGGCAGCAGAACCTTGCACAATGTTGAAATCCTTCTCCACTGCGCTTGAGACAGGTGCATTCCACCACCTTTGCCTGTATCGTGGCCAGATGTAGAGGCTTGAATGGCCTTTTGCTGCTTCTCCATCCTCTGAAGCATATAGAGGGTTGAATTCCACCTCGTTACCACCTCTTGCTTCAGATGATGGCAGGGCTGGTTCAGGTTTTTTTGGTGGTGCTCCAGTCTTCTGTACGCGGTGCCTGTACGCCGAAAGTGGCCCGCAATTCGTCTGGCCACCGACAGCATCTCTTGCACGCCCCTGTCGTTTTTTAAATAATTCTGCACCACCAAATTCAAGGTATGTGCAAAACATGGGACGTGCTGGAATTTTCCCAGATGTAATGCACGCACAATATTGCTGGCGTTGTCCGATGCCACAAATCCCCAGGAGAGTCCAATTGGGGTAAGCCATTCTCCGATGATCTTCCTCAGTTGCCGTAAGAGGTTTTCAGCTGTGTGCGTATTCTGGAAAGCGGTGATACAAAGCGTAGCCTGCCTAGGAACGAGTTGGCGTTTGCGAGATGCTGCTACTGGTGCCGCCGCTGCTGTTCTTGCAGCGGGAGGCAATACATCTACCCAGTGGGCTGTCACAGTCATGTAGTCCTGAGTCTGCCCTGCTCCACTTGTCCACATGTCCGTGGTTAAGTGGACATTGGGTACAACTGCATTTTTTAGGACACTGGTGAGTCTTTTTCTGACGTCCGTGTACATTCTCGGTATCGCCTGCCTAGAGAAGTGGAACCTAGATGGTATTTGGTAACGGGGGCACACTACCTCAAGAAATTGTCTAGTTCCCTGTGAACTAACGGCGGATACCGGACGCACGTCTAACACCAACATAGTTGTCAAGGCCTCAGTTATCCGCTTTGCAACAGGATGACTGCTGTGATATTTCATCTTCCTCGCAAAGGACTGTTGGACAGTCAATTGCTTACTGGAAGTAGTACAAGTGGACTTCCGACTTCCCCTCTGGGATGACGATCGACTCCCAGCAGCAACAACAGCAGCGCCAGCAGCAGTAGGCGTTACACTCAAGGATGCATCGGAGGAATCCCAGGCAGGAGAGGACTCGTCAGACTTGCCAGTGACATGGCCTGCAGGACTATTGGCTTTCCTGGGTAAGGAGGAAATTGACACTGAGGGAGTTGGTGGTGTGGTTTGCGCGAGCTTGGTTACAAGAGGAAGGTATTTACTGGTCAGTGGACTGCTCCTGCTGTCGCCCAAAGTTTTTGAACTTGTCACTGACTTATTATGAATGCGCTGCAGGTGACGTATAAGGGAGGATGTTCCGAGGTGGTTAACGTCCTTACCCCTACTTATTACAGCTTGACAAAGGCAACACACGGCTTGACACCTGTTGTCCGCATTTCTGTTGAAATACTTCCACACTGAAGAGCTGATTTTTTTGGTATTTTGACTAGAGATGAGCGGGTTCGGTTTCTCTGAATCCGAACCCGCACGAACTTCATGTTTTTTTTCACGGGTCCGAGCGACTCGGATCTTCCCGCCTTGCTCGGTTAACCCGAGCGCGCCCGAACGTCATCATGACGCTGTCGGATTCTCGCGAGACTCGGATTCTATATAAGGAGCCGCGCGTCGCCGCCATTTTCACACGTGCATTGAGATTGATAGGGAGAGGACGTGGCTGGCGTCCTCTCCATTTAGATTAGAAGAGAGAGAGAGAGAGATTGACCTGATTTACTGGAGCTTAGGAGTACTGTAGAACTGTAGAGAGTGCAGAGTTTACTAGTGACTGACCACAGTGACCACCAGACAGTGCAGTTTTATTTAATATATCCGTTCTCTGCCTGAAAAAAACGATACACAGTGACTCAGTCACATACCATATCTGTGTGCACTGCTCAGCCCAGTGTGCTGTGCTGCATCATCTATGTATATATCTGACTGTGCTCAGCTCACACATCTTATAATTGTGGGGGAGACTGGGGAGCACTGCAGTGCCAGTTATAGGTTATAGCAGGAGCCAGGAGTACATATTATTATTAAAATTAAACAGTGCACACTTTTGCTGCAGGAGTGCCACTGCCAGTGTGACTGACCAGTGACCTGACCACACTGACCACCAGTATAGTTAGTAGTATAGTATACTATATTGTGATTGCCTGAAAAAGTTAAACACTCGTATCTGACTGTGCTCAGCTCACACATCTTATAATTGTGGGGGAGACTGGGGAGCACTGCAGTGCCAGTTATAGGTTATAGCAGGAGCCAGGAGTACATATTATTATTAAAATTAAACAGTGCACACTTTTGCTGCAGGAGTGCCACTGCCAGTGTGACTGACCAGTGACCTGACCACACTGACCACCAGTATAGTTAGTAGTATAGTATACTATATTGTGATTGCCTGAAAAAGTTAAACACTCGTCGTGTGACTTCACTTGTGTGGTGTTTTTTTTTTATTCTATAAAAAACTCATTCTGCTGACAGACAGTGTCCAGCAGGTCCGTCATTATATAATATATACCTGTCCGGCTGCAGTAGTGATATATATATATTTTTTATATCATTATTTATCATCCAGTCGCAGCAGACACAGTACGGTAGTTGACGGCTGTAGCTACCTCTGTGTCGGCACTCGGCAGTCCGTCCATAATTGTATACCACCTACCCGTGGTTTTTTTTTTCTTTCTTCTTTATACATACATACTACTACTACATCTCTTTATCAACCAGTCTATATTAGCAGCAGACACAGTACAGTACGGTAGTCCACGGCTGTAGCTACCTCTGTGTCGGCACTCGGCAGTCCGTCCATAATTGTATACCACCTACCCGTGGTTTTTTTTTCTTTCTTCTTTATACATACATACTACTACATCTCTTTATCAACCAGTCTATATTAGCAGCAGACACAGTACAGTACGGTAGTCCACGGCTGTAGCTACCTCTGTGTCGGCACTGGGCAGTCCGTCCATAATTGTATACCACCTACCCGTGGTTTTTTTTTCTTTCTTCTTTATACATACATACTACTACTACATCTCTTTATCAACCAGTCTATATTAGCAGCAGACACAGTACAGTACGGTAGTCCACGGCTGTAGCTACCTCTGTGTCGGCACTGGGCAGTCCGTCCATAATTGTATACCACCTACCCGTGTTTTTTTTTTCTTTCTTCTTTATACATACATACTACTACTACATCTCTTTATCAACCAGTCTATATTAGCAGCAGACACAGTATAGTACGGTAGTCCACGGCTGTAGCTACCTCTGTGTCGGCACTGGGCAGTCCGTCCATAATTGTATACTAGTATCCATCCATCTCCATTGTTTACCTGAGGTGCCTTTTAGTTGTGCCTATTAAAATATGGAGAACAAAAATGTTGAGGTTCCAAAATTAGGGAAAGATCAAGATCCACTTCCACCTCGTGCTGAAGCTGCTGCCACTAGTCATGGCCGAGACGATGAAATGCCAGCAACGTCGTCTGCCAAGGCCGATGCCCAATGTCATAGTACAGAGCATGTCAAATCCAAAACACCAAATATCAGTAAAAAAAGGACTCCAAAACCTAAAATAAAATTGTCGGAGGAGAAGCGTAAACTTGCCAATATGCCATTTACCACACGGAGTGGCAAGGAACGGCTGAGGCCCTGGCCTATGTTCATGGCTAGTGGTTCAGCTTCACATGAGGATGGAGGCACTCAGCCTCTCGCTAGAAAAATGAAAAGACTCAAGCTGGCAAAAGCAGTAGCACCGCAAAGAACTGTGCGTTCTTCGAAATCCCAAATCCACAAGGAGAGTCCAATTGTGTCGGTTGCGATGCCTGACCTTCCCAACACTGGACGTGAAGAGCATGCGCCTTCCACCATTTGCACGCCCCCTGCAAGTGCTGGAAGGAGCACCCGCAGTCCAGTTCCTGATAGTCAGATTGAAGATGTCAGTGTTGAAGTACACCAGGATGAGGAGGATATGGGTGTTGCTGGCGCTGGGGAGGAAATTGACCAGGAGGATTCTGATGGTGAGGTGGTTTGTTTAAGTCAGGCACCCGGGGAGACACCTGTTGTCCGTGGGAGGAATAGGGCCGTTGACATGCCTGGTGAAAATACCAAAAAAATCAGCTCTTCGGTGTGGAAGTATTTCAACAGAAATGCGGACAACAGGTGTCAAGCCGTGTGTTCCCTTTGTCAAGCTGTAATAAGTAGGGGTAAGGACGTTAACCACCTCGGAACATCCTCCCTTATACGTCACCTGCAGCGCATTCATAATAAGTCAGTGACAAGTTCAAAAACTTGGGCCGACAGCGGAAGCAGTCCACTGACCAGTAAATCCCTTCCTCTTGTAACCAAGCTCACGCAAACCACCCCACCAACTCCCTCAGTGTCAATTTCCTCCTTCCCCAGGAATGCCAATAGTCCTGCAGGCCATGTCACTGGCAATTCTGACGAGTCCTCTCCTGCCTGGGATTCCTCCAATGCATCCTTGCGTGTAACGCCTACTGCTGCTGGCGCTGCTGTTGTTGCTGCTGGGAGTCGATGGTCATCCCAGAGGGGAAGTCGTAAGCCCACTTGTACTACTTCCAGTAAGCAATTGACTGTCCAACAGTCCTTTGCGAGGAAGATGAAATATCACAGCAGTCATCCTGTTGCAAAGCGGATAACTGAGTCCTTGACAACTATGTTGGTGTTAGACGTGCGTCCGGTATCCGCCGTTAGTTCACAGGGAACTAGACAATTTATTGAGGCAGTGTGCCCCCGTTACCAAATACCATCTAGGTTCCACTTCTGTAGGCAGGCGATACCGAGAATGTACACGGACGTCAGAAAAAGACTCACCAGTGTCCTAAAAAATGCAGTTGTACCCAATGTCCACTTAACCACGGACATGTGGACAAGTGGAGCAGGGCAGGGTCAGGACTATATGACTGTGACAGCCCACTGGGTAGATGTATGGACTCCCGCCGCAAGAACAGCAGCGGCGGCACCAGTAGCAGCATCTCGCAAACGCCAACTCTTTCCTAGGCAGGCTACGCTTTGTATCACCGCTTTCCAGAATACGCACACAGCTGAAATCCTCTTACGGCAACTGAGGAAGATCATCGCAGAATGGCTTACCCCAATTGGACTCTCCTGTGGATTTGTGGCATCGGACAACGCCAGCAATATTGTGTGTGCATTAAATATGGGCAAATTCCAGCACGTCCCATGTTTTGCACATACCTTGAATTTGGTGGTGCAGAATTTTTTAAAAAACGACAGGGGCGTGCAAGAGATGCTGTCGGTGGCCAGAAGAATTGCGGGACACTTTCGGCGTACAGGCACCACGTACAGAAGACTGGAGCACCACCAAAAACTACTGAACCTGCCCTGCCATCATCTGAAGCAAGGAGTGGTAACGAGGTGGAATTCAACCCTCTATATGCTTCAGAGGTTGGAGGAGCAGCAAAAGGCCATTCAAGCCTATACAATTGAGCACGATATAGGAGGTGGAATGCACCTGTCTCAAGTGCAGTGGAGAATGATTTCAACGTTGTGCAAGGTTCTGATGCCCTTTGAACTTGCCACACGTGAAGTCAGTTCAGACACTGCCAGCCTGAGTCAGGTCATTCCCCTCATCAGGCTTTTGCAGAAGAAGCTGGAGGCATTGAAGAAGGAGCTAAAAGGGAGCGATTCCGCTAGGCATGTGGGACTTGTGGATGCAGCCCTTAATTCGCTTAACAAGGATTCACGGGTGGTCAATCTGTTGAAATCAGAGCACTACATTTTGGCCACCGTGCTCGATCCTAGATTTAAAACCTACCTTGGATCTCTCTTTCCGGCAGACACAAGTCTGCTGGGGTGCAAAGACCTGCTGGTGACAAAATTGTCAAGTCAAGCGGAACGCGACCTGTCAACATCTCCTCCTTCACATTCTCCCGCAACTGGGGGTGCGAGGAAAAGGCTCAGAATTCCGAGCCCACCCGCTGGCGGTGATGCAGGGCAGTCTGGAGCGACTGCTGATGCTGACATCTGGTCCGGACTGAAGGACCTGACAACGATTACGGACATGTCGTCTACTGTCACTGCATATGATTCTCTCAACATAGAAAGAATGGTGGAGGATTATATGAGTGACCGCATCCAAGTAGGCACGTCACACAGTCCGTACTTATACTGGCAGGAAAAAGAGGCAATTTGGAGGCCCTTGCACAAACTGGCTTTATTCTACCTAAGTTGCCCTCCCACAAGTGTGTACTCCGAAAGAGTGTTTAGTGCCGCCGCTCACCTTGTCAGCAATCGGCGTACGAGGTTACATCCAAAAAATGTGGAGAAGATGATGTTCATTAAAATGAATTATAATCAATTCCTCCGCGGAGACATTGACCAGCAGCAATTGCCTCCACAAAGTACACAGGGAGCTGAGATGGTGGATTCCAGTGGGGACGAATTGATAATCTGTGAGGAGGGGGATGTACACGGTGATATATCGGAGGATGATGATGAGGTGGACATCTTGCCTCTGTAGAGCCAGTTTGTGCAAGGAGAGATTAATTGCTTCTTTTTTGGTGGGGGTCCAAACCAACCCGTCATATCAGTCACAGTCGTGTGGCAGACCCTGTCACTGAAATGATGGGTTGGTTAAAGTGTGCATGTCCTGTTTATACAACATAAGGGTGGGTGGGAGGGCCCAAGGACAATTCCATCTTGCACCTCTTTTTTCTTTTATTTTTCTTTGCGTCATGTGCTGTTTGGGGAGGGTTTTTTGGAAGGGACATCCTGCGTGACACTGCAGTGCCACTCCTAGATGGGCCCGGTGTTTGTGTCGGCCACTAGGGTCGCTAATCTTACTCACACAGCTACCTCATTGCGCCTCTTTTTTTCTTTGCGTCATGTGCTGTTTGGGGAGGGTTTTTTGGAAGGGACATCCTGCGTGACACTGCAGTGCCACTCCTAGATGGGCCAGGTGTTTGTGTCGGGCACTTGGGTCGCTGAGCTTAGTCACACAGCTACCTCATTGCACCTCTTTTTTTCTTTGCGTCATGTGCTGTTTGGGGAGTGTTTTTTGGAAGGGCCATCCTGCGTGACACTGCAGTGCCACTCCTAGATGGGCCAGGTGTTTGTGTCGGCCACTAGGGTCGCTTAGCTTAGTCATCCAGCGACCTCGGTGCAAATTTTAGGACTAAAAATAATATTGTGAGGTGTGAGGTATTCAGAATAGACTGAAAATGAGTGGAAATTATGGTTTTTGAGGTTAATAATAATATGGGATCAAAATGACCCCCAAATTCTATGATTTAAGCTGTTTTTTAGGGTTTTTTGAAAAAAACACCCGAATCCAAAACACACCCGAATCCGACAAAAAAAATTCGGTGAGGTTTTGCCAAAACGCGGTCGAACCCAAAACACGGCCGCGGAACCGAACCCAAAACCAAAACACAAAACCCGAAAAATTTCAGGCGCTCATCTCTAATTTTGACCAGGCATGTCAATGGCCATATTCCTCCCACGCGACAACAGGTGTCTCCCCGGGTGCCTGACTTAAACAAACCACCTCACCATCAGAATCCTCCTTGTCAATTACCTCCCCAGCGCCAGCAACACCCATATCCTCATCCTGGTGTACTTCAACACTGACATCTTCAATTTCACTATCAGGAACTGGACTGCGAGTGCTCCTTTCAACACTTGCAGGGGGCGTGCAAATGGTGGAAGGCGCAAGCTCTTCTCGTCCAGTGTTGGGAAGGTCAGGCATCGCAACCGACACAATTGGACTCTCCTTTGGGATTTGTGATTTCGAAGAACGCACAGTTCTTTGCTGTGCTTTTGCCGCAAGTCTTTTCTTTTTTTCTAGTGAGAGGATGAGTGCTTCCTTCCTCATGTGAAGCTGAACCACTAGCCATGAACATAGGCCAGGGCCTCAGCCGTTCCTTGCCACTCCGTGTCGTAAATGGCATATTGGCAAGTTTACGCTTCTCCTCAGACGCTTTTAATTTTGATTTTTGGGTAATTTTTTTACTGATCTTTTGTGTTTTGGATTTTACATGCTCTGTACAATGGCATTTCATCGTCTCCGCCATGACTAGTGGCAGCAGCTTCAGCACGAGGTGGAAGTGGATCTTGATATTTCCCTATTTTTTTAACCTCCACATTTTTGTTCTCCATATTTTGCGCACAACTAAAAGCCACCACAGGTATACAATGTAGATGGATGGATAGTATACTATTATTACTTATACTTATGGACGACGAGTGACGACACAGAGGTAGGTACAGCCGTGGCCTACCGTACTGCTGCTTATATATATATAATATACTGTATAACGGACCTGGTGGACACTGTCAGCAGACTGCTAAACTAGTATGAAGAAAGAAAAAAAAAAACACCACAGGTATACAATGTAGATGGATGGATAGTATAGTATCACTTATACTTATGGACGACGAGTGACGACTCAGAGGTAGGTACAGCCGTGGCCTACCGTACTGCTGCTTATATATATATATTATAAACTGTATAACGGACCTGGTGGACACTGTCAGCAGACTGCTAAACTAGTATGAAGAAAGAAAAAAAAAACACCACAGGTATACAATGTAGATGGATGGATAGTATAGTATTACTTATACTTATGGACGACGAGTGCACTGACGACACAGAGGAGGGTACAGCCATGGCCTACCGTACTGCTGCTTATATATATATAGTATACTGTATAACGGACCTGGTGGACACTGTCAGCAGACTGCTAAACTAGTATGAAGAAAGAAAAAAAAAAACACCACAAGTATACAATGTAGATGGATGGATAGTATACTATTATTACTTATACTTATGGACAACGAGTGACGACACAGAGGTAGGTACAGCCGTGGCCTACCGTACTGCTGCTTATATATATATAATATACTGTATAACGGACCTGGTGGACACTGTCAGCAGACTGCTAAACTAGTATGAAGAAAGAAAAAAAAAAACACCACAGGTATACAATGTAGATGGATGGATAGTATAGTATTACTTATACTTATGGACGACGAGTGATGACACAGAGGTAGGTACAGCCGTGGCCTACCGTACTGCTGCTTATATATATATATTATAAACTGTATAACGGACCTGGTGGACACTGTCAGCAGACTGCTAAACTAGTATGAAGAAAGAAAAAAAAAACACCACAGGTATACAATGTAGATGGATGGATAGTATAGTATTACTTATACTTATGGACGACGAGTGCACTGACGACACAGAGGAGGGTACAGCCATGGCCTACCGTACTGCTGCTTATATATATATAGTATACTGTATAACGGACCTGGTGGACACTGTCAGCAGACTGCTAAACTAGTATGAAGAAAGAAAAAAAAAACACCACAAGTATACAATGTAGATGGATGGATAGTATACTATTATTACTTATACTTATGGACAACGAGTGACGACACAGAGGTAGGTACAGCCGTGGCCTACCGTACTGCTGCTTATATATATATAATATACTGTATAACGGACCTGGTGGACACTGTCAGCAGACTGCTAAACTAGTATGAAGAAAGAAAAAAAAAAACACCACAGGTATACAATGTAGATGGATGGATAGTATAGTATTACTTATACTTATGGACGACGAGTGATGACACAGAGGTAGGTACAGCCGTGGCCTACCGTACTGCTGCTTATATATATATATAATATACTGTATAACGGACCTGGTGGACACTGTCAGCAGACTGCTAAACTAGTATGAAGAAAGAAAAAAAAAACACCACAGGTATATAATGTAGATGGATGGATAGTATAGTATTACTTATACTTATGGACGACGAGTGCACTGACGACACAGAGGTAGGTACAGCCGTGGCCTACCGTACTGCTGCTTATATATATATAATATACTGTATAACGGACATGGTGGACACTGTCAGCAGACTGCTAAAATAGTATGAAGAAAGAAAAAAAAAAAAACACCACAGGTATACAATGTAGATGGATGGATAGTATAGTATTACTTATACTTATGGACGACGAGTGCACTGACGACACAGAGGTAGGTACAGCCGTGGCCTACCGTACTGCTGCTTATATATATATAATATACTGTATAACGGACCTGGTGGACACTGTCAGCAGACTGCTAAACTAGTATGAAGAAAGAAAAAAAAACACCACAGGTATACAATGTAGATGGATGGATAGTATAGTATTACTTATACTTATGGACGACGAGTGACGACACAGAGGTAGGTACAGCCGTGGCCTACCGTACTGCTGCTTATATATATATAATATACTGTATAACGGACCTGGTGGACACTGTCAGCAGACTGCTAAACTAGTATGAAGAAAGAAAAATAAAACACCACAGGTATACAATGTAGATGGATGGATAGTATAGTATTACTTATACTTATGGACGACGAGTGATGACACAGAGGTAGGTACAGCCGTGGCCTACCGTACTGCTGCTTATATATATATAATATACTGTATAACGGACCTGGTGGACACTGTCAGCAGACTGCTAAACTAGTAAGAAGAAAGAAAAAAAAAAACACCACAGGTATACAATGTAGATGGATGGATAGTATCGTATTACTTATACTTATGGACGACGAGTGACGACACAGAGGTAGGTACAGCCGTGGCCTACCGTACTGCTGCTTATATATATATAATATACTGTATAACGGACCTGGTGGACACTGTCAGCAGACTGCTAAACTAGTATGAAGAAAGAAAAAAAAAACACCAGAGGTATACAATGTAGATGGATGGATAGTATAGTATTACTTATACTTATGGACGACGAGTGCACTGACGACACAGAGGTAGGTACAGCCGTGGCTTACCGTACTGCTGCTTATATATATATTATATAATATACTGTATAACGGACCTGGTGGACACTGTCAGCAGACTGCTAAACTAGTATGAAGAAAGAAAAAAAAAACACCACAGGTATACAATGTAGATGGATGGATAGTATAGTATTACTTATACTTATGGACGACGAGTGCACTGACGACACAGAGGTAGGTACAGCCGTGGCCTACCGTACTGCTGCTTATATATATATAATATACTGTATAACGGACCTGGTGGACACTGTCAGCAGACTGCTAAACAAACTAGCATGAAGAAAGAAAAAAAAACCACAGTGTTTTTCAGGCAGACAAACGTATACTGGACTGGTGGTCACTGTCAGCAAAACTGTGCACTGTACTCCTGCTATAACTGCTCCCCAGTCCCCACAATTAGGCAGTGTGAGCAGAGCAGTGCACTCAGCACAGATATATCATGCAGCAGTGCAGCACACTGAGTGAGCACAGCCACAGATATGGTGGAGCGTTTTTTTCAGGCAGAGAAACAAAGGATTAAAATCACTGGTGGTATAATCAAAACCCTGCACTGTACTCCCTAACAGCTGCTCCCCGTCCCCAATCCTCCCCACAATTATAACAATGTCACTCTTAGACTTAGTCTTTTCTATTACGGAGAGGACGCCAGCCACGTCCTCTCCCTATCAATCTCAATGCATGTGTGAAAATGGCGGCGACGCGCGGCTCCTTATATAGAATCCGAGTCCCGCGAGAATCCGACAGCGGGATGATGACGTTCGGGCGCGCTCGGGTTAACCGAGCAAGGCGGGAGGATCCGAGTCGCTCGAACCCGTGTAAAAAAAAGGTGAAGTTCGGGAGGGTTCGGATTCCGAGGAACCGAACCCGCTCATCACTAGTGTATACTGATACTTTGCAGCCCACCTGTGCACACTGACATGTGCATCCCCCCTGTGCCCACACCCTGTGTATACTGATACTATGCAGCCCCACCTTTGTCTACTGACACCGTGCATCCCCCCCCTGTGCCCCCACTTTGTGTACACTGGTACTATGCAGCCCACCTGTGCCCACTGACACCATGCATATACCCTGTGCACCCACCCTGTGTACACTGGTACTATGTAGCCCCACCTGTGCCCGCTGACACCATGCATCCCCCCTGTGCCACCACTATGTGTACACTGGTACTAATACTATGCAGCCCACCTGTGCCCACTGACACCGTGCATCGCCCCTGTGCCGCCACCCTGTGTACACTGGTACTATGCAGCCCACCTGTGCCCACTGACACCGTGTAGCACCACCTGAACTTCATCAGCAACTTGATAGGTGCTATAGTTTTTGGCAAAAAACACATTTGTTTACATGCATAACCTCCATACACTATAAACTGATGCTTAATCTGCGTAGACATGTAGTTGCTGAAATGAGTTACGGTACTGTGCCATCTGTATGCTGTTGGAACAGTGATGTAATGTTAATGGTTTATTGCTTATTCAAACACCCAAGTGTTGTGAATGTGTTTGTTTTGTTCTGCACCTTCTTACTTTTTTTGTCTTGATATACATTTTATGTAATTTGGACATTGAAGCTGAGGGAGGCTATGTAAAGTGGTTATTGTACAGTGTACTGGACCTCATTCTCGTCCAGTTGATGTGGCTACTTATTATTAGAGATGTGTGGCGGGTATTTTTCGTGTTTTGGTTTTGGTTCTGATTCCATGCTCATGTTTTGGATCTGAATTGGTTTTGCCAAAACCAGCCTTTCGTGTTTTGCTTTTGGATCTGGACATAAAAACAGCTAAAATCACAGAATTTGGGGGTAATTTTGATCCTACGGTATTATTAACCTCAATAACATTCATTTCCACTCATTGTCAGTCTATTCTGAACACCTCACAATATTGTTTTTAGGCCAAAAGTTTGCACCGAGGTGGTTGTATGACTAAGCTAAGTGACACAAGCGTGCGGCACAAACACCTGGCCCATCTAGGAGTGGCACTGCAGTGGCAGACAGGATGGCAGATTTCAAAGATAGGCCTCAAACAGCACATCATGCAAAGAAGAAAAAGAGGTACAATGAGGTAGCTGTATGACTAAGCTAAATGACACAAATGTGTGGGACAAACACCTGGCCCATCTAGGGTTGGCACTGCAGGCCCACTGCACTAATGGCGGATACTGGACGCACGTCTAAGACCAACATAGCTGTCAAGGCCTCAGTTATCCGCTTTGCAACAGGATGACTGCTGTCATATTTAATCTTTCTCGCAAAGGACTGTTGGACAGTCATTTGCTTAGTTGAAGTAGTACAAGTGGTCTTCTGACTTCCCCTCTGGGATGACGATCGACTCCCAGCAGCAACAACAGCAGCGGCAGCAGCAGCACTAGGAGGAAGTGGTTCTTGATCTTTCCCTATTTTAGCCTACACATTTTTGTTCTCCATTATTTTTCTTGAGTAATATAACAAAATGCAGCAAAGGAGAGCGTACCTCTACATCACACAGGGCAAACCCTGTAAAAATGATTTGGATTAAATATTAATAACCCCTTTATTTGGAGTAAATAATATACAGCACAGGACAGCACCACTGAACTTATATGGCAGCACCACTTAACTTAACTTATACGGCAGTACCACTGGACTGGATTTATATGCCAGTACCACTGGATTTATACGGCAGTACCACTGGACATATACGGCAGTATCACTGGAATTATATGGAGGCACCACTGGACATATACGGCAGTATCACTGGGCTGGATTTATACGGCAGTACCACTGGATTTATACGGCAGCACCACTGGACATATACGGCACTATAACTGGAATTATATGGCAGTACCACTGGACATATACGGCAGTATCACTGGACTGGATTTATACGCCAGTATCACTGGATTTATACGGCAGTACCTCTGGACATATACGGCAGTATCACTGGAATTATATGGCAGTACCATTGGACATATACGGAAGTATCACTGGAATTATATGGCAGTACCACTGGACATATACGGCAGATTCACTGGAGTGGATTAATACGCCAGTACCACTGGATTTATACTGTAATACCACTGGACATATACAGCAGTATCACTGGAATTATATGGTAGTACCACTGGACTGGATTTATACGGCAGTACCACTGGACATAAACGGCAGTACCACTGGATTTATGTGACAGTATCACTGGACTGGATTTATACGCCAGTACCACTGGATTTATACAGCAGTACCACTGGACATATATGGCAGTATCACTGGATTTATACGGCAGCACCACTGGACAGGTGGTCTTCAGTTTGCCGGCGGCCGGGCTCCCAACGACCAGCATACCGGTGCCGGAATCCCGACCGTCGGCATACCGACAGCTTTTCTCCCTCTTGGGGGTACACGACCCACCTGGAGGGAGAATAGAGAGCGTGGCACGTGTAGCGCGCCACCGTGCCCGCAGCGAGCCCGCAAGGGGCTCATTTGCACTCGCCCACCTGTTGGTATGCCGGTGGTTGGGATTCCGGTGCCCGACCGCCGGCATACCATACTACACCCCCACTGGACATATACAACAGTATCACTGGACTTATACGGCAGTATCACTGGACATATACGGCAGTATCACTGAACTTATACGACAGTACCACTGGGCTTATACATCAGTACCACTGGACTGATGCAGCACAACACAGCAGCACTGGACTGGATTTATACAGCAGCACTAGACATATGGCAGCAGAGGACACCACCACTGTGACTGGACTGATGAAGCACAAGACAGCACTGGAATTGCCACCCCACTTTCCCTCCTGCACAGACACTGGGGACGGACACACGTCCTCTTGCTACACTCTCCAATTCCGGAGTGAAAATGGTGGTGACACACGGCTCCTTTTATGGAATCCAAAACCCGCGAGAATCCGACAGCGGGATAATGACATTTTGCCTCTTTCTGGTTTCCAAGTCAGGCGGGAAAACCTGAGCCGGGCTCGGGTAGTGAAGTCCGGTAGGGTTCGGTTCTCAGGGAACCGAACCCACTCATCTCTTCTTGTTATCGGTACTTTGCTCATGTGCAGGACCCGCTGAGTGCATGCACAAATGGGTCCTGCAATGTAGGAAGTAGGATGGCAGCAGATGGTCAGTGATAGACAATCTGCTGCCATTTTGGGGTGGGGAGGGGTGGCAATGCCCTCAGTTTCCGATAACGGAGGCATGTCGCCGCAGTTTAGAGGGAGAGAAGAGGCCAGGGATCTCTGCAAGTTGCCCGATGGGGAGTCAGTGATCCAATGCCTGCATCCTAGGATGCCTTCCAGATCACTACTGCAGCAGGAGGCGACTTCCAAGGAAGTGACAGCACCTCCAGCAACATCTGAATTAGGGCCATTGTTTCCTATATCTTACTTTATATCAGTCATTAGAATAATTTCTGTTTGTTTGTCAGACAGGTACAGTAGGTGATGGATTTGATTATTGTTCTTAGACATAATGATTTTCAGATATTTCCAGGGGCCCATTGTGGGATTTGCGCAATGGCGGTGGGGTGTGTGTGTGTTCCAGGGGTTCACAGCAGTGCGGGGGAGGTCCGTGGGGGGGGAGTCCGCGGCGGGCCCTGGCAGTAGTGATGGTGAGGGAATGGCTGCAAAGACACTTACCCACCTGCCTGGGATTGGCCGCGGACTCCAGTGATGTCATGATGCCGGCCACGTCATGATGTCACTACAGGGCCAAAATATTCTGGTTTTCGGAATATTTAGTTTTTCAGGTATTTGTTTTCAGACAATTTTTCCATTGCAGGCCTGTGTAATAAATGAACAGGCACCTCTTGCTTTGTAACATGGTTTGTTCCAGATCCAAAGTTACTGGTTTTTTGTTTGTTTTTGCTTTTTGCTTTGGTTTTTTGCTGCCCATACATAGACACAGTGTTTTTTATTTATTTTTTTTATTTTTTTTGCTATTAGACATATTCCTATTTTTATTTTGTACTGGAAACTGAATTTGTTAGACACACAGGGGTCTATTCATGAAGTAGTGAAAAGAGTGGAGAAGTGATCCATTGTAGAAGTTGCCCATGGCAACCAATCGGCTGCTTTGTTTAATTTTATAGTATGCAAATAATCAATGTTACGTCAATGCTGATTGGTTGGTGGGCAACTTGTCCACTGGCTCACTTCTCCAGACTTTTCACTGCTTCATGAATAGACCCCTAAATGCAGATAGATAATGGACAGTTTATAAACCTTTATTCCAATACTGGAATTTAATGAGGATATGATTCTATAATCTCAGGCTTTAACGATGCCTCTTTTGTTATATATACATATAATACAATACATGCTTATTTTCCTCCTTACATGGTAAAGTAAGTTTGACTGAAACTAATAAGCAGCAGGACAAGTGTGTGATAGACACCACTGCTTTTATGACAAGAAAACCGCACTCAGTTATTCATTTTCCTGTTTACCCATATAATACACACTTTATAATTTACACATTCCGCTGTCACTTTTTTATAAAGTCTTCTAAATATTTGAGAGCAGGGTAAAGAATTCTTAATACGGTCTGTGTCAACCCTGGCACTCGACTGAAGGAATCCAACATTTTAGAATGTTAAATAGCACTGGGAAATGCTCGGATACCAATTAGAGAAGAGAGAAAATGACAGATACAAGGTAAGACAACCGGAGACTAAAGACACCGTCTAGCAGCACTGTAGAGACAAATAAATCAGAATGAATGGCTGAAACAAGGCTATCGAGGATTCTGATTTGAGGTATTGATGATATATTTAAAAAAAAAGATCAGAACATAGTGAAGAATTATTTTATCACTACAGCTGGAGGAATTTTTGACATATGGTTACTGGTGGAAAAAAAAAATCTTTAGGTTTGACGCTAAATTAAAATTGTCATTAGAGTGGTAGCAAATGGTGATAAATGACCTTACTATTACTTTGAGCCTGCTCACGCATTACAGTACAAGCAATTCTGTGATTTGGGTCTGTCATATTTTAAGCAATGTGACAGTTCAGGTGTCCATAAGGTCATGTGAGGTTCTGTATCAAACTTGAAGCATAACATATTCTTAGAAACAGCGGTGCAAGTAGAAAACAATTCTCAGTGGCATTGTGTGTTTGCGCCACAGGCACGTGAAAAAAAGGGGGCATGACCACAGACAATGGGGGGGTGTCAACATGACACGCCATCCATTTCCTGTCACTCTAAGAACATTCCTTTCCATTCCAAATACACCTTACCTATACGGTGGTTTCTCATAACCTCTGAAGAAATGTATCCTCCCTGATCACTATTCATGTAGGAAATCACATGGGGGGTAATTCCAAGTTGAGCGCAGCAGGAAATTTTTTAGCAGTTGGGCAAAACCATGTGCACTGCAGGGGACGCAGATATAACATGTACAGAGAGAGAGAGAGAGAGAGATTTGGGTGTGGTGAGTTCAATCTGCAATCTAAATTGCAGTGTAAAAATAAAGCAGCCAGTATTTACCCTGCACAGAAACAAAATAACCCACCCAAATCTAACTCTCTCTGCAAATGTTATATCTGCCCCCCCCTGCAGTGCAAATGGTTTTGCCCAACTGCTAAAAACTTTCCTGCTGCGATCAACTTGGAATTACCCCCATGGTCTGGACGATGCCTGTGTGTGTAGGAATATAACCAAAGTCATCATCATAAAACAGAGGTTCAACCAGACTCATGCAACCTGTGTCACTTTCTACCCCCTGCGTCTCTCAGCCACAGCATCATCTTCTCCGCTGCATCTCTCAGTAACACCGTCATCTCCTCTCTGTTTCTCTCAACCTCACCATCTCCCTTCCCCACGACTCCCAGCTACACCATCATCTCTTCCACACGTCTCTCAGCCACACGTCTTCTCCCTCCCACTACTCTCAGCTTCTCCCCCCCCCCCTTAAATCTGTGTCTCACAACCTGTCCCACCCGGTCACTCTGTCAGCCTGCTCCCTTTAATTCTGTCTCTGAGCCTGCACCTCCCCCTCCCTTCAGTCTGTCTCTCAGCCTACCCGCCCCCCTTCACTCTGTGTCTCTCAGCATGCCCCCTTTAATTCTGTCTCTGGGCCCTCCTCCTTCACTGTGTCTCTCAACCTGGACCCCCCCCCCCCCCCTTTAATGTGTGCATGCCCTCTTTAATTCTTTGTCTTTCAACCTGCACCCAATCCCCCTCCCTTCACTCTGTTGTCTCTCAGCCTGTAACCCCCCTCCCTTCACTCTGTCTCTCAGCCTGCATCACCCCCCCCCCTCCCTTCACTCTGTGTGTCTCAGCCTGCATCACCCCCTCCTCCCTTCACTCTGTGTCTCTCAGCCTGCATCACCCCCTCCTCCCTTCACTCTGTGTCTCTCAGCCTGCATCACCCCCTCCTCCCTTCACTCTGTGTCTCTCAGCCTGCATCAACCCCCCTCCCTTCACTCTGTGTCTCTCAGCCTGCATCACCCCCTCCTCCCTTCACTCTGTGTCTCTCAGCCTGCATCACCCCCTCCTCCCTTCACTCTGTGTCTCTCAGCCTGCATCACCCCCTCCTCCCTTCACTCTGTGTCTCTCAGCCTGCACCACCCCCTCCTCCCTTCACTCTGTGTCTCTCAGCCTGCATCACCCCCTCCTCCCTTCACTCTGTGTCTCTCAGCCTGCATCACCCCCTCCTCCCTTCACTCTGTGTCTCTCAGCCTGCATCACCCCCTCCTCCCTTCACTCTGTGTCTCTCAGCCTGCACCACCCCCTCCTCCCTTCACTCTGTGTCTCTCAGTCTGCATTACCCCCCCTCCCTTCACTCTGTGTCTCTCAGCCTGCATCACCCCCTCCTCCCTTCACTCTGTGTCTCTCAGCCTGCATCACCCCCTCCTCCCTTCACTCTGTGTCTCTCAGCCTGCATCACCCCCTCCTCCCTTCACTCTGTGTCTCTCAGTCAGCCTTCTCCTGCTTCCTAGCAGCCAATCGCTGTAAACTCTGCACCACATATGTATACACTGCACAGCGATAGCATGTGCCTCTTCAGGGATGGCAGCTGCAGAACAGAACAGGGCAGGACAGGGAGCAACATCACAGCTCGCTCCGTTGTAACTTCCGCGCCACCGAGTACAGTGCTTGGCAGTGCAGTGTTAATAGTGGGTGGCTGCAAGGTGGTCGGCGGTTGGGCAGTACACCGCACTGGCCCGTACTGCCATACTTGCACCACTGCTTACAAATTAACCTGACTCTCTACTTAACAATATTTCACCTACTGTATGCTGGTAGAGGAACCAGCAGAGCTACTGTTTTTCAATCACAAAACTTTAATGCATGTGCAGCGTTGGATTGGAGCATGAAGGGCCCACCGGGGAATGCAGTGGTCCCATGCTTAGGGGTGGGCCAGTTTTTCAGCTCCGGCCCCAATCAGCCTCTTCTCATCGCACTGTAGGAGTAAGTCCTGGGCTGCGCAGAGACTGCACAAAGTGGATTTTGCACATAGGATCGCACGCTTGGACGGCGAATATACACTCCCCCTGGAGGCGGCGACTATCTGAACGCAGGACAGCAATGTTAGCAGCCCAGTGATCAAGTCTAAATCACCCCATACTCCTGTGCAGTATAAGGTAACGTGTATAATGTATAATTCAAGTGCACAGTTTGGAACCTGACCCCTAGAGGAGGAGGTGGGCCCCCAGCCAGTGGGGCCAACTGGAGGTTTCCTCTGTACCCCTGTGGGCCAGTCCAACCCTCTTCAAGCCTAATGGTTTCATCCAGACATTGGCCATGATAATCTGTATTTTTCGGTATCTGGAGGGCGTGTGGTATGTTGAGAAGCGGCATTGCATTGCCTGAAGCTTTCATGGTTATGTGGATTTTGGTGTGGTTATTAGTGGATCAGCATGTGGCCTATATTGCAAGCAAGTTTGGTTGACATGTTGTAATTTTTCACTTGTGCGTCTATAAATATACAGTAAGCACCAAGTTGTCCTGTATTTCAAGGTATGGTACTGTATGATATGTCGACATTCATTATGTAGACAGTGATGACATGTCAACAGGTTAGAATGTTGATTCATTGTTCCTGGTGGCACATTGGTCAGTTACCTGAGCCTGACGGCTTGAATGTGGTTTCTGGGTCTCGGTGGCCAGGTGATTGTCACTTCCGGGTCAGACCTTTGATCCTCCGGCCTTCCGGTGAGTATGTCACCCCTATTCCTAATCCTAACCCTAACCATCCCTCTAATGCCTTATTCACCTGCCCTCAGCCTAACATCATAACTGTCAACATTGTGGTGTTGACATTATGAATGTTGACATTGTCAATATTGACTTAATGACTACTTACTGTCTGTATTATAATATTCTTTCATGATTTCCTGGGCCCAGATTTGTTGGAGGGGCCCAGTGGGTGCCAAGGTCACTGCAGCAGCGCCGCTTCAAGGCGTGTGGATAGTATTTTCTCTTTGCTTTCAGAATGTGGTGAGGCCATTTCTCCAAGATTCCAACCCCCCCATCCACAGAGTACCCAGGCTCCATTCTCCTCCCAGTGGCTCTGCCAAGACCTTGCAACTGAAGGTAGATGCACCATCTTAGCACGGTTTGCCTCATATAGCGACACATCAGTGCCAAGAACCACAGCACAGCTTATGGAAATTACCCTTCAAATAGAAGGGGGTTGGGGATAACAAACAATACATGGATTAGGCTCACCAAGGGTACTCAAGGGTATCCCACCCACACAGCTGTATTACACTGACCTTTTCCCAAGACTGTACCACCCACAACATCCTGACTACAGAACAATTATCAGGGTCCTATAACTCCATCTGACCTAGTGAAACAACAATGACGACTACAGACTGGGTATAGTGCACTAATCTATCCACTACATGCTACTGCTATATTCCCCAACAGTACAGTGACAAACCAATGTGATACACACAAGCAGATACCAATCAACAACCAACCCCCCCCCCCACCCCCCACCGGCTTACCAATGGGCCTATAAAACGGTACATTGGTCCTAATTCAAGGTTAATTGCAAAAGCAAAATCTTCATCCAATGGGCAAAACCATGTGCACTGCAGGTGGGGCAGACATAACATGTGCACAGAGAGTTAGATTTGGGTGGGTTATATTGTTTCTGTGCAGGGTAAATACTGTTATATCTGCCCCCCCCCCCCCCTTGCAGTGCACGTGGTTTTGCCCAGTAGAGGAAGATTTTGCTTTTGCAATCAACCTTGAATTAGGCCCATTGACCCTTACTGTAAGTGTCTAATTTAAATGATTCAGCCACAGTTGCAGGAGTAACCATTGAACCAGCGAGGAACGAGAACACATTAGAGGGGAATATCTAGTTGTTTTCTTTGACACTTTACGGCAAATTTTCATTCGGACGTGACATTTCCAATGTAAAAGTATGAACACTAGAAAGCAGCTCAGCACTAAACGAGGTACTTACACTATAAATTGCTGCTTAATAACCAGTGTTTAGCACGACGAGGACACCCCAAGATGTGGAGTCACTCAGCTTCCGATCACAGTTTCATGACATATCCGAAATAAGAAGAGCAAAGAAGAGCAATACATCCCCATAGCAAACAGAACGACAGTGGGTCCAAGAAGTCAACTTTATTCAGGCGCCTATTGTTAGTTGGAGATATTTATCACCAGTAATTACTGTTGTCTTCTATTGTTCAGTATTCGTCTTGCTGTACTCACTTTAGCCTCTTAATAGGGTCTATTTCACACTGCTAGAAGGTGACAAAAGGCAGGTAACAAAGGTCTTCTTTTATAATTGGACACAACAGAGACTGCTTGAGTGAATACACTGTATGAGCGCTGGCATAAACGACAGAACAGATATGACTTGCAATTCGTTGAGTGTCCTAAATCAGCTCCGACACAGTTGCGGCTAAAGTTGCCAATAATGATTAAGTAATAATTTATTTGTACCAGTTATTTTCCAGCGCTGGGAAACAGCTGTATGGATTTTGTTGCCTTATACACCAGCTTTACCTGTTTTTATTATGTGTCTTGTGCAAAAGGGTTTTTCTCCGATTATTTTTTTTTTTACTTTTTATACATTGCCAAGCTTATGTCGAGATAAAATTCATACAGTAAAAATAATTATTTGACTAAAAATGATCTTGGCTCCAGATCCCTTCATTCTCCAGCTCTCATTAAAAAAACGTTAATCAAAACCTAGAGCTTATTGCGCGGTGGAGGATATATAATAAATCTTCATATGCCTAAAGCTTTTAAATTATTCACCATGCTTTCTGCTCTTCTGAAGGCGATTATCTGTTTTTAATTGGAAATCTTCTATTATTTGTGTCTGAAACCTTTTAAAGTACAAATGGAGGCTTGGTCGCTATTAATTGCCTTGGTGCTAGAAAATCTAATAAAAGGGGGGTTTGCATGAATCCTTTTCATTGTAAGTCACATTAGCCAAGTTCTTTTCAATAATCATGGTCCAAAAAATTGAGCTTTGCCAGGAGGAAGAGCATTTACTTGTACTTTGGTGTCTGAAAGGGTTTTTGGAGTCTGTGGATGATGAGAATCATTCAGAAATCCAATACTTCAGATAAGAAAATTCCGGGGCTTGTGTAAATCCTGCTTATCTACAGTGACATAGGGGGACATGTACTAAGCCAGGCATGTCCAAACTGCGGCCCTCAAGCTGTTGAGAAACTACACATCCCAGCATGCCCTAAGACAGGTTTAGCATACTCCGACAGCAAAACTGTGTCAGGGCATGCTGGGATATGTAGTTTCACAACAGCTGGAGGGCCGCAGTTTGGACATGTCTGTACTAAGCGGTGATAAAAGTGGAGAAGTGAGCCAGTGGAGAAGTGGCCCATGGCCACGAATCAGCATTGACGTAACATTTATAATTTGCATACTATAAACATATATAGAGCAGCTGATTGGTTGCCATGGGCCACTTCTCCACTGGCTCACTTCTCCACTTTTATCACTGCTTAGTACATGTTCCCCAAAGATCTTAAAAAGACAAAAATTACAAGGGATTTTCACACTTTATAATTAACAGACCAAAATAATAAGATGATAATAAAGTGATTTCTATGTTGTTATTAACTTTCATTCAGTGGTGCCGAGAGAGGGGGGTGAGAGGGTACAAATTACCCAGGCCCAGGTCTGATGGAGGAATCCAGTGAGGGTCCAGTAGGGGCCCAGGCCCCCTTCCCCCTTACCTGGCAGCAGCAGCTGCAGCTCTTCTCCTCAGCCCGACACACTCTGCTGTGTACTGGGCTGTAGTGCGGCCATGGAGGTGCTTAAAATACTGTTTTGGGTTTTTTTTGTCAGTATTTTTTTGTAGGTACATGACCACACCTCCTGTGATTAGACCACGCTCCTTGAAAAGTACCTGGGCCCAGCCCAGCTCTCGACTGCCCTGCTTTTATGCTAGAAAAGTAAGCACTGATTAACAAGCAGCCCCACAGATTAACAAGCAGCCCCTGCCTAGATTGTCATGGGCAATACTGTTTTTAATCTTAAGAGTAGATTCTGGGAGGGGTGGGGGCAACACTGAAGGGTTAATGGGAGAGTTCACACTGCCGGCACAGGTTTATAATGACAGACCAGCAAGGGTGGTCCTTCAGGCTGCTCTGTCACACTAGTCACTTAGGGTGAGATGTATGAAACCATGGAGAGAAATAAAGTAGAGAGAGTAAAAGCACTAACCAATGAGCTCCTAACTGTTATTTTTTGAAACAACCTGCAAAAAAGCAGTTAGGAGCTGATTGGCTGGTACTTTATCTCTCTGCAATGTTTGATACATCTTCTGTTTAATACATCTTCCTTTCAGTCATGTTAGGTTGAACTCAAGTGGTCAGATGAGAGTGTGCTGTGCACTGATTGGAGGAGCTGAACACATGCTCCTATGATACCTAGGGCTCAGCCTCACGTGATTGAGGATGAGCGCATATGGGCCCTCATTCTGAGTTGATCGCTAGCTGGCTTCAAAAACCGACCCCCTCATCGATTTTGCCAGACAGATGTCCCGTCGGACCAGACAAGGCAAACACTCTCTGCATTCGGTGGTACAGACCCTCCTGGATACAGGAGTTGTAGTGCGGCCATGGAGGTGCTTAAAATACTGTTTTGTTTTTTTTTTGTCAGTATTTTTTTTTTAGGTACATGACCACACCTCCCGTGATTAGACCACGCTCCTTGAAAAGTACCTTGGCCCAGCCCAGCTCTCGACTGCCCTGCTTTTATGCTAGAAAAGTAAGCACCGATTAACAGCCGTACAACGCATAGTCGCCGCCCACGAGGGAGTGTATTTTTGCTTTGCAAGAGTGCGAACGCCTGTGCAGCCGAGTGGTACAAAAACATTTTGTGCAAAACAAGACCAGCCTTGTAGTTACTTATTCTGTGCGATGATTGCAGCGACGAAGGTCCCGGAATTGACGTCAGATACCCGCCCTGCAAACGCCTGGACACGCCTGCGTTTTTACAAACACACCCAGAAAACTGTCAGTTGACACCCATAAACTCCCACTTCCTGTCAATCTCCTTGCGATCAGCCGTGCAAATGGAATTGTCGCTAGAAGCAGTGCAAAACAACAATGCTCTTTGTGCCTATACGCCGCATGTGCGCATTGTGGCCCATACGCATGCGTAGTTTTGCCGTTTTTTTTAAATAATCGCTACGCAGCGAACAACGGCAGCTAGCGATCAACTCGGAATGAGTGCCATAGTCAGGGAGGCATTTCTATTACAGTGAAGTGTGAATCACTGCATTGTGTCACCTTTGTCTGCTCTCTGCAAAGGAGCATGAGCAAAGAAGATATCTCCTCCATTTCAACACCCACTTCCCCTATAACACCCCCTCTGAAGGCAGTGTTGCCAACTATGAAATGAAAAACAAGCAACTGATGATTAAAAAATAAGCCCAATCCATTCCTAAAAAGCCACCCAAAAAGCCCAACTTAAGTTTTTAGTTTTTCTAATTAAAGTACATATAATTATTATTAGTGCTATGTCAGGCTACTACTCAGTGTAATGTCAGGTGCTGATGGATGCACTGATGACAAGTTCTGGAACTCAAAGTCAAGTGGATAGTTTTCAGTTTCTTGAACTTTTTCTTCTGGTATCTGGTTCTCCAGTCAGGATGGTAATGATATCCCGGTGGATGGGATGCCGGCAGTCAATATACCAACAGCGGCATCCCGGCCGCCAGAATACCGGCAGCGGGGCAAGCGCAAAGAGTGTGCTCGCCACGGCACGGTGGCTCGCTACGCTCACCACAGATTTTATTCCCACTCTATGGGTGTTCTGGACACCCACGAGTGGGAAAACCTGCGGCGAGCGCTGTCGGCATTCCCATCTGTCTGGATTTCGGCGTCAGGATCCTGAACACCGGGATCCTGACATTCGGGTTAACTACATCCCCTCCAGTCGGTGGTAGACATTATGGGCCATATTCAGACCTTGACACAGACAGACAAAAATAATCGCAAACAACTGATTTTCTGCCATCTGCGCATGCTATCATGATGCAATCGCAGCCCGGAAGGATGCATTCGCATCATAATTGACAGGTGACAGGTGTCCGTGGGCAGTGTTGCGGGATTGGGGGTGGGGGGGAGTGTCACGGGAAACACAGGTGTGTCATGGCCGTTCTCGGGGCCGGCCAATGATGTCACCTGTATTTCCTGCAATTGGAAACATGGCGGCAGTGCCCCTGCGTAAGCAGCTATGCTGCATAGGCAGGGGTCAATCTCTATTTAAATTGCAATCGCATCACGGGGTGACACCACACATGTTGGGTGGCCTTGCCTGTGCTGGGCGGCCCCCAGCGTGCGATTTTGGTGGTCGCAAATTTTGTTAAAATACCAAAATCTGCGACCAACTCTTAATAATCTCCTTAGTTTCCAGAAAAGCACTTGCTTACAATAATCTTTTCACTGTTTTAGAAAAATGCAGCCATTTGACACAATTTAAGACCCCCAAATTCATCTATTCCACCGCAGCATCTCACCTATATCTTTGTGAGGATCTGTGTTAAATGGCAACTATGCCTGAAGGCTGCTGATCTGGCTCCTCCTCTGACTCATCCAGTAGTGTTTCCACCTGATGCATGTGCAAGGGGATATATTGCATGAGCATAATCTTGATACATATCTAGGAAATGTATCACTAGAGGTGTGAGTTAGGGAAGCCCCTCTCTGGGAGAAGGAATATTGATAAATGATTTATAAGCAGAGTTGTGAAAAGCCATGGAATTGCCAAAGTGCCATAAAACAGCAATTGCTACAGTATATAGACCATTAATACTCATGTAGGTAAAAACAAACCGTAAAATAAAGTGTGTATTTATTTGCTGGAGTACAGCAAGGGAGCACCACCAATTCTCACTGGGAATAGGATTACCACAATTATAGTTATATCCAGAGCCGGCCTTAGGCATAGGCAAACTAGGCAAATGCCTAGGGCATTTGGTATGCTTAGGGGAACCAGCAGCTTCTGCTGAGTAAAATGATATGCGGCATGCCTATATTTTGTGTGTATTCCTGGAAATCACTGTAATGTAGCATTTCGTACACAGATACAGCCGCATTTTCACACAGAATATAGGCATGCTGCATATGATTTTAATCAGCAGAAGCTGCTTGTGCATCCTAGCCACATAGTAAAGCAAATATGATGCATTTTCATAAACAAAAGGCGCCCGACGTTAGCAGAGCTGCCAGTTGACTCATGCCAGGCATCTCTTGCAGAATTAGCGGCGGTGCTAGGGGGCACCAGCCAAAATCTTGCCTAGGGCATCATATTGGTTAGGGCCGGCTCTGGTTATATCATTTTTCAAATATAAACTCCCTCCTTTTCTCCTTTTCCTAAATAGTACAACGTAACTTAGCAAATGCTGTACAGCACATGCTGCAGTTAGCCATGTACACAATCTGATCAGTTTAATTGCCTTTGGACTTCAAGACTAGACAAAAAATACGATTACTGAATATTTTTTATCAAACAATATGGACTAAAGCTAGGTACACACTATGCAATTATATGTCAATAATTGGGACATTGGCCTGATTTATTGTATAGTGTGTACGAACGATTGTGTTGGTGTTTCGCCGATAATTCGGGAAAATCTTGCATACATACCCAAACAATCGATTTTCTCCAGTCAATCAGCCCAGACCAAAAATATCTGCCACAATCTCCAGATATTGAGCAGTGTGTGTGAGTTCTCAATAATCTGCCCATATTTCCTATGTTTTCCTCTCACTACATCATCCTTCTTGTGGGCGGACATATGCAAATTCAGTGTGATGAGGCAGAAAATTGGTAACTGAAAAAAAAAATCTTTAAGTTTGTAGCTCAGATATTGTTGCCTATAATTTCCTGAAAAATCGTCCGATTGTCGGGCAGACCAAAAAAAATCTGCCAATGTGTACCTAGCTTAAGGGCTGGATTCAATTAGCCTCACTGCTAATAGCAGTGCCTGGTTCTGTTCAATTACAATGCAAGGTAATCTTGCAGACTGCACTTTGGGCCTAATTCAAGGTTGATTGCAAAATAACATTTTTCCTCTAATGGACAAAACCATGGGGGTCATTCCGAGTTGTTCGCTTGCTAGCAGATTTTAGCAGCAGTGCACACGCTAGGCCGCCGCCCTCTGGGAGTGTATCTTAGCTTAGCAGAATAACGAACGAAAGGTTAGCAGAACTGTTACTAAATAATTCCCTGCAGTTTCTGAGTAGCTCCAGACCTATTCACAGATTGCGATCAGCTTAGGCCTTTCGTTCCTGGTTTGACGTCACAAACACGCCCTGCGTTCGGCCAGCCACTCCCCCGTTTCTCCAGACACTCCTGCATTTTATCCTGGCATGCCTGCGTTTTTCCGCACACTCCCAGAAAACGGCCAGTTTCCGCCCAGAAACACTTCAACTATGAAAATTCTTCGTTCGGACGTGAGTAAATCTACTAAGTTTTGTGCTAAAATACTTAGCGCATGCGCACTGCGTACCATGCGCATGCGCATTTATGCCTTAATCGCTCCGTTGCGAAAATAGGCAACAAGCGAACAACTTGGAATGACCCCCCATGTGCAGTGCATGGGGGGGACAGATATAACATGTGCAGAGAGAGTTAGATTTGGATGGATTATATTGTTTCTGTGCAGGATAAATACTGGCTGCTTTATTTTTACACTGCAATTTCGATTTCAGTTTGAATACACCCCACCCAAATCTAACTCTCTCTGCACATGTTATATCTGCCCCCCCTGCAGTGCAGCATGGTTTTGCCCATTAGAGGAAAATGTTATTTTGCAAAAAACCTTGTATTAGGCCCATTGCGCAGATTTCTGTTAATACCTGTTACCAGTGGGTTAAAATGATTTCTACAAGCTTGCAGTTTTAGTATCTAAGAAACAGAGAAGAAGAAAAGTGGGTGGGCGCTAGTTTAATGGCTATAGGACACCTAAAATATAAGTGCTGTTGTACTGGTTGCGGCTTCCCAAGGTTGAGGTGCTGATCCTCAACCAAAAAAAGTTGCAGAACAAAGAATACTCGGTGAAGCGCTACCATTCAACAGCAAAAATAAATTTATTATTAAAAAGCATATATAAAAACTGTCACAATTCAGTGAAATAAGCCCAATATCCTGTATTGTAGTAAGCTCATATATTATGTATCAAACAATCGTAACACAAATGATAACAATGTATACGTATATGATAGAAGCTCCCTGGGAGAAAGAAAACCACCTATATTCTGGTGGAGACTGCAGCATTTATAATTAGATGACCCTCATTGTGTTAAGCTCCATGCATGGACTATTTAGTCATGTAGATTTTCTTTAGAAGTCCATCCGTTTTTAAATGATGTAGGTGTAATGTGATTATAATCTAACCACCATTTAATAGAGAGCTTAAATGCTCGCAGTGAGTTACTTCCAACGGAAATTACGGTTTACTGGGTAGCTCTAATGGACATGCTTCCATATGTAGATGACTTTAAGCTGTAATTGCTATTTGAAAAAGTCCCGTATGTACGGCTTACCCAGACCTTTCCGTGATGAGAAGATTGATTGCTATCTCCTGTATATCGGTGGGCGCCGGCTGCCCACACTAAGGTCCTGCTGTGCGTCGATGTCCGGACGCTGATAGGGAACCAGATGGTCCTTCTGATGAAACAGCCCCTGGTTTGTGGCTGAGAAACGCGTCAAGCATCCGCCCGACGTCGACCCGATATCCTGAGCTTATCAAAGCATCCACACACAAGGAGTGTGTTTAACGGCTCCCGCTAATAGAACATAAGCGCACGGCCTGGGGACATCAAGCCGCGCTTCTACATCAGTGCACAAGGGTGTTCGGCGGCTCCTGCAGACGGAGCTACGAACTTATGCAATACAGCTATACATCTACGCTCCGACACCAGCACTTGAAGGTTGATCTCCATCTGGTTCCCTATCAGCGTCCGGACATCGACGCACAGCAGGACCTTAGTGTGGGCAGCCGGCGCCCACCGATATACAGGAGATAGCAATCAATCTTCTCATCACGGAAAGGTCTGGGTAAGCCGTACATACGGGACTTTTTCAAATAGCAATTACAGCTTAAAGTCATCTACATATGGAAGCATGTCCATTAGAGCTACCCAGTAAACCGTAATTTCCGTTGGAAGTAACTCACTGCGAGCATTTAAGCTCTCTATTAAATGGTGGTTAGATTATAATCACATTACACCTACATCATTTAAAAACGGATGGACTTCTAAAGAAAATCTACATGACTAAATAGTCCATGCATGGAGCTTAACACAATGAGGGTCATCTAATTATAAATGCTGCAGTCTCCACCAGAATATAGGTGGTTTTCTTTCTCCCAGGGAGCTTCTATCATATACGTATACATTGTTATCATTTGTGTTACGATTGTTTGATACATAATATATGAGCTTACTACAATACAGGATATTGGGCTTATTTCACTGAATTGTGACAGTTTTTATATATGCTTTTTAATAATAAATTTATTTTTGCTGTTGAATGGTAGCGCTTCACCGAGTATTCTTTGTTCTGCATCTAAGAAACAGTTTAACACATACTTTGAGGAGTCTGTACACAGACTTACAGAACCTTGTTTTTGGAACAGAATCTTAATACCGTGCAGTTTACTGTGTGGGCCCCAGTGAGGCTCTAAGAAGGAGTTTGTACTAGAGGCGTCAGAAGGGGGGTGCGGGCTGCACCCGTGTCCACCCTTCCAGGAGGTGACACCAAAATGCCAGCTCCTTCATAGTAGCAGGAGCGTGGTGCTGCAGTGTGATATTAAAATGTAGCACTTGTCTCCTGTCAGTGAGAAGGAGCCTGCATCATATACACTACACTCTGGGGGCATTACTCCAGAGTGATGTAACTGGGGGACACAGATGGGAGTTCCCATCAGGCCACACCCTATATTATAGCATACCTCCCAACTGTCCCGATTTTCGCGGGACAGTCCCATTTTTTGGGGACTGTCCCGCTGTCCCACCCGCGGGCCGCAGTGTCCCGCGGTGAGGGGGGCAGTTGGGAGTCTCTGTGTCTCGCAGCCCTGCTTAGCAGAGCAGCGGTGAATAGACGCTGTGCGCATGCGCACAGCGTCTATTCACTGGATTCAGAGGGAGAGGGGGCACTGAGCGCTGGGCATGCCCCCTCAGTGATTAAAATGGGGGCGTGGCTCGCGATCGAGCCCCCCCACGCGCGAAGACACACCCCTTTTTCTTAGGCCACACCCCTTTTTGGGAGCGTACGGCTTCGCTGCGCGTGTGTCCCTCTTTAGGGGACTGTCAAGTTGGGAGGTATGCTATATCCATGAAGCCACGCCCTGACCATGGTTCCGCCACTGATTTGCACACATACTTGAGACAGAAGATAACAGACCTTGAAGATACTGTAAGATAGTGCTGTGTATAACATAGAGTGGGTAGACTAAAGATTCTGGTCCAAATACCAGTTAGAACCAGATTACAAAAACCTGCTCTGTAAGCATAAAATACAGTATATGAAGGGAGTCTTCGTTGTGTGAAATTGGGATTCTGCTAAGACAGAGAGACATGCATCTCTGTGCTCAGGGCCTTAAAAAAACCAAAACTGCAACTGCTGACGATCTCATGCTGGGGCCGGCCAGCACAGGGCAAATCCCCCCAGCATGCTAACTGCTGCCAGCGATGCAATTCAATTGCAACCGCATCATTTTCCCCACAATTTAAGGTTAGCCCCCTGCCTGCGCAGCGTAGCTGTGAATGCAGGCGCACCACTGCCATTTTTTTGTTGGAGCTGCCGCGTGTGACGCCCCAATTACACTCCGGGTACGCTTGCGTTTTTTCCAAAATGCCCCCCCCAACACTGCGACGGCACCCACCGAACGCCCACCACTGTCAATCATATTGCAGTCACATCCTTCTGGGATGCGACCGCAATATGACAGCATGCGCATTGCAGCTGATGCGCGTGCGCAGTACTGCACGGGTCAGGAGAATGCAAATGCAACGCATTTTTGACCCGTGCTGAATGAGGGCCTGAATGACATATTTAAGGACTTTTACATATAAGTTGAGCATTGATTCTTATATTGCTTATTATTATTGAATTGCATGCTACTTTGTTAACATCACTTATATGCACTAATAAACTGTATTTCTATATTTTAATATAATTCTAAGTTTCAGGGTATATTTACTGATTGAACTGAGGGTAGAACAGAAATATGCAGTAAGTAAGGCTTTCTGGGCCCTTAACCCGGAATCTATGGGGGTCATTCCGAGTTGTTCGCTCGCTAGCAGTTTTTAGCAGTCGTGCAAACGCTATGCCGCCGCCCTCTGGGAGTGTATTTTAGCTTAGCAGAAGTGCGAACGAAAGGATCGCAGAGTGGCTACAAAATAATTTTGTGCAGTGTCCGAGTAGCCTCAGCGCTTGCGATCACTTCAGACTATTCAGTTCCTGTTTTGACGTAATGAACACGCCCTGCGTTCGCTCAACCACACCTGCGTTTTTCCTGGCACGCCTGCGTTTTTCCGAACACTCCCTGAAAACGGTCAGTTGACACCCAGAAACGCCCACTTCCTGTCAATCACTCTGCGGCCAGCAGTGCGACTGAAAAGCTTTGCTAGACCTTGTGTGAAACTACATAGTTCGTTGTAATAGTACGTTGCGCGTGCAAATTGCGCCGCATACGCATGCGCAGAAGTGCCGATTTTTTTGCCTGATCGCTGCGCAGCGAATGAAAGCAGCTAGCCATCAACTCGGAATGACCGCCTATGAACGTGTTTCAAGCCGCTGTGATACAGCTTGAAACTTGTGTACACTGACCCAGGCTGGACCCGGGGTTTTAGTGTGGAAGCAGTATAAGTATAGAGCCTGGTGTGCTTTATGTTAATGTTGCTTTAAATTTTCACCTCCAATCCGTCAAGACGTGCTTTGTAAATATACAGGAGCACTAGATCTAATCAAACAGCTCATAAAGAGAGATTTGGACGTGTAAACCTTTCAAGTCCAGGAAGTAGTAATATTCTGCTTTACAAATGGTGACTACAGTGAATTTATTTCCTCTTTAATAGAAGCTGTAAGGTTTCCCTTTTATGAAACTCACTGGAATTACAGATGGACATGGGAGCAAACTGCAATCTCTTTGCACTAGATGTCACTGAACAGCAATCCTGGATCAATACGGCTCTGCAACAAAACAGAAAAAAACTATTAGCTTCAATAACCGGCAACCAAGAGACCTCGTTTCTGTTGAGCACACATAGAATTCTCCACTTTCATTAATGTACAGGACAAAGTAATAGCAAAACATTCCTTCACTATATAAACACTTAAAGCCTGAGACGATGAAGATGACAGTAGTATACAGTGTACAGTAGATAGAAATATCATACTTGCCAATTATAACTACTATAGTAAAGTCCTTACACTTCACATGTCCAGATGCATCCGCACATCATTCAAGCCCACTTATCTAAATAAATAATGACACTGACAACCAAATGTGGCGTGAAAGGGGTCGGCTTTTATTGACTGAGAGGAAAGCCTATTAAATCTAAACTTGGATGAAAAACTCCCTCTCTAACTAAGGTGGCGGGGAGAAGAACGGTTAAAATATTTATCACACATAGCATAAAGCAGACAGCACATAAAAATAAAATATCTCAAAATTACAATTGAAATAATATCCTAAATGTTGGAGGGCCTTCTGCCCAGATGTTCCGGGATCGGCCTTCTGCCACCATCCCTGAGGGCCTTCTGCCCAGATGTTCAGGGATCGGCCTTCTGCCACCATCCCTGACCATCCCGAATCCAATGCAACTATAGGCCATCTGCCTTTTCCTCCGTGGCCAGGGGTCGACCTCCTGCCACTACCCCTGCCACAACACAACTCGCAAGGACAGAGCTAAATTCCGCCCCTACGGAATAAGAAATTGGGCCACCAGCCCCAAGATCCACGTATGCTGCTCCCCAACTAATAGCATATGGGCTCACCTGGTACGGTGATGCCCATAGTAAAATTATAAAATTAACCAAAACTCAATTCCAAAACGTAAGCAAATTAAACCTAATAAATCAAAATTAAATAACCGTTCTGAACCGGCCAACTGCCAGGTTCCCCCAAACCTGCCACCGCCACCAAAAACCTTAAACTCAACAAACAAACAGGACCTCAAGACTCAGATGATGTCTTCAAAATATGGGCAGACCTGCAGCTGACAGGTGAACCCCATCTGACCAGTACAGCTCAATCGCACCCGGGCTAAAAGCTCCTCGTCAAACCCTCCTGGGGGAGGATGTCCAAATAGATGACAGTACAAGCAGGCCAGTCGGTCATCAACTGCAAAGGATGGCGCCGAATTTCACAGCGCATGCTAGGCCAGACCTACGCCCTAAATCGTTGCCCCCACAATGCACAATCAGGAAAAAATGTATAACCCAAACTAACCACAGCCGACAGCAACCATTCACAGAAACTGTCCCACCAGAGGCCCCTGCGCCCCCAGCCAGTGCATGGGCTGCAGCTCCGGGAACCTCTCAACATCACTGGCAACAGATGAAATGGATAGCCAGTAAAACAAAGAATGGCCAATCAACCAAACAATTAGCGGATCTAGCCGCCGTCCTGTAAAAGAATTGTGTATAAAGGCATGAATAAGTGGAAACTCTTACCTAACATGAGGGTGTAAAAACCTAACCGTGACAGGATGATGGGGAGGGAGGGGGAGTTGGGTCGCCCAGTTTGACTTGAGGCAAAAACAAAATATCCGTCAGCTGGCAAAAACCGCAATTAAAACCGACGGTAAAACAAAAATTCCTCAAGGCCCCCACAATCGCAAAGGCGATTGCGACGAGCGGCTAATCCTAAAAGGGGCGCACTGTCAGGGGAAGGCCTGATATAGCATCTAACTGCACCAAACCTCCCTCTACTCAGTGCCCGGATCTCGACTTCGGACCAACCGGCCACAGCGGCGGCAGAAACAGCGCCGATGCGGAAAGAGTGAGTCCCATAATCAACCGGTGACAGACCCAGGTCCAATAAACAGCGCTCCAACAACCGACAGTAAATGGTACCTAGTAAGTGGGGAACCGTCACTATGAACAAGCCCCCCCGTCAGGCAAATTAGGCAGAAAGCCCGAATGAGCCCTGGCCGCTACCACCATGCAAATGCAGCGTATAATGGCCCGACCCACATGGACCCTGCCCACTACGTCGGTCTTGGGACGCTGAATCTTGCACCATAAACCGAGGAGCCGATCCTCCCCAGCGACCCCAAAACCCGCCTCAACAAGAAAACAGCGCCAGGAAAAGGACGTAGTAAAGTCCCTCTCCCTGTGAAGACGCAAAAGCGTGATATGCCCGCACGCACCTGTCCGACATACGTACGCAACGATCCGTTGACCTAAAATCGCTAAACGAAGACAAAAATTAATTCAGGAAAGGTCTTACCCTTATGGCCCCTTTCCCGCAGGACACAGTTCCAGCGCTCCCCAAAAAGCCAAATAAGTTGCATCGGTTGTCAGGTACCTAACGCACAGAATCAGGACCTTCATCACCCCAAGAAGGTGCCAAGGGAGCTAACCGGCCAAAGCGTAACCCCTCAAATGGGAAAGGGGGCATCAGCCATTCCGTTACAGACATCCGGAACATGTTCGGCTCGCAACGTGATGTTGTTCACCAAACGTGTCAAAACTATTTGGGCAAGAACCCTAAATACCGGCAAGGAAGTAGACCACAGTCTCATTATGGCAAAGACAACTCCCGTGTCGTCACGCTCCAATCTAACCTCCTAAGTGCGCAGGCAGTGGTGCCATACTTCCAATGCCATTTTCCAATGCCAACCTAATAGGAAGATTCAGAGCAACCCCAGTTTCCTGTTCAGCTATGGACAATCCAATCCCCCGGCTAACCCGCAGCGCACCCCCTATCCGAGGAGTAAGCGCCAAAGCAAAAAGGTCCCTGCTGCGTCCGTCAAAACTCCAAGACCATACTGGGTACAGCCGGTTCTAGCTACAAAACATACCCCGTTAAATTGGAAAAGAAAGGCGTCCCAAACGCGCAATTCCTACAAACCCCATGAAATAATCTCATAATGATGCAGACTTCTAATTCCTACTGACGCTTTTAAATCCCTACAAAAACACCCTGCCGGTGAAGTCATGCGAACTCACTCTAAATAGCGCCGTCTGAAGAGCGCGTTTGCCTGTAATTAGCGCTAACAATACCTCATCATGGAGACGGCGCATATTATCTTCTGTATGCCTGCAAAGACCCGCCGGAGTATCAAGTTGGATACCCCAATACACCAAAGAATCCATAGCACCCTCTGTCTTTTCACCCGCAAGTGTCACTCTACAAACCTCAAACAATGCAAGCGAGCAGTGCAGCAAAATCCTACCAATCCGAATGGGGCAGGGTAAAAGAAAAATCCTACAGGTAGTGCATAATTTGAATACCCCAATACACCAAAGAAAACATAGGACCCTCTGGGGTATATTTACAAAGATTCGTGTTTTTGACGTTTTTAAGGGTGTTTGAACTCGAATGGTATCAGGTGCATTTTACTGCAACTTTTGAATTCTGATACGATCATTCACTAAGTTGCCGATTTTTCCAAATACGTATTTTCCGATGTCGATGTGATTCGTAATGTCAGGCAGTGTTTTACGGGAGTGATGAGTAAAACACTGCCTGACAAAACACAAGGAATCCCGGCCGGATCTTGTTTTTAGTAGCAGTACTATAAGTCCCAGCAAGCCTCCCCCACAAGCTGGTACTTGGAGAACCACAAGTACCAGCATGCGGTGGAAAACCGGGCCCGCTGGTACCTGTAGTACTACTACTAAAAAAATACCCAACAAAAAACAGGGGTGTAAACATGGGACCCCTTTCAGTGCGTGGTCGGGTTTCCGTTTTTTTGTTTTGCCAAGTAGGTGGATTATACAAAGAAGACAAGCAACACTGGATTATGTGAGTATCATTTTTTTCACAGGTACCCCGAGGATTCTACATGGAGAAGAGGACCGAGCCTCGTGTGAACATAGGTAAGTATGTATGTTTGGAGGTGTGCATGTATGTAATAAACTTATACTGTCACGGTGTCTGTGTCCTGTTTTTTGTTGGGTATTTTTTTAGTAGTAGTACTACAGGTACCAGCGGGCCCGGTTTTCCACCGCATGCTGGTACTTGTGGTTCTCCAAGTACCAGCTTGCGGGGAGGCTTGCTGGGACTTATAGTACTGCTACTAAAAACAATATTCTCATTTTTTACACAAGGCTATCAGCCCCCCATCCGCCGCCCTTGGATGGGGGGGACAGCCTCGGGCTCCACCCCTGGCCCTTGGGTGGCTGGAGGGGGGACCCCTTGATTTAAGGGGTTCCCATTCCTCCAGGGTACCCCGGCCAGGGATGACTAGTTGGGTATGTAATGCCAGGGCCGCCGGGACTACAATAAAAGTGTCCCCCGGCTGTGGCATTATGTACCTGGCTAGTGGAGCCCGGTGCTGGTTTAAGAAATACGGGGGACCCCTACGCTTTCTGTCCCCCGTATTTTTTGAACCAGGACCAGGCGCAGAGCCCAGTGCTGGTTGATGAAATATGGGGGAACCCCTGTCATTTTTCCCCCCATATTTTGTCAACCAGGACCAGCTCAAAGAGCCCGAGGCTGGTTGTGCTTAGGAGGGGGGACCCCACGCAATTTTTTTTCTGTTTTTACACTAAACACACCCTTTCCCATAGATAACCATGCACAGATCTCACTGATCCGTGCATGGTTATCCAAACTCGACTGGAAAAAGCAGGTCTATTTTTTTGCTGCTTTTTTTAACGATTCGCAAAAAAATAGAACCGCACTTGAGCACTCAGAGACTAACACCCAAATACGATGGTCTATTCATTCGTATTTCAGAACTTTGCCGTTAAATCCATTACGAATAGACCAGACATTGCCGAGATTTGTGCTTAGTGAATTCCCGGATTGGGACTTTGAAAAAAAAAACACAAATCGTACAAACTCGATTTTTTAGTAAATATTGGCCTCTGTCTTTTCCCCGCAATAGGCACTCTAAAAACCTCAAACCATTCAAGCTAGTAGTTTAGCAGAAACATACCGATCCAAATTCGGGGGGAGGTTAAAAGAAATTCCTCCAGGTAGTGCATAATTCCCGGCTCCCCCGAGGCCTCTTGTAAACCCAGTGTAAGAACGTGCTAAAAAATGCAAACTACGCGCAAGAAATTGAACAACCCATGGGCAAAAATACCAAACGCCGACGGGTGCAAAGGAAAGAGGTTGAAATCCGACTCGACAACCAATACGCACATGAGCGTACCGCTGCCAAACGATCTGACCCTCTCCAATGCAGAGTCAAAGGACATGCAAAACACTCTACAATGTACCCCCGGGATAGCATCATTCACTGATGCCCCCTAAATGATCTGAAGGATCCTGCATAAGCCCAAAGGTCCCATCGACCTTTCACGGGATAACCCCCACCGGTGACAGCATGAAGTCCCATCTGGGAGCCACCCAACAGACCCCACCATGCCTCCGAAATGAACCACAGCAGAGACCGCCGACTTCGAAAAGTCCGGAAAATACGCGCGGAGCTTAAGTGCCACATGAAATAGACCGGCAATATGAAAGGGGAAGCCAACAGTAAAACCTGGCCACAGCAACCCCGCGTCGATCCAACGCGGATATCTACGCCGCCCGGGGAAAAGCGCCAGTTATTTAATCGGAGAGGGAGCCTTAACCCACGACGTAGCCCGGCGGACCGCGGTTCACCCGAGACGACTGCGTAGCAGCCCCCTTTTGTCGCTGGATTGCTGCAGCCTTAGATAGCGTGGCTCCCCGCCACACCTAATGACGGAGTGCCGAAACGACACTTCCCTTCCAACTCACACTGGCCAATGTGAAATGCAAAGCAGTTACCGCTCCCCGCACACGACGAGCCTGCCCTAAAGCTATAGCACCACGGGCCAGGCAGCTTCCTACAACTATAAAGCCGTAACCTTCAGTCGCGACTCCGGCAACCTGGGTAACGAGAAAATGCAGCGCCCATGTTACTACCCTATAAAAACCTCCTCGTATTGTCTCCGCTTATCCCTAATATGTAGTGAAACTAATATGAATCAGAGATCGGTAGCGCGTAACCCTCCTATATTCCCAGGGCCGAGTATTCAAGCAACAAACCGCAAATATACACATCCATTTAACCCCTTTCTGATAAAAATGGAAGGTATCTGCCCCCCGTCCAATCTTCATCACTGCTAGCAACGCTCCTATAATCACTGGTCAGTGCGAATATAGTAATCAAACGACCGTCCCGTAACCGGTCCCGAGTAAGCCAGGGAAGAGTAAATAACCCGCCGTATGTGCTTCTTCCTACTGCGCTGAGTGGAGCCCTTACCCGTACACCTGTTTACACCCGAGGATGAGGACCGGGTACCAGAGTCCACTCCACTACCGAGGCTACCCACACTCTCCCTGGACCAGTCCAGATCCTAAGAAGACTCACCATCCTGCGCAGCCACGGAAGCAGATGCTGATCCGCATTGCCCACGTACGGACGCTACCCCTCTTTCCATGGCGATTTGCGACCTGTGCTCTGTGGAAACAAAAGAGACATCATTCCCGGACGCAGGCGCAGGTGCCCGGCTCAGGCCGGAAACCAGGCCCAGATAAACTTATTCATGTCAACACCGGGTATACCCCGTCGGCATCAAGGACCCCAATGAGCCCAAGCAGTCCACTGCCAAAGGGCCCTGAGACAAGCTAATCCTGGCCTGTGTGCGCCACCTAATACGCCTAATACTGGCATTACCGCACGTGCCTAAGCCCTGCGTGCTCCCATCCCCAGAAGTGGTCTGGCATCTGTCTCAGTAGTGCCATTAGCGGGCTCCCCGGCACAAACTGCTAAAGGAGCTCGACTGCCTCGCGCAGACCTCCTGTCAGCACTACCCTGAGTCTCCTTGAGATGAGTGCGGCCTGTTCCGCAAGCCAGGAGTGCACGCACTACCCAACCCGGCCAGGCGCCGCATTTCCCCGGACCCCGTGGCTCAGCGGCCCCCACCGGAAACGGAGCACTTGTACAAGCACCCAGGCCTGCAGGCCGCCGCCCCATGCCACTACTGAGCTGTCTGCAGCGCCCATCACCGGAGCGGCCAGCGCCGGAGACGCTCCCCGCGGCTGCAACCGCGCCGGAGGGCTCGCCCGCCCCCGGACGCCCGAGTCAGCCGGCACTAACAGCCCGCTGAACATATTCAGTACAACAATTATAGGAAAAGAAGGTAAAGGTAAAGAAATAGAAAGTAAGAGAAGCAAGAGAATACGTATGAGAGAGAGAGAGAGAGAGAGAGAGAGAGAGAGAGAGAAATGGAGCAAAAAATAGATAGAAAACACAGAGTAAACCAGTTAATAATAATACAGTAGTGATGAGCGGGTTCGGTTCCTCAGAAACCGAACCCCCCCGAACTTCACCCATTTTACACGGGTACGAGGCATACTCGAATTCTCCCGTATGGCTCGGTTAATCCGAGCGCGCCCGAACGTTATCATCCTGCTGTCGGATTCTCGCGAGATTCGGATTCTATATAAGCAGCCGCGCGTCGCCGCCATTTTCACTCGTGCATTGGAAATGTTAGGGAGAGGACGTGGCTGGCGTCCTCTCTGTTTATTAATAATATTTGTGCTACTGCTTATTGCTTAATTGTGGGGACTGGGGAGCAGCTGTATTATATAGGAGGAGTACAGTGCAGAGTACAGTGCAGAGTTTTGCTGACCAGTGACCACCAGTATATGTTGTCTGCCTGAAAAACACTCCATATCTGTGCTCAGTGTGCTGCATATATCTGTGCTCACACTGCTTAATTGTGGGGACTGGGGAGCAGCTGTATTATATAGGAGGAGTACAGTGCAGAGTTTTGCTGACCAGTGACCACCAGTATACATTGTCTGCCTGAAAAACACTCCATATCTGTGCTCAGTGTGCTGCATATATCTGTGCTCACACTGCTTAATTGTGGGTACTGGGGAGCAGCTGTATTATATAGGAGGAGTACAGTGCAGAGTTTTGCTGACCAGTGACCACCAGTATACGTTGTCTGCCTGAAAAACACTCCATATCTGTGCTCAGTGTGCTGCATATATCTGTGCTCACACTGCTTAATTGTGGGGACTGGGGAGCAGCTGTATTATATAGGAGGAGTACAGTGCAGAGTTTTGCTGACCAGTGACCACCAGTATACGTTGTCTGCCTGAAAAACACTGCATATCTGTGCTCAGTGTGCTGCATATATCTGTGCTCACACTGCTTAATTGTGGGGACTGGGGAGCAGCTGTATTATATAGGAGGAGTACAGTGTAGAGTTTTGCTGACCAGTGATCACCAGTATATGTTGTCTGCCTGAAAAACACTCCATATCTGTGCTCAGTGTGCTGCATATATCTGTGCTCACACTGCTTTATTGTGGGGACTGGGGACCACCAGTATATTATATAGGAGGAGTACAGTGCAGAGTTTTGCTGACCAGTGACCACCAGTATATATAGCAGTACGGTACGGAAGGCCACTGCTCTACCTACCTCTGTGTCGTCAAGTATACTATCCATCTAGATTCTATACCTGTGGTGCATTTTAGTTTTGCAGTTTGCTGACAGTGACCACCAGTATATATAGCAGTACGGTACGGAAGGCCACTGCTCTACCTACCTCTGTGTCGTCAAGTATACTATCCATCTAGATTCTACACCTGTGGTGCTTTTTAGTTTTGCAGTTTGCTAACAGTGACCACCAGTATATATAGCAGTACGGTACGGAAGGCCACTGCTCTACCTACCTCTGTGTCATCAAGTATACTATCCATCCATACCTGTGGTGCATTTCAGTTGTGCGCAGTATATATAGTAGTAGGCCATTGCTATTGACACTGGCATATAATTCCACACATTAAAAAATGGAGAACAAAAATGTGGAGGGTAAAATAGGGAAAGATCAAGATGCACTTCTACCTCGTGCTGAAGCTGCTGCCACTAGTCATGGCCGAGACGATGAAATGCCATCAACGTCGTCTGCCAAGGCCGATGCCCAATGTCATAGTAGAGAGCATGTAAAATCCATTAAACAAAAGTTCAGTAAAATGACCCAAAAATCTAAATTAAAAGCGTCTGAGGAGAAGCGTAAACTTGCCAATATGCCATTTACGACACGGAGTGGCAAGGAACGGCTGAGGCCCTGGCCTATGTTCATGGCTAGTGGTTCAGCTTCACATGAGGATGGAAGCACTCATCCTATCGCTAGAAAACTGCAGTGCCACTCCTAGATGGGCCAGGTGTTTGTGTCGCCCACTTGTGTCGCTTAGCTTAGTCACATAGTGACCTTGGTGCGCCTCGTTTTTTCTTTGCATCATGTGCTGTTTGGGGACTATTTTTTTGAAGTGCCATCCTGTCTGACACTGCAGTGCCACTCCTAGATGGGCCAGGTGTTTGTGTTGGCCACTTGTGTCGCTTAGCTTAGTCACACAGCGACCTTGGTGCGCCTCTTTTTTTCTTTGCATCATGTGCTGTTTGGGGACTATTTTTTTGAAGTGCCATCCTGCCTGACACTGCAGTGCCACTCCTAGATGGGCCAGGTGTTTGTGTCGGCCACTTGGGTCGCTTAGCTTAGTCACACAGCTACCTCATTTTGCCTCTTTTTTTCTTTGCATCATGTGCTGTTTGGGGACTATTTTTTTGAAGTGCCATCCTGTCTGACATTGCAGTGCCACTCCTAGATGGGCCAGGTGTTTGTGTCGGCCACTTGGGTCTTTGTGTCGGCCACTTGTTTCGCTTAGCTTAGTCACACAGCTACCTCATTGCGCCTCTTTTTTTCTTTGCATCATGTGCTGTTTGGGGACTATTTTTTTGAAGTGCCATCCTGTCTGACACTGCAGTGCCACTCCTAGATGGGCCAGGTGTTTGTGTCGGCCACTTGGGTCTTTGTGTCGGCCACTTGGGTCGCTTAGCTTAGTCACACAGCTACCTCATTGCTCCTCTTTTTTTCTTTGCATCATGTGCTGTTTAGGGACTATTTTTTTGAAGTGCCATCCTGTCTGACACTGCAGTGTCACTCCTAGATGGGCCAGGTGTTTGTGTCGGCCACTTGGGTCGCTTAGCTTAGTCATCCAGCGACCTCGGTGCAAATTTTAGGACTAAAAATAATATTGTGAGGTGTTCAGAATAGACTGGAAATGAGTGGAAATTATGGTTATTGAGGTTAATAATACTATGGGATCAAAATGACCCCCAAATTCTATGATTTAAGCTGTTTTTGAGGGTTTTTTGTAAAAAAAAAAACAGAATCCAAAACACACCCGAATCCGCCAAAAAAATTTCTGGGAGGTTTTGCCAAAACGCGTCCGAATCCAAAACACGGCCGTGGAACCGAATCCAAAACCAAAACACAAAACCCGAAAATTTTCCGGTGCACATCACTATAATACAGTACAGAATCACACTACTTATCAGTCCAGATAAAACTGGAAAGAGGCAGAAACTTCTAGGCTGAATTCCTACATCCCTAGCAGCACCACCCCTGACTCTATCACCACCAATCAAATCCAAACAGCACGTACACAATGTTCCACCCCCAAAAGCCTTAACCCCTGACAAGCCACAGTGATGCTTTGGCTGAAATGCTAAAATGCCCAGTCCGGTGAGTTTATGCTGTTCTAGCACACGGGATGCCCTACACAGTCTTAACAGGTGTTAGGAATTTTTATTTCTGATTGTACTGTATACTTGACAAAACTACAGTACGGCATTACAGTCATTTTTTGATGTGTTTCATTAGTGTCAGAAAACCTTTTCCTTTCATACTACAAAGCTGGCTAGCCGACAGATTACAGAATGAAGTAATTGCGACTATAACTACTTGCATTAAAATATTAACAGTACATTATACAGTATATCAGTTTGAACAACCCATGCGTGACCTTATTATGGCTACTCTGAGTGTTAGCGGCACAAGTTGCATGAAATTGTTCTCTTCCATGTGGACAATGGTGGTCATTCCGAGTTGTTCGCTCGCTAGCTGCTTTTAGCAGCATTGCACACGCTAGGCTGCCGCCCTCTGGGAGTGTATCTTAGCTTAGCAGAATAGCGAACGAAAGAGTAGCAGAATTGCTACTAAATATTTTATTGCAGTTTCTGAGTAGCTCCAGACCTACTCCTAGATTGCGATCAGCTCGGTCCGTTTAGTTCCTGATTTGACGTCACAAACACGCCCTGCGTTCGCCCAGCCACTCCCACGTTTCTCCAGACAATCCAGCGTTTTTACCTGGCACGCCTGCGTTTTTTTAGCACACTCCCGGAAAACGCTCAGTTACCTCCCAGAAACGCCCCTTTCCTGTCAATCACTCACCGATCAGCAGTGCGACTGAAAAGCGCCGCACAGACAACAGCAAAACTGCTAAGTTTTTCGTTAAATAACTAAGCGTATGCGTGCGGCGTACCATGCGTATGCGCATTTAGCAACAAATCACAGCATAGCAAAAATCGGCAACGAGCGAACAACTCGAAATGACCACCAATATTTGGCTAACACATTCTACATTTGTAAAATGCTGCTTGCAAACATTCATTAGTTTTGATTCGCCGACATTGGAATGGTATCGATATCCTGGTAGTTTATATCCTAACGGTCAGAATGTCGACATGGGTATCCCAATGTTCAAAATCCCAATGGATCCAGTGAGTATGTTAACCCTATCCTATACCCTAACACACCCCTTCCACAGCCTAACCCCTTCCCCCACAGCATAACCTAATACCTCCCCCCTCAGGGGCGTCAGAACATTTATAGGTTGGGGGGGGGGCAGAAATATCCTCATTTTGGTGCCCCTGGGGGCGGAGCCTCCAGAGAGGAGGGGGTTCTAAGGGTACAAAATGGGGGCTGCACCATGAGGAGGAGGAGGGGAGAGAGAGGAATAGTGTAAGGGATAAAAAAAGGGAGAGAGACAAAGTGTCAGGAAGAGAGAGTAAAGGCCCGTACACACTGGTCGATATATCGGCCGTTCTCTTGAACGGCCGATATATCGCGGGACCGTCGGCCAGTGTGTACGGCCGATACGTCTGTGAACTCCGTCGTTCACAGACGTATCGCGTCGGCCGTGCAGCACAGCCGACGGCCAATATATCTACCGATATATTGGCGCGTCGCTGTGTGTGTACGGGGCGGTCGGCCGACCGCCCGTATACATGCTCCGGCGGCCGGCGTGATTGACAGCTGAACTGGGCGGGCGTGTGTACACGCCCGCCCAGTTCATGACGTCAGACCCAGACGGATCGGGCAGTGTGTATGCACAACACACTGCCCGATCCGTCCATAGATATATCTGCAGATCAATTGATCTGCAGATATATCTACTAGTGTGTACCCACCTTAAGAGAGACAGTGTCAGGGAGAGAGTGGAGCAAGAGGAGAGAGAGTGTTAGGGAGAGAGAGAGAGGCACAAGAGGAGAGAGAGTCTTAGGGAAAGAGAGAGAGGAACAAAAGACGAGATACTGTTAAGGAGAGAGAGAGAGGAGCAAGAGGAGAGAGAGTGTTAGGGAAAGAGAGAGAGGAGCAAGAGGAGAGAGACTGTTAGGGAGAGAGAGGAGCAAGAGGAGAGAGAGTGTTAGGGAGAGAGGGAGAGAGAGGCACAAGAGGAGAGAGAGTGTTATGGAGAGAGAGAGAGAGAGAGAGAGAGAGAGAGAGAGAGGAGCAAGAGGAGAGAGAGTGTTAGGGAGAGAGGGAGAGAGAGTGTTAGGGAGAGAGGGAGAGAGAGGGAGAGAGAGGCACAAGAGGAGAGAGAGTGTTAGGGAGAGAGGGAGAGAGAGGCACAAGAGGAGAGAGAGTGTTATGGAGCGAGAGAAAGGAGCAAGAGGAGAGAGTGTTAGGGAGAAAGGGAGAGAGAGAGAGGCACAAGAGGAGAGAGAGTTTTAGGGAGAGAGAGAGGAGCAAGAGGAGAGAGAGTGTTAGGGAGAGAGGGAGAGAGAGGCACAAGGAGAGAGAGTGTTATGGAGAAAGAGAGAGAGAGAGAGGAGCAAGAGTAGAGAGAATGTTAGGGAGAGAGAGATGGAGTGGAGCGAGTTGGAGAGAGACACTACCTGATTGATTACTCAGAACTCAGCAGCACAACCACAGGTCTCTCATGGAGGCGGGCACTCCTTCGCATTAGGCCACTCCCCCTTAACACCTGCGAATCACGGCACTGCTTTGCTGGGAGTAGGGGGAAAGGAGGAGCAGTGCTTGGTCCCTTCAGTGCACTGCATGTAGGTTGCGATGTACGGTGTTTCAACTTACCGCACTTCGCTCCTCCTGTACATCGGCCGGCACCTCTCAAGTTTGGGGGGGGGGGGGGGGGCGAGCTGCTCCCTTACCCCACCCCCATTCCGATGCCTCTGCTCCCTCTAATGCCTAAACCTAGCTGTAGGGATCCTTCAGGATTCTGACTGATGGGATTTTAACCGCCGGGATCCTGACTGGACCACACTCACATCTACCATCTAAAATAGGAGCAGCAGGCAACAGAGCAGAGAGATTAACAGTAATACCCCTTTTCCACCAAGATCTTGGGTTTGACCACAGTACCAACCTGGGTCAGACCCCATTCACAATGCATCATCAACTCGGGTTATTCCCTGGTTGGCCCTGTTTACATTGCACCCATATGCAGTGTTTCTTTTCTGCAGGCACTTGTAGATGACGATATACAGTAGGAGATGTACTAAACAGTGAAAAGAGTGGAGAAGTGAGCCAGTGGAGAAGTTACCCATGGCAACCAATCAACTGCTCTACATAATTTTATACTATGCAAATTATAAATGTTACTTCAATGCTGATTGGTTACCATGGGCAACTTCTAATCTCCAAGCACCACTGATCCAGCTCTCCATAGGCTTGTAACAGCACCTGGGCCACCAGTTTACACTGCACTGTTACCCAGGTCGCATTCCCGGTAACTGGACCCCGGTTATTTTTTTAGGACCCTTTTCCACTGAGCAGCAATCTGGGTTGACCCGGCAATAATCAGGGTTATTATTTCAGCAGTGAAAAAGGGGTATTAGTGATCTTGCTTAAAGAACTGCATTCATTTGGCCTTCCTTTATTTATTAGTATAAAGTATATGTTGCCAAGCCAACAAATTTGCATAGATTGCAGGTTACCATCATTGGGGAGAATTACATATTTTTGCTTGCCAGGGACAACTAGATGGAGGCTGATGGAGCAATACAATTGTTGTTCCATTTGGCTGTGCACAGCCGGTGCTGTACTTTTGACTCGCAAACCCCCGAGTTAGCGAGTAGAAATGAGTGAAAAGTGACCCGTTTGAGCGCTCAAATGGGTCTTTTCGCATTGAGCCCAGCACTTTACACGGCTAAACCAGACCTCTCTGGATGTGAAAAGCACGATAAATAAGCACAATTGAATATCACCCCCCTGATCTCCCGTCACTTTAGACGGGATATTGTGAGCGATAAACAATTGAAGATAATCCACCGAGCCTTCTGATGGCAGTATAAATTAGTGATGAGCAGATCCGAAAACGCCCGAACTACACCTTTTTTTTCACGGGTCCGAGCAACTCGGATCCTCCCGCCTTGCTCGGTTAACCCGAGGGCGCCCGAACGTCATCATCCCACAGTCGGATTCTCGCGAGATTCGTATTCTATATAAGGAGCCGCGCGTCGCCGCCATTTTTCACTCGTGCATTGGAGATGATCGTGAGAGGACGTGGCTGGCGTCCTCTCAGTTTCTATGTTTAATGGGCTGCAAATTGTGCTGCAAATATCTGTGCTCAGTGTGCTGCAAATATCTGTGCTCAGTGTGCTGCAAGTGCAAATATCTACGTTCTCTGCCTGAAAAACGCTCCATATCTGACTGTGCTCAGTGTGCTGCAAATATCTGTGCTCAGTGTGCTAATTGCTTTATTGTGGGGACTGGGGACCAGCAGTATTATATAGTAGGAGGACAGTGCAGAGTTTTGCTGACCAGTGACCACCAGTATTATACGTTCTCTGCCTGAAAAACGCACCATATCTGTGCTGCATTGTAGTATATAGTAGGAGTACAGTGCATAATTTTGCTGACCACCAGTATATAATATATAGGAGTACGGTACAGAAGGCCACTGCTCTACCTACCTCTGTGTCGTCAAGTATACTATCCATCCATACCTGTGGTGCATTTCAGTTTTGCACAGTTTGCTGACCACCAGTATATACTATATAGCAGTACGGTAAAGCAGGCCACTGCTGTACCTACCTCTGTGTCGTCAAGTATACTATCCATCCATACCTGTGGTACATTTCAGTTTTGCACAGTTTGCTGACCTGCTGACCGCCAGTATATACTATATAGCAGTACGGTAAAGCAGGCCACTGCTGTACCTACCTCTGTGTCGTCAAGTATACTATCCATCCATACCTGTGGTGCATTTCAGTTTTGCACAGTTTGCTGACCACCAGTATATACTATATAGCAGTACGGTACAGAAGGCCACTGCTCTACCTACCTCTGTGTCGTCAAGTATACTATCCATCCATACCTGTGGTGCATTTCAGATTTGCACAGTTTGCTGACCACCAGTATATACTATATAGCAGTACGGTACAGTAGGCCACTGCTCTACCTACCTCTGTGTCGTCAAGTATACTATCCATCCATACCTGTGGTGCATTTCAGTTGTGTGGTATATATAGTAGTAGGCCATTGCTATTGATATATTACTGGCATATAATTCCACACATTAAAAAACGGAGAACAAAAATGTGGAGGGTAAAATAGGGAAAGATCAAGATCCACTTCCACCTCGTTCTGAAGCTACTGCCACTAGTCATGGCCGAGACGATGAAATGCCATCAACGTCGTCTGCCAAGGCCGATGCCCAATGTCATAGTAGAGAGCATGTAAAATCCCAAAAAGTAAAGCTCAGTAAAATGACCCAAAAATCTAAATCAAAATCGTCTGAGGAGAAGCGTAAACTTGCCAATGTGCCATTTACGACACGGAGTGGCAAGGAATGGCTGAGGCCCTGGCCTATGTTCAAGGCTAGTGGTTCAGCTTCACCTGAGGATGGAAGCACTCATCCTCCTGCTAGAAAACTTAAAAGAGTTAAGATGGCAAAAGCACAGCAAAGAACTGTGCGTTCTTCTAAATCACAAATCCCCAAGG